>NW_027187325.1:1848052-1904808 GCF_028583685.1 Petaurus breviceps papuanus | reverse complement strand
TCTCCCTTAGAACTTGGGAAGTTTGAAGGATATCCCACAGAAGGGAACAAAAAAGGATGATATGATGAGGAGCTGGGGAGAAAGGTAGGGACAGACAAGATATCCATTTAACTCTTATGCATTCCTTGAGGCAAACTCAAATTCCATCTTTTGTCTGTGACCTTTTCTGGAGTACTCCTACCCAAACTACACCCTGCTCTTTGAACCCTCATACCATTTACAACCCATAGACATCATTACTATGAAGCAGCAAAATACACTGTTCACTTTTGTATTTCATAATTCCTTGTCTTGCTTTCTTTTTTTTTTTTTTTGTTACATGGGTAAACGTCTCGTTTAGGGTCTCTATCATCTACTGATTCTTTTTCTACAGCAATATATAGCCCAGTGTCTAGTACATATAAAGGATTTTGCAAATTTTAAAGTATGATACAAATGAGTTAGGATTGTTATTGTTTTTTTTAAGGACCTTTGATTTCTTTGGTTCAGGGAAATCTCAGTTAAGAAACTCCATCCACCAACATAGACTCAAAACTCTTCTGCAGCAGGCAACTAGGTGGCACAGTGGATAGACAGAGCATCAACTCTGAAATCAGGAGGACCTGAGTTCAAATCCAGCCTCAGACACTTGATACATGCTAGTTATGTGACCCTGGGCAAGTCACTTAACCACAATTGCCTGGTCAAAAAACAAACAAATTCTACAACTTAGAGTTTTAGAGGATACCTAGATTATGGAAAGATAAGTGACTTGTCAAAGGTGGGACTTGAATGCAGGTCTTCTTAAAACGAAGGGTAGCACTCTTTTGTGCCCAACTTAATGTGAACATCTTTCACATGACAGAGTATATATTTATACATACCATATACATATATGCAATATACACATATGTATATATATTCATATATGTCTATGGTTGTACATGTGCCTTATCATGCTTATTTTATAACAAAGTCAACATTATTATAATGATAACAATATGGGTAGAGATCTGGCATAAGAATAATGAAGATCTGCTCTACAGGTCCAAGCTCTACAAGATGTCCCTAAAGTTTGGACACATAGGAAATCTCATTAACTATGCATCTTTTCAAGAAATGAAATGAATGAAATTTTCAACAACATTTTATTTAATTAGCATAAAGTTTAGCCATGACAATTTCATATGAAATAAAAGCTTTCAATAGCTATTGGGGATTATTTTCCATATAAATAAGATCAATTTAATTAATGAAATTTCCTATATCTTCCTATGAACTCTCATTTATGCTAATTAAATAAAATGTTGTTGAAAATTTCATTCATTTGATTTCTTGAAAATAGGCAGTTCATGAGAGTTCCTATATGTCCAGACTTTAGGGACACACTGTAACTGACACACATTGGCAAGACTTTTCAAGACTCTAGGCAAATTTCTATAATCATAAATTGCAGAGAAGGTGCCAACATTCATTGGTAGAACAAATTCATTTATACCAATTGGAGTTCCCTAACCCAATGAAATCACAAATTCTCTGCTTCTCCTCCTCTTCTTTTTTCTTCTTCCTCCTACTCTTTCTTCTCCTTCTTGTTTTTTTTCTTCGTTGTCTTTGTCTTCATCTTCTTCATCTTTGTTTCCTTCTCCTCCTCTTCTTTTTTCTTCTTCCTCCTACTCTTTCTTCTCCTTCTTGTTTTTTTCTTCATTGCCTTTGTCTTCATCTTCTTCATCTTTGTTTCCTTCTCCTCCTCTTCCCTCTTCTACTTTTCCTCCTTATTCATTATCATCATCTACAGACTTCCCAAAAGTCTTCATGCAATTTTAAATTTTAATAATTTAAATACAGTTTTAGCTTTACTGGATTAAAAACACACAAAAACTTTTGGGACACCCTGTATAGCAGGTGCCCAATAAATTTTCCTTATATCAAGTTAAGTTAGTAAAATGCCTAAAAGGCCTATATAACATAATTTTTTGAATATAGATCTTAAGTTCAATGTTGTAAATATAGTATATTACTAAATTTTGAATTTCCCTCCTCAGTTTCCTTTCCTTAAATATCCTCTGTTTTCCTTCATTGTTCCTTCCCATAATCCCATTCTAAAAGCATTTAATTCCATTTCTAATGAGGACTTGAATTGCAATATCACAAGTCATCCCCAGGCTTAAACCCAGTGTTCTTGACCATACCCTACTCCCCTGTAATGGCTTCTCTGGGTATCCTGGTTCAGTCTACATATAAGCAGGTAACTCTCAAGATTAATTCCCAAGTCGTAATTCATGCATTGGGGGAAAAATGTCTATTAAGTTCTAAGATATTTTTAGTCACAGAAATTTCTGCCAATAGCTC
Organism: Petaurus breviceps papuanus; assembly: GCF_028583685.1. Classification (NCBI taxonomy): domain Eukaryota; kingdom Metazoa; phylum Chordata; class Mammalia; order Diprotodontia; family Petauridae; genus Petaurus; species Petaurus breviceps. Next base: position 1,902,480 of record NW_027187325.1, on the reverse strand, counting down.
AAGCCCTAAAGAAGCCTTGTTATTTTGGTGGACAAAAAGCAATTAAACCAGTATTTTGGCACTGGGTTTCCAAAGTAATGCAAAATGGATTTAATTTCATTTTTCACATGTCAACCAATGAGAGTTGGATTGTGTATGCATAGCATCTGTGGTTCTTTCTAGATAATGTTAAATTATCCAGTCAATTCAGGCAAATGACTGCTTTGGTTTCCTATAGGCACCATATGAATAATCGAATGAGCTTGGTCCAGTGTTTTGGCATTGGGTAGATATTGTCATGCCAGTTTGATGATAAATTGTATTTTTCTCCATCTAAGGCCCTCATATCAAATTCCCCATTTTCACAAGAATTTTGATTACATCAAAGAAAAGGTTATATCTTATACAGGAAATCAATACTAGTCTGAGAAGGACAATTAGGATCCATACATCTATAAAATATAAGCAAAAAAGAGATAGAAAGACAACGATACTATATCTTTAAGTACCATATACTAGGAAAAGCTCTAAAGAATCAAGGTAAGATCAAATTGAACTCACAAACCTGTAGCAGGGGTTTAGAGATATGATGCTCTGTGCTTTCATTTCAACATGCTCACTCAAGCTAGTTGGCAAAAAAAAAAATCTCTCTAGACAGTGTTACAGGTGAACATATGGCATAATTTTTAGATGTTGGAATAAGAATGCTGACCTCACTCATTTCCTCCCAGACTAACGCCCCACTTTCTACAAAGTGTTAGTATCAGGAGGAATTACACAAAGGAACTAACCCTCCGCCTGTGTGCAATTAGCAGCCTGCCTTGTTCTGAAAAACAGTGCATACCTGCAAAACTTTATCTGCGCAGGCATAGGACAAGTGACTTAAAACCAGATGAGCCAGGACAGAGGGCAACCAGTCTTATCCTAAGGTAATAGGTTTATCCTGATTGTACTCTTCTGTCTACAGTAACAGATGTTAAGAAACCAATCTGAACCCTGTTCGAAGTCTACTTTTACATATCTACTTTGAATAGATACAGATGTAGACATCTACCTGTCTGCTTAAGGATAGGCATGGGCGATGTCTTTCTGCCTGGTTGAGATTCAGAGAAATGGGATCACAGAGCAAGAACCAAAGTCTACCTTAGAGGCCATCTAGTCTAGGCATTCTCTACTTGGTGTCTGTGTTCAAATAAATATTCTGATTGCTATATTTCAATATAAGTGATTTCCTTTTGAATTTTATGTATTTGGATTTCTATGTCTTTAAAAATATTTTTGTGAGAAAGAGTCTGTAGATCTAACCAAAGTACCAAAGCAGTTCATAACATGGAAAAGATTAAGAACCCATGAGTTCGGGGCAGCTAGGTCGAGCAATGAATAAAGCACTGGCTCTGGAGTCAGGAGGACCTGAGTTCAATTCCAGCCTCAGACACTTAACACATACTAGCCGTGTGGCCTTGGGCAAATCACTTAACCCCAATTGCTCTGCCATTGCCCCTCCAAAAAGCATAAAATAACAATATTTTAATTTAAAAAAAAAGAACCCATGAGTTCTTATCCATCTCTCTCATTTTACAAATGAGGACCTTAAGGCAGAGGGAGGTTAATTAACTTGCACAAAATCACAGATGCCCTAAACAGGAAACTCAGAATTTGAATCCAGATCTCATACTTTAAAACCAGGGCTATTTCCATGGCACCAGGTTATTTTTGGCCATGGATACAAGTTTGAGAATTCAGATGACATGCTGACTATTACTTCAGTTTGACCTTACACCTGGACTCTGATCTTAAGTCCCATGGATTCTTTGTGGCCACATAAGAATTCATTATATGAAAACAACATCTTAAAGGTGCTTTCAAAATGCTTGTCCATTGTACTGTTTACTATGCACTACCAGTCAAGCCAGCTTCCACTGCTAATTCCTTGTCTGTTAACTTCCATTTGTTTATCATAATGCAGCACTGATCCTACCTTTGCAATATCCCTCAATACATGCCCTTCTCTCCTCTGATGCTGCCACTACCCGGGTATAGGTCCTCATAGTTTCATACCTATACTATTACAATAGGCTGCTGGCTGATAGCTCCGTAAAAATTCTTCCCTCACTACAGTCTATCTTCCACTCAGATATCAAAGTGATCTTCTTAAGGAGCAGGTCTGACCATGTTACCCTTCTACACCTACCCCATTCAATAAACTTCAGTGTCTCTCTGTCACTTCCAGGATCAAATACAAATTCCTCTGTCTGACATGCAAAGTCCTTCAAACCTGCTCCTCTCATTTTTCTAAGCTTCTTAACCTTATGTCCTCCCATATATACTCTGTGATCCAAAGGTATTAACCTCCTTGCTGTATATTGAACAAGACACTCCATCTCTTGACTCTGGGAATTTTCATCGGCTGCCCCCTCCCATGACTGAAATACTCTCCCTCTTTATCTCCTGAACCTGCATTTCAAGCCCCAGCTAAAATGTCATCATCTTTAGGAAGCCTTTCCTAATCCAGCTTAGTTCTAATGCCTTCCCTGTCTTGATTATTTCAAATTTTTCCCTGTATAGCTTTCTTATACAATGTCATTTGTATGTTGTCTCTCCCACTTTATAAAAAGCTCCTTGTATAAATGCTGGAGAAGATGTGGGAAAACTGAAACACTAATGCATTGTTGGTGGAGTTGTGAACTTATCCAACCATCCTGGAGAGCAATTTGAAACTATGCCCAAACACCAACAAAAATGTGCATACCTTTGACCCAACAATACCACTTCTAGGGCTGTATCACAAAGAGATCATACAAGTGGGAAAGGACGTGTATGTACAAAAATATTTATAGCAGTTCTTTTCAGGATGGCGAAAAACTGGAAATCAATTGGGAATGGGTAAACAAGTTGTGGTATATGAATATAATGGGATACTATTGTGCTATAAGAAATGAGGAGCAGATGGACTTCATAATAACCTGGAGACACTTTTGTGCACAATTATAGATACATCACATCTATGATGACTGACTTTGATAGACTGGGCTTATCTCAGCAATGCGAGGTTATAAGACAAAGGACTCATGAGGGAAAAGGATATCCACATCCAGTGAAAGAATTTTGGAGTCTGAATGAATATTTAAGCAAATTACTTGCTCTTTCTCTCTTCTTCATTTTGTGTTGGTTTGTTTTTTTCTTCCTCATTATTCATACTATTGGTTATAATACTTCTTTACAGCTTGACTAATGTTTAATGTGAAGGTATATGTGGAACATGCATTGGATTGCATTGCCACCATGGAGGAGGAAAAAATTTGGAGCTCAAAAATTTGTGGCACTGAATGTTGTAAACTAATAGTGAATATCAAGAAAAGAAAAGAAAAAAAAAAGAAGAGAAAAGAAAAGAAAAAAAGCTCCTTGAGAACAGGTCCTGATCTTTAGTTTTCTTTTTTATCCCCCAAACCTAGGACAGTGACTAGGAGAGGAAACTCCTAATAAATGTTTGCTGACCAAATGAATGAAACGTGATTTCTCTTTCTGATACTTAAGGTTTCATTAATGAAATGCTGGGTTGAAAATATCATCATGATATATTGAAAACACCTAGCTATAACTTTTCTTTGAAAAAGACTTCTAGTGCTGAATGATTTCCTGAAAAATATTCTGATATCCAGAGAATCTCTGTGCAAAATAGAGACAAGGATATAGTGACATAGAAAATAAAGGGTCTATCATTCAGTTCAGTATTTTTACATAGGAGCTGTCCAAAACTTGTGTAATTCAGGAGCCCCTCTTTCAGCTCTTGGGAAAGGACAGGCCAATGTCTAATAAAATATATATAAAAGATTCCTTATGGTTATTCATTATACCAACAATTCCTAGCTAGTAGCCATGAAACTTTTTCTTTGAGTTTTAACAGTAATTGAGTAAAGGGAATTAGCAAAAGATATCAGGTTTCTTCAAAAAATCCCCAGAAAGGGATGCTTTTCACAAATTCTGAAAGCAAAAAGGCTAGTCTAGGAATCGTCAGGAAATAAACTGGTTTAGATCTGACACTGTGTAAGAACTTCTTTGTCACAGTAACATCTTTGCCCTTACTTTAATCAGAGACAGGAACTCTGTTCTCTGACTTCCTCCAACCATGATTAACAATTGCTGACCCAAAGACTTGCAGTCCCAGAAGACAATATGAAACCAGGAAGCCTCAGTCTTATGATCAGAACTCACTTAGGTGCTGCTCTTAATGAATTACCTCCTAGACTGAATTGTGTTTGCCCTGGGACCTGCTTGTTTTCACCTGTCTTAGTGAAGCTCCTGAGATCCTTTCACTTATCTAACAATCACTTATTTAACAATAGTGAAGCTCCTGAGATCCTTTCACTTATCTAACAATATTTAACGATCTAACTCTAGCCTGATTTCAAGTCTTATCCTCTCTTGGTTAGCTCAGTCCCAATGAAACCTATATTCCAGTATGAATGGTTAGAAAACATATGTTGCTCATGAGTTTATTGATTCATTCAATAAGCATTTATTGAATTCCTATGTGCAATGGGGTATGGATCATATGATTTGTTGAGCAGTGATCCCTATGAACTTCATTGAAGAAATGTTAAATGAATTTAAATCACATACTCAGCACTCTTCTAGGCACTTTAGGTGACAATAAAGACAAAAAGAAATGACCTCTGACCTCCACAAGCTTGCAAATAGTTGGGTAGCTGTGACACACCTATAAGTTAGTTAAGTAATGACATAAGGTAGTATATAATTAAGGGTTCTATTTTCTGAAAGACAGCAAGTGGATAGGGGTTCAGAGGAGGGAGTAAACAATGTAGATAAATATAAGGATAATAAATATAAGATAAGGAGATTTTGATCTTATATCAATAGATCAATAGATCAATAAAGATAAGGAGAATTTGAAAAAAATAAAAAGGTCATCTGAACTCAGGGCAAACATGAAATGATTTAAATCTTGAAACTCTGCAGCAGAGTAAAATTATTTGCTTAAGCTTTCCCACAGAACACTGGATTTTGAGTCAGAAGACCAGGGTTCTAATCCTGACTCTGTTATTTACTGTGAATGTAACCTTGGAAGTCACTCTACCATTCTGGACCTCAATTTTCTTATCTACTATATGAAATATGGGATTGGGTCACTTCACCTCAAAATTCCACTATAGCTCCACATCCCATAGTACTATGATTCAAAAGAAATCAGTACATTTTCTGCATTAATGTTTTTCTTAATTTTGAGTTTCAAATTCTCTGCCTTCCTCCAACCCTTCTACCACCCATTGAAAAGGTAACTAATATGATACCTATTATACATGCATTAATTCTCATGAAAATTACTTGGTTCTCAGCAAGGAATGTAACCTTTTTAGTGCCATGAGCCCCTTTGTCAGTCTAATGAAGCCTATGAACTCTTTCACAGAATATTTTTTAGACCTGAGGAAAATGCTACCTTTCAGTTAGGTTTTAATGAATATAAACATGGGTTTTTGTTTTGAACGGGTTTGTTTGTTTTAATCACACCTATTAACAGATTCTCTGAAATTTCTCCAAAGACTTCTGGACCTCAAGATTATGAACCCCTACACTAAAGTAATAATGTCTCTCTTTTGTTCATTCTTCACATAATATTTAAAGTTCAATATACAGTAAGTACTTGATAAACAGATACAAATTGACTGACAGCTTACTATTCTATTTTATATAGATTTTTAAAGAAAGATGAATCATCATTATATCCAAATGTTATTTACATAGAATAAATAGGAACAATTAGCAAGTTAGTGGTCATAGGTGTCTTTGTGGCTGTGTTCCTTCATATTACAATGCCAATTCCTTTCAGATTATAGCATCACAAACCCATTTTCAATAAACACATATATCATCAATCTTTATCCTTTCTCAACCTTCACTTTGGTCTTTTTTATTTTGTTAGAATTAAAAATACAAAAAGGAAGTCTTAGAACTGGTCAATGTTTAAAAAAAAACCCTGGGTCCTTTTATTTGGGAGAGTTTAAAGGAAGAACGTGAATACTTGAGAGACCAAAGGGAGTATGGAAGGCTAAAGGAATTAAAAAGGGATATATCCAGATCACCTTCTACCCCCATGTTAGTGCATCAGATAGCACCTACAAAACATAAGGCATCCTGCAGATCACAACACACCAGAATAAGGACTGACACTTCCAAAATTGAAATGATAAGGTCTGGGAAGGAATTCAAGGGATATTGAGAGGAATCCTTGGCTCTGTGTTTTTCAAGACTTGCAGGAGAAAGGAGTCAATCATTGGATCGCACAAGGATGTTCCCAACACTTGGGCATTATTACCCCATTTTCTTACTATGGCTCTTAGATCATTCTTTGTTGTGCATCAGAGCTGCTGAGGCAGATCAGTTAACTCTGTGGCCAGAGTAGTTCAAGCATTTCATAGAGAGAGATTCATTCCCACTCAGGCAAATCTGATGAATCATTTAAGAAACTAGACCTTTGGGGGCAGCTAGGTCACCCAGTGGATAAAACACTGGTCCTGGAGTCAGGAAAACCAGAGTTAATATCCAGCCTCAGATATTTCCTAGTTATGTGACCCTGGTCAAGTCACTTAACCCTGATTACATCTGAAAGAAACAAAGAAGCAAAGAAAGAAACTAGATCTTTCTATCTTAGAAGCTTCCAAATATAATTCATTCTAGTCATGGAGATTTCTAGACAGGAGGAAGTGGGCACCAAGCTGTAGGAGGCATGACTGGGTCATAGATATTTTGTTGAATGGAGAAAAACTAGGTCAGAATACCTAGAGGATATTTTTGGTTTATTTATTTGTTTTGTTTTTTCCCAGAATCTATAGGTCTGGAAATAGTCTCAGTTTCTTAGTAGGAATAAAGAACAATGTTCAATTTTGTCAACTTTTTCAGCCACTTTTAAATCTGAAAGAAGAAAGAGAAATACATTGTATTTTTTATCTTGTTTGATTCTTAGAGACACAATTTTTTAGTTGGCCTCAGAGTCAGGAAGACCCAGATTCAAGTCCCATCTCTGATACATATTTTCTGTGTGTCTCTGAACAACTCATTTAATCTCACATTACCCCCAGGCAATTCACTAAGGTTATAAAGGGCAGTAAAGGTAAAGAGGAAATTTTGCTTTGGAATACCCTTAAATTGATAAAATCACACAGTGAGTCCAAAAATAAAACAAAAATTCATTTTCACAACCACCCTAAAAGTTTGATAGTACGTGTACATTATTTCTATTTAGCAGATGCTGAAACTGAAGTTCAGAAATGAAAAGTGATTTGTCTAAGGTTATATATTTGGGGATTTGACCCCATATCTGTAATCTGAATTCTGTCCCCATTATTTCACTATAAATACTACCTCCAGATCTTTTTATTGCTAAATCAATGGTCTTTTCTTCTTGACTTGTCTATAGTTATATACTGTTGACATCATTCTCATTGGTACTTTCTCTAACTTGAGTTGTATCCCATGCAGATGATTCTTAGATCTATAAATCCACTCCTGGTCTCTCCCTAATTCCAGTCATGACACACTATATACCAACCTGATGTCCCATAGCCATCTCAAATGCAACATGTCTCAAATGCAACTATTTTATGAGTTTCCCCAAACCCTACTCTCTTCTGAACTTACCTCTTTCAGTTGATGACCTCACCATTCTTCCACTTATCCAAGTCTACAACCTTAGACTTATCTTCAATTTTCCCTGCGTCTTCAACACTCACATTCTTTTAGTTGTCAGCTATTATAGAATCTACTACCACTCTCTCTATCTTGCATTCATTTTCTCTCCTTTTAGCTAGCCACCATCCTTATCTCTTCTCACCTGCACTATTAAATATCCTCCTAATTGATTTCCAAGACTCCTCTTTCTCCTCTCTTCAATCCATCTTCCACATAGCTGCCAGAGTGATATCTCTAACATATAGACATGGCTATGTCACTCCTCTGTTCATGAAGCTTTACTGACTTCCATGTTGATTTCAAGGATAAAAATGACCTCTTTGCTTTTTAAAACCCTTTCCAACTTGGCTTTCCAGGCTTATTGCACATTAATCTCTTTCACATATTCTATGTTCCTGAAAAACTGTCCTGATTTCTGCTCATCAAATTTGACATACTAGTTCTCATCCCTGAGTCTTTCCAAATGTTTCTGTGTCCATGGAATTAACTTCCTTTTTATCCACCTTCTAGAATTCTTAGTTTCCTTCAAAGCTCAGCTCAAATGTTGTCCTTTCCCTTCTGAGAACTGAGGAGTGTCCTCCACTCAGAAATTACTTCCTATGTACATTTTATCTTTTGTTTTCTGCGTGTGTCCTGTCTTCCCTAATAAAATGAGTTTCTTGAGGGCAAGAATTGTTTCATTTTTGTTTATATCTCTAGGGTCTCACAGTTTCCCATGCATAAGAAGAAATTAATAAATATTGCTAAATAAATATACACATAATATATGTGAGTGCCTTGTGAATCTTAAGACACTTATAAATTCCAAATAGTTGTATGTAATCTAACCCCATCTCTCTCTATTCCTGAATATTCTGCCACAGTCAGGATCATCTCCCTTTTCCCTGGACGTGCCATCTTTCCCTATTTCTATTCCTTTCTTTTTGCTCTTCTCCCTAATATAAAATGCCTAGTGTCTCAACCTTGCCAAATCCTATTCATCTTTAAAAATCTGGTTAAATTTTCATTTCCTTAAAGTTTTTTCTAACTTCTTCAGCTCATCCTGGTCAGTTCCTTCCACAAAGATATATAGCATGAATTCTGAACATTTTTTTTGGTATGTCATTAACCCCTTTGGTAGTCTTGTGAAGCCTACGGACCCCTCTAAAAACAATGCTTTTAAATGGATATAATAAAATACCTAGGATTATTACAGAAACCAATTATATTGAAATCCAGTAATCAAAATATTATTTAAGAGAAATTCACAGACCTCCATGAAATTTTACCTCAGGGTAACAAGCCTTGACCTATAGGGTGTGCCTGTGCATACACGGGCATGCATGTGTACACACACACACACACACACACACACACACACACACCTTATACTGTTTGTTCTCACATTTTTTCATTCATTTTCATATTCTTTCTCCAAGTGGTTGATAAGCTTGAGGCAAAGACCATTTCATATATACATACATGCATACACACACATATATATGTATATGCATATACATACAAACATATATATACACATATATTTCTTGCAACATTCACAGAGTTTAGCACAGAGATGGGCATACAATAGAGCTCAACAAATACATGCTATTTCACTGAACAATACCTATCAAGCATTGAATTGGTATAAAGCATTGATAATCCTTCACAATATGTCTCAAAGGGGAGCCTGAGGACCCTGGAACCATTTGGCAATCTCTTGAACTGCATTCAAAATTTCCTTTTCAGAAACAACTAAAGAAGCTACAGAAAAAGTCACCTGGAATACAACCCAGAGGCCTGACAAGCAGTTTCTTTATTCAGACTTTAGTAGTGTGGAAATCCCATAAAAATACTTTTTAGAAAACATGGCTGCTCCTCTTGGACTTCTCCAGATGAGCAATTTGCCAGCTGAATGAAATCACAGGGATGAGCAGCATGAAGCTGGTTTCAAGGGCAAGGACGAAAGCCAGGCTTATATTTTTGGTTTCTTTGCAAGGGGGAAATCAGCTTGGATTCTGATCCAGAGAAGTTATTTCTCCCAACCTCATTGGAGCAATTACTCCCCAGAAGGGGAATGATCAGAGATAATAGGAACATTTTTGTCTGAGTCCAAAAACATTAGACACAATCTAATCCCCGGACAAAACTCAGTTGGGTGTAGGCAATGATGTGTCTTTCACCTGAGAGAAAAAGGCAGAGACAGGATTGTGTTGCTACAGAGCTTATGGGAAGAGAAGGAACAAGTGTAGCTTTTAGGAGAGTATGGGCAAGTAGGGATTGATTCAACAATAAATACCACCACAGTATTTAAGATTTAATCATAAATTCTGTTTCTTTTTCCAAAGGGTCTTGGTCTAAGCTGGCTATGCCATTAGAAAACATTTAATAGACATATTACTGGTTAAATCTTAATACTAATAACAGCTTAGTGTGTGTAACCACTGCTATGGTTATTTGCATTTTATTTTTTTTTGCATTGTTATTTGCATTTTAATAGGAAAATTTTGTTTGTCTGATTGATTATTGATTGGTTGTTTGATGGACTAATTTTAGACAGTTCCTAGACTCCCAGATCAGTGAAAAGCCATTTAATAGGATTTAATTAAGAAAACTAGATAGCATAACAGATGTGGTACTGGCCTTGAAGTCAGAAAGACCTAAGTTCAAATCCAGGCTCAGGCATTCATTAGCCGTGACCCTCCCCCACCATAAGTTATATACCTCTCTCAGCCTTACTTACTTCATCTATAAAACTGACATAATACTAGCATCCACTTCACAGAGCATAAATGTGAAATGCTTTGGAAATCTTAAAGGGCTATATCTTGTCTAACTAATATTGTTGTTATTAAAGTGATTTGCCAACCTTAGAGTTATGTGCTATTATTATTATTATTATTATTATTATTTAACAGCCTGTTAAATAGTCAAAATCGAAATATGTGTCCTTGATGACAATAGAGGTAGATGGACTTAGTATTGGTTGAAGATCTAAATGAAAACAATATTGATTTATAAATCCACATCAAACTGGAGGGACGCTACCAGTGGCATGTAATGGGGCTCTAGAGATTTGGGGTCTTAGCTTTATTCAGCAATTTTGTCAATGGCACTGATAAAGAGACAGATGACTGGCTTACCAAATTTATAAATGATGCAGGCTAGAACAAAGGACTGAATCTAAAAGGAAGAAATGTAATAGTCATGTGGTCATATGTTTTTGAGTCTGCACTTCAGCTCAAAAATGCAATTTTACAAGCTCAGGATGGTAGAGACATGGTCAGGTAGCAGTTCATATAAAAAAAAAACTTGAGACTTTTCATTGTCTATAAGTTTAATATGAATCAATAGCAGAAGATACTTCTAAATTTTTCAATCATCTATTTTTGATCTTATTGTGGGTATACCTCTCCAATGACACAGGTCATAATCAATGGGGTAGAGTAGAGACAAGGGACCAGACTTCACATCATGACTCTAGTACTTATTACATAGGTTACCTTGGGCAAATCATTTAACCTACTCACAGGTCTGAGTTGCTTCATCTGTAAAATGAGGGTATTAGACTTAATGATCTATGAATTAAGTCCCTTTCAACAAGAAGAGGGCTGGGCTGGTCATCTGAAGGCCTAGGCTGAAGTCTCCTATATCATAATTGCCAACTTGGGGTGTGAATTTGAGCTAGTCACTTAAATCTGTTGAGATTCAGTTTCCTCATCTAAAAAATATTGATGATCACAGGCTAAGATATCAGAACTGATAGGGATCTCAGAGGCCATTTGATCTAATCCTCTTATTCTTCCAGAAACTGAGGCCCAGAGGGGGTTAAGTAGTTCTCTCAAAGTTACACAGTCACTAACAACAATAATGAGTATTTTTAAATTGCATGAATGTTTACAAAGCTCATTACAAATATCTTATTTGATTCCCAATAACTCTGGGTGATAGATGCTATTTTTCTGTCCATTTTACAGATGATCTACCAAAAAGATGGAATTTGAACCTCTAGAACCTGTGGTTTTTCTTCCTTTGAAATCATCGTCATCATCCGCATCATTATAATTTTGGCCTTGATCTGCAATTTCATTGCTTTAGCAAAATCCTGGTCTAGAAATTTACTCCACTCTTATTTAACTTGTACTCTTGCAGAGTTACCTGTAACACTGAGAGGCTACATAACTTGCCAACAGTCATACAATTCGTACTGTGTATACAAGGTAGAATTTGAACCCAGGTCTTCCTGACTCTTTCACCATGGAATTCCAATAACATTTTAATGCCATTCATTTTAAATATACTGCTTACTTTCTAACACCTTTTCTATTATTGTCTATAACTGCATTTAAGTCAATGTTTGTTGGAATGAAAAAAAAATAAATGCAATGAATAAAATCATAAAATGGTTTAGAAATAATACCCTAAATACTTAGATTCAGCATTTAATTTGAGACTCATAGGGAACCTCAAATATATGCCATTATTCTCCTATGACCCATAGAAAAGAACATAGCCATTTAAGTTTTACATCCTTGACTGTCCCAAAGAAGGGTGACCACCTGATCATTGCAGATAATAAAGAGTTTTCTACACTGAGGAATAAAATCAAGAGACCAAATTTATTCTATTTATTTTAGGTCTGACATCTGATTTCTTTTTTTTAAGATCACTAACTGATTTTCTTTAGGCCCTGGGCACCTTAGTACATGTCAATTTACAAAAGCAACTCATTCCTGAATCCCTCTGATGATCCTCTGGAAAAAAAATATATATATATATAAATGGCACTTAGAAACTTGCCAAGCAGTAGTTCTTTGTTAGACATGCTCTGAATTTCAATTCAGTGTTTCTTATTCAGTTTCTATAGCATCATCAAAAGTACTTAAAAACAATACACTTGACTTTAAAATATGCTGTGACATCTGACTATAGTAAGGAATTAATTTCTATTCATCATGTCGTCATTATTTTTGGAATTTTTGCAAATGATCTGGTGAAGGTGCTAGCATTTTATGGTCCTGAATTCATGGGTATTTAATCGAGATTTTTCCATGACGATTACTGTACATTATTTAAATAACACTTTAACTTTAAAAGATCACTCTAAATGAGTCTGAAACCTCACTAATGCCAAATTACTTCAAACCTGTATAAGCAACACATATGATTTGATTACAGCTTTATGAATATGTTAACATTTAAGGAACAGTCAGCCATATTCCTGGCCTTTAGAAAAATAGAATGCTTCATGTGGACACTAATTAATCAATAACATCATAATTGGGTTCTATTAAGTCTTAGGAGTGACATTTCACCCTAAAAAAAATTCAAGTATACCTCTGATCCATTTCCAAGCTGCACTGAAAGCCAATTAGGGTGGTGTCTAATTATGATTATCATTGCTATTACTGCTCTCATGTACATTATTATTATAGCAATTAAGAACAACATGGTTAGGAATTTATGACTGGCAAAGAATATTACAGAAGCACTTTATTTATCTAAATATTATTGATAGTATGGTGTTCCAATACATGAACTTTCCTAATCACTGAAATTGAACCTCTTGAACATCAATGTGTCACCAAATCTTAAGACTTGGAAGGGACTTTGAGGGTTATCTAATTGAACTTCCCACCAAAAGTAGGAATCCCTTCTCTAATGTCTCTGACAAATGATCATTCAGCCTGCTGTGCTTGAGTTGTTACAGTAATAGAAATCTTAGGACTTTATAAGGCAGTCCATTTCATTGTTGGGTAGTTCTAATTGTTAGAAAATTCTTTTGAGACAAAATCTGCTTCCCTATTACTTTCACTCATTGCTTTTTGTTCTGCCCTCTAGAGCCACATAGAATGTCTACCCCCTGCCACATGGCTCCCTTCTAAATAGTTGAAAATATTTTTCATGCCCTGCCCTAGTCTGCTCTTTCACAGGTTAAAAATTCTTCATTTCTTTTAGCTATTTCACACCTGCTGTAGTTTCCAGACCTTTTATCATCTGGTTTACTATGTTCTGGGTTCATTTCAACCACTTTTTTTTTTGATGGAAACATTCCAAACGTGTTACACTGCCCTATCTTTCTAATCAAAGTACTCTAGTTATAATTTCACTATATTTTCTTGATGTCTCAGTATTATACTGAGTTTTATAGTTTCTGCTTCGACTGAAATGCTTCCAGCCAGCTTTTGGTAACTATACTTTCTTCTCTCCCTTGGCTACTAAATCTCTGGGTATCCACAAAGAGAAATCATTCTTTTGCCTCCTCCCCCTCCTGCCTAGGAAGAACTAAATAGGAAACCAGAAAACATGACTAAGATTATTACATCAATAGTCTTAATCTTAAATCAATAATTCCTGGTGTGAAGATGTATCTATATCTTTGATTAAGGAATAAAATGCATGGGCTTTGTGAAAGCTATTTTTCTCCCTGATCAAATTTCTCTTTCAGATTCACTGCTACATACCTCATGGTTGTTATGCTTGACAAATCAACCTACTAGAGAACTGAGTCTTGGGCTGGGACCTATTATTGGCTAATCAGTGATAGTCAGAGTGATTTGGCTTTAAAGGCATAGTCAAGTAACTCCATTTGTATCCCTATGGGCTTTATCAAAGCCCGGTTTTTCCCTTGGTACCTCCAGCATTTTTTCACTATGGTTCCCAGTGAGTGTAAATAACAATTGTTTCCGTTCTGGTCAGAGACCCTGAGGATCTTCCCCTCCCAGAATAATGCTTTTGAATAGGCAAACTAGGCCATCTTTTACCTCAATTCTTACCTAGCCTTAAATCACCAAATTACTAATGATGGTGTTGCATCAGACACAAAGAGAACTTGGAAAGACTTTAGCTTAAAAGGTCAAGGTCTCTTAGTGCATATGGGGTCATCTATAGTCATCCTGACCTATGCCTTGCCATTGGACTCATGACTCTGGGGGAGAGAGTGTGGCTAATGACTTTGTACAGCCCTGCCTCACTTAAATCCAATTCACTTGCAAGTCAAGACATGACCTTCCTAATGTCATTTGTCCTTTGTATAATGAACAACAATAATAACAAGAAGAGAGGTAAAGCACTGTCATATTGAAATGCAGAGCTCTTTCCCAAGAATAGAGGCAATTCAATATTATTTGGCTAATGGTAACTACCATGAAATTTGAATATGAAGACCAGAGAATTTCCAAACAAATACAACTCAACTTTCATGGAAGTCAGTATTAAAAAAAATTTACCCCGTCCCCCTTAGGAAAGGCATCTATACCTCTTAGAATTCTCATTAGGAGAAGCTCTAGAAGTAGTGTAGAAGAAGGAACAGTGGGATTTTAGATCAGAATACCTACTTTTGAATCTTGTTTTTTCTATTTATTACTTGTGTAACTTTGTCTGTCATTGTGTTTCCCTGAATGTGTTTTCTCATCTGAAATAAAGAATGTGTAATAGATAATTCCTGAAGTCATTTCCAGCTTTAAATCTCATGAAGGGAAGAGAGGAAAAGTGAGAAAGCATTTATTAAGCTCCTACTATGTGCCAAGCAGTATATTAAGAACTTTATAGATATCTTCTTTGATCCTTACAACAATCCTGGGAAGCAGGGACAATTATTATTCTTATCATCCAGTTGAGGAAACTGAGACAAACAGCAATGGAGTGATTTACCAAGGATCACACAGCTAATAAGTGTCTCGGTCTGGATTTCAGCTCAGGGCTTCCAGGGTCCAGGGCCAGCACTCTATCCACTGTCCCAAGCCATATATGTCTATGATCCTGTGATGGTGAGCATTCTGAAGCTTCTGTGGCAGTATTGAAGATGACCACAATCCATCAGTTCAGGATAAGTCAAGGATAATATCATAGTGTTCTAGGCTAAGAATGAACATCAACCATGCTACTGATAAGGAGCATGGCCACATAAATGAGTACCATATAAAGCAAAGTATTATGACAGAAACTACATAGGTGAACATGAATACTAGAATGTAACCCTGGAATATCAGAAGTCAGGGCAAGCAGTAGGTATGACACAAAGTAGGGCAACAGTAATCAAAAGGATATATCCAGGGACAAGATTTCTAAAAGATCAGAAATCATGAATCTGTTATACTCTGCACTGATCAGACTAGACCTGTAGCATTGTTTTGCATCCCAGAAAAATAGAAAAGACAGACATATGCCATGGAGCAAACTTAGAATTTTTTCCTTCCCCGATAGTAGGGGTAATGTGGACTGCCTGGGTCTGGACTAGGAAATACAAACCAGAGAGGAGAATTTAATTAGTTTCTAGCAATGTTGAGTGAGAGGAAGGAAAGGGAGAGGCACCCAGTATATTTCTATAAATCTAGAGAGATGTATAGCTCATTGGAAAAGGCGGAAGAGTGATAAAGGAAGTTTCTTTGAGTGTTTGCAGGCTTGTCAGAGTGTTATTTGAATTGTCAAGTTAAATAAAGCTTTCCTATATCTGTTACTTTGTTACGCTCAGTACTTATATTCAGCTCAAGGGTCTTTTACCTTTCTCATAGAGAACTGGACTAAGTCAAGTCAATAAGCAATTATAAAGTACCTACTATGTGCTAAGTTCTAGGAGTACAAAAACATGGGGTGGGGGGATACAGCCTAGAACCTAGCACAGCAGCTTGTACTTACTAGGTACTTAAAAGTTTGTTGAACTAAGTTAAAATGAATATCAGAGGATATTAAAAAAAAAACCCTCTGGCTAAATGACAACCATAGCAGCAATAACAAAACCAAATATTTATTTCCCCATAATTCCATATTTTCCTTTCAATATATAGATCAGTCTTTTTAGGCAGTATTAATAGTAACCATAATTTATACAAATATAATTTTTTAAGGTTTACATTTTTTTCTTTTGTAGAAAGCTCTTATACAATTATAAAATTATAAGGAACTGCTGTGCAAAAAGGTCATCAAGAATAGTTTCCTCATCTTATCCGTGTAGAAATTGAAGCCCTGAGATAGTATATGACTTGTCCAATGTCTTCAAGAATCTCTTATCAACATAAAAGTTTATATGGGTGGGAGGAAGAGAATGAATGACTGGTAAGTCTCAAAGAAAAAAGACTTGGCGATATAGGACATGAGACCTCACATAGGTTATTGAGATAGGGTGAAAAATGTTAGTAGGAGAAAGACTGGTGACTTGAGGACCATCAGTCTGCATTCCTTTCCAATTACAAGAAAAGATAATATATTGTTTTTTTTTTGTTTTGTTTTGTTTTAAGCAATTGGGGTTAAGTAACTTGCTCAAGGTTACATGGCCAGTTATTTCTGGGTGTGGTGCTAAGTGTCTGAGGCCGGGATTCGATCTCCAAGTCGTCCCAACACTGGAACCGGTGCTCTTACTCGCTGAGCCACCTGCCCACCCCTAGATAATATATTGTTAATGAAGCTTTTTAAAGAAAATTTATTTTCCAACCACATTTTTTGTTTCAAAAATAAGTTCAAAATTGACATGGGAAATAAAAAATAAGCATTGTTGACTTTAAACTTTTGATACTGGTGTCCTATTTGGAGTTTCTCAGGACAGAAATAGGGAAGAGAAAACTGTCTTGGAACTGAGAAGTTCCTTTGGGGATTTGATTATGGCATCACATTCTATTTATCCTCAAAAAGAGAATGTTTCCATACTCAAGAAAATTCCCCATTTGATGACAAGAAGTATAAGATTCCCACCTTTTCCACAACAGATTCATGGTAATACCCGACTTAGAGGTCTCTGGTTTAAGTGTTTTAAAATGTTCATGAAGGCACCTAGGTAGCACAATGGATAGAGTGCTGGACCTGAAGTCACAAAGATTCAATTCATCTTCCTAGTTCAAATCTGGCTTCAGATACTTACTAGCTCTGTGACTTTGGGCAAGTCACTTAATCCTATTTGCCTCAGTTCCCCCGTCTGTAAAATGAACTGGAAAAGGAAATGGCAAACCACTCTAGTATCTCTTCCAACTTTAAATGGAGCCCTGAAAAGTCAGACACTACTGAAATGACTAAACAACAACAAAAATAAAAACAAAAAAATTCACTTTGAGTTTCAAGGAAATCTATGCATAAAGATCTCCTGGAAAAGAGAGAACATGATCCAAAAGAATGTAAGCTCCTTATTGGCAGAATCTGATACATTTTTGTCTTTCCATCCCCAATACTTCACATAGCACCTGGCACATAGTGGACCAAAAAATAAATTCTTGTTGGTTGATTCATCAGGTAATTGATCCTGTAATATTGATGCCAAGTCTTTGCTCTTCTTGGTTAATATCTGTACATGTCTTTTAACTATTTTAAGGGTATTAAGGGGAAGATTTCCTGTGTCTTTGAAGAAAGAATGCTATAGAAATGACTTTTTTTCATTCGAATACTATTTTTTAATCATACGTTTTTATCTATAGTACAATATGCTTCTAAGTTTGGTGCATTAGAAGTATTTCTCATAGTCTCCCTCCTCTTTTGACACCAGTGAGAGAGAATAATATGGGAGACCCTTTCAAGTTGAAACTCATATTTCACCAAATCTTTCTAAGGCTATCATTAACAGGCATTGATTTTCAATGGGGCTTAGAGAATCACTACTCCAGTTCCTTAAGGTTATCTTCCCTCCCACAGCCTCCCATAATCAGCTGAAAATGGCATCCATTATAAATGGGACAATAGGCACCTAGTTATGTTTCATCCTGAAATGGCATGCTTCCTAGGATAAAGGTGGTCCTTGTTGGAAAGAATTCTCTGAGGTGTTGCCTTCCCACATGTCTTCCATTTATTAGATCACATTTCCCTCTACTCAGCTGTCAGTTTAATGAATTTAAAGTCTGAGTGTCTGTGGCCTCTGATTTGGAGGTGGGAAGGATCTTTGCTCTTCAAATAGACAAAACCCAACCCCGGTATTAGTCTTCTCAAAGGCTCACAAGATCCCCCATACTCTTCCTCTTTCACATACTTTTCTCTGTGCCCCCATTGTGAATTGTAAAGCATTTCTAATATTATCATGATGTTCTGAACAAGGCACTCACACAGCCAGACACCTGCCTCAGATAGATTTTGTTATAAGAGCACTAAAAGCTATTCGCTATTGTGGGTTTTCAAGAGAAGGGTTGAGGCATTCTAGGAATAATCCTGTGATGCCAAATGCAATCATTTTAGGACCTACAGATGCATACATGCAATCAACCTCCATTTTCATGGAAGAACCATTGGTGTGAAGAGGATATTTTTTTCTTTCTTTTTTTTTTCTTTTTTGGGGAAGGGAAAAAGGTGAGAAAATGCAGTAAGGAAGTTGGGAGTAGGGAACTGAATTTCACTTGACAGGTGTGTGTGTGTGTGTGTGTGTGTGTAGGTGTGTGTGTGTGTGTGTGTGGGTGGGTGGGTGGGTGGGTGGGTGTGGGTGTGTTGTAGTAATATTTCCTTCACTTTGCAGTCTGAATTGAATCAAACGGGAAAAATGTGGCATTTTCTCTATATTATCTGCTTGGTCTCAGTACTTGCATTGTTGAGAAATGAGGCTCAGGTCAAACTTTTTAAAATAGTACATTTTGGTGGGGTGAAAATGCTAACCTGAAATGAAAGTTTTGCTTTTGATTTTCCTCCAAATTCCACTTATTGATGAAGATGAGGATGATAATTTAGACTTCTATAATTGCCTTTTCTCAGGAAACATTAAATCTTACCTAACCATGTGGGGCAAGTTAATGTCAAGTAGCAAATATAAAAATGAGCCAAAGCTTAAAAATCCCTGAAAGCATCCAAAAAGTGAACATAGCTACTGTTTATTACCATCTTTCCCATTTAAAAGAAAGGTGCGTATAATAATAGCAATAATGCTAATAAGTATTATAAAATATTAAAAACAATAATAAAATCAATAAAACATAATGTATCTAGCGCTTGCCATACCATCAAGAGATTTTTGTCCCAAAGAGAGCATATTCGTATGTGGTAAATTCACCTAGGTTGTTATATAACAACTTAACAACAAATATATCAGAGTTCTAGTATTATGCAGGAATTTAGTAATGTAAATTGCATAAGGAATATTCATCTGGGGTCACTGGGTATTTGTTTAAGTATTAGATGACTGTAGGTCAGAGGATTTAGAGTTAGAAGCTACCTTAGAGATGATCTAGTTTCTAATCCTTATGTAGATTGAGGCCCAAAGTGATGACGAGTCTTAACCTGGTCTTTCCCAATGTCACACAAGTGGTAGTGCTACTTTAACATAAAGATACTTAACATAAATACTTAGCATCTCCATGACTGCCTGTGTCTGCTTTCTAAGAACCAATCTTGTTAAAAATGATAAGATTCAGGGTGATTAGGTGGCACAGTGAATAGAGCACTGTCCCTGGAGTCAGGAGGACCTGAGTTCAAATCTGACCTCAGACACTTGACATAATTACTAGCCATGTGACTTTGGGCAAGTCATGTAACCCCAATAGCCCTCCAAAAAGCAAAAAAACAAAAACAAAAGGGGGGGGGGGAGATTCATCATCATAAGGCTGGCCACTAGGTGATGAATTTATTCCAGAAGGCAATGCAATAAGCAAACAAAAAAATGCAAAATGTCCCTAGATCCTATGCAAATAATTCTGCTTCAGAGATAGCGACAGTCTGGCAGAAAAGGGGAGGAAGGGCTAAGAATCACAAAAGTGAGTTGTTGTTACTCTAAATATGAGAGCCCTGCGCAATGGCCACTGAGTGGATGTGCTTCTGGAAGAAATGACTCATGTCATAAGTGCTATTCTCTCTCTAACTAAAGGAAAGGAGAAAAGGAAGTTGCAATCAGTGGAATAGTTATTCGTAAG
This sequence comes from Petaurus breviceps papuanus, assembly GCF_028583685.1. NCBI lineage: Eukaryota > Metazoa > Chordata > Mammalia > Diprotodontia > Petauridae > Petaurus > Petaurus breviceps. The sequence continues at coordinate 1,882,012 of NW_027187325.1, read as the reverse complement.
TCCTTGCAGTGCAAATAGAGGAGTAAGTAAAATTGCTCTCAGAATATGTCCAAACACACCAGAAAAAAAAAAAAAAAACACTTCTTGGACCATTCAGTTATCTTGCATTGTAGTGCCCAAAGTGAGTATTTGCAAAGAGACTACAATAAAGGTAATTCTAGTTTATGTAGTAGCATCTGTTATAGAACCTGAGAGGTTAAGTTCTATGAAGAACTCGACAAGATACTAATTTGAATCAAAATATCATAAAGATCAACTCTGAACACATCATGGATTATAATATTTAGAGCTGGAAGGGATCTTAGAATGGCATCTGGTTCAAACCCCTCCTTTTAGAGATGATAAAATAGATGTCCAGAGATTTGTTACCCAAGATTCTGTTCTAGATTCTCTTCTTTCGGTTTTTCTGCTCTCTTGGTAATTTCATCAGCTCTAGAGGTTTAATTATCAATCATCTCTATATAAATGACTCACAGATCTTCCTGCCTAGACCCAATTTCTTCCTTGAACTTTAAGCCTGCATCACAAACTGCTACTGAACACTTCAAACTGTATGTCCCAGGCACATCTCAAACTCAACATGCTTAAAACAAAATTCATTATCATGCCCCCAAGCACTCCACTCTTCGAAATCCTGATATTTCTGTTGGAGGCACCATCGTTCCTCCAGTGTCTCGGGTTCACAGTCTTGGTATCCTGAACTCCTTACTCTCTTGTTTACCCACAATATTCAATCAATTGCTGAATCTTGTTAGTTCTTCCTTTAAACCATCTCTTACATCTGACCCCTTTTGTATATTCACATGGCTACCTCCTTAGTTCTTTGTCACTCCCTTCCTAGATCATTCCAATAGGCATGTAATTTGTCCCCTACCTCAAATTTTTTAACACTCTAATCTATAAACTTCTGGCAACAAATTTCCCTAAGTACAAATCTGATCATGTGACCCCTTACTCAATTAATTGCAAGAGCTTCCTATTATCTCTACAATCAAGCTATCTCTACACTCAATTCTTCTGTAAAGTCTTTAAAGCACTAGATAACCATGCCTCAACCTAAATTACCAGAGTCTTTGGGTAATTCCTCCCTCTCCCTGGGATCCAGCCAAACTTTCCTTCTTTGTATTCCACATGCATTATATTACAAGGCTTTTGTTTCAAGGCTCTTCCATAGGCCTGAAATGTAATTCCTCATTATCCCTTATAGAGTATCTCTCTTTCCATAAAATGTAACCCAAGCCCCATCTTCTGGATGAAGTCTTTCCTGAGCCGCCCCTCCCCCTCAAATGCTGGTATCCTCCATATCAAACTACCTTGTACTTAACTCACTTGTACCTATTTGCACTATATATATTTCTATGTATACCTTTATATTTATACTGTATATATTTTATACATATTTGTTTTCTCATCAATTAAAATGTTAAGGTCATATTATTATTAATTAATTTTAATATTAATTTTATTATTAATATTAAATTAAGGGAGTAGAGATTATTTCATTCGTTCTACTTGTTTAAGCAGGGTTTAGAGAAATGTCTGGCATGTTGTAGGCATTTAATAGATACTTACTAAGTCATACTTTAAATAACTCATTCAAGCTCAATCAATCTATAAAAAAAATACATTTGTTAATACCTACTATATACCAGTACTGTGGTACTATGTGCAGAGGGCCAGGATTAGAAAAGGAGGCAAAAGATAGGCCCTTCCTTTGAGGGGCTCACACTCTAATGGGGGAGACAAAATGCAATTAAATATGGACAATGCAAGCTAGGAACAGAAAGGAAATAATTATCAGAATGAAGGCAGTAGAATTAAGAGGAGTTGGGAACTGTATCCTGTAAAAGATGGAATTTTACTTGATACTTAAAGGATGCCCTGGGAGTCAGTAGGCAGACTTGAGAAGGGGGGAAATTCCAGGCATGAAGGACAGCTGAGGAAAATGCCTGGAGCTGAGAGTTGGAGAGTCTTGTTTATGGGAGAGCAAGGAGGCCAGTATCACAGGATCAAAGAGTATGTGACAGGGAGTAAGATAAGAATGTTGAAGAAGTAGAAGGGGGCTAGGTTATGAAAAGCTTTGAATAGCAAACAGGGTGTTTTGTTTTTGCCCCTGACAGCAACAGGAAGACACTGAAGTTTATTTGGTGGGGGAAAGCAGGGGAATCAGGCCTGCACTTTAGGAAAATCATTTTGGCAGCTGAATAAATGATGCATTGGAATGGGGAGAAACTTGAGACAGGCAGAACCACTATCAAGCCATTGTAATTGTAATGATATAAGTGTGAGGTCCTGTACCAGAGTTATACCAGAAAACAGAAGGGGACATATTCAAGAGATGCTGAAAGGTGAAATTCATAGGCTTTCATAACAGATGAGATACCAGGGAATGGGTGAGAGATGGGGAAGATTCTTGAATGACTCCTCAGAGGAAATCCTGAGGAACTGGGAGGATATTATCATCTATAGTAATGTGCAATGTAGGATGGGGAAAAGATAATGTATTAAGTTTTGGACATTTTTAACTTAAAAATCTATTGGACATTCAATGTGAAATGTCTGAAAGGGAATTGGAAATGCAGATTTAGAGTTCAGCAGAGAAGTGGAGGCAGGACAGTTAGATTTGCACATCATTAGAATAGAGATAGTAACTAAATCCATGGGAGACAATGAGATCCCCAAATGAGATATTAGAGAAGGAGAAGAAAAGAGGTCCCAGGGCAGAATCCTGAGGGATGCTTATGTTTAGAAGTCATTATCTAGATGAGGATCCAGGAAAAGAGCCTGAAAAAGAGGGGTTGGATGGAAAGGAGGAGAATCAGGAGAGAGCAGTGTCCCAAAAACCTAGAGAGGAGAGAATACAAAAAGAACAAGGTAATCAACAGTGTCAGAAGCTTCAGAGAGGTCAAGGAGAAGGACTGAGAAAAGGTCATTGCATTTAGTAACTAAGAGATCATTGATAACTGGAGAGAGCAGTTTCTGTGGAATGATAAGGTTAGAAGATAGATTGTAAGTGGTTAAGAAGAGAGTCAGGAGAGAGAAAGGAGAGGCATCTATTGCAAATGGCCTTTTAGAGAAGTTTATCTACAAAGGGCAGAAGAGATATCAGATAATAGTGGGGATAGAAGGATTGAGGGGATTTTTTTAATGAGGAAACATGGCCATGTTTGTAGGGATTAGGAAATAAGCCAGTAGAAAGGAAAAGATTCAAAATAATTGATAGAGTGGGGATAACCAAAGATTCAATCTGGAGATGGAACAGAGTAAGATCACTTGAGCATATAAAGTTTTTGATAAAGAATAAGACTACATCATCATGTGAGGCAGAGGTAAAGGTGAAGAAAGTGGCAGAAGGCATCTGAATGATGGAAAATGAAGAAGGGGGAAGAACAGGAAACTCATAGTGAATGGCCTCATTTTATAAGTTTTGGGAAGGCTGGGGAAAGGAAGTCATAAAGGGTTTGAAGAATTTTAAGAAGATTTGTCAGAGCCTCTAATTCACTGTGCCACCTTGCAATTGACACCCCTTGCAATTGACTTTGATCTGAATGGGGGAGGCCTATGCAAAGTCACCAGTCTCACTTTCTCCTCCAGAACCATCTGGGTCCAGTGGCCAAATACTGATCGGAACAACAGGATGAAAGGGGAGACCTTGGCCCTTTTAAGATAAGCTCTTTTTAAGTGATCACTTTGAGTAAGTTAATGCCCATTCAGTGAATTGGCCTCTTGAATAAGTGAGTCAGGAGCAGCTAGGTGGCACAGTGAATAAAGCACCAGCCCTGGAGTCAGGAGGACCTGAATTCAAATATGGTTTCAGCCACTTAACACTCACTAGCCCTGTGACCTTAGGAAAGTCGCTTAACCCCAAATGCCTTGCCTTCCCCCTCCAAAAAAGCAAAAAAAAAAAAAAAAGGAAATTAAAAGATGGCCCCTTTAATTTAAAACAAAATCAAACCGGAAGGGGAAGAAACCTTAGGATTGCTGGTCAAAAGAGAAATGGTTACTATTTACATTCACTCTGAGCCAGAAGGGCCCAAAAATAACCATTAAGTGGTGCCTGACTGGGGACCTATTGTTGTCCTATCCCTGGGATCCAGAGTGAATTGGGTTTAAGGCTTGGTCTTTGAGAAAGAAACCTAGCAAGTAAACCCCAAACTAATGAGGTAGCTTTTGGCTGGTGGCACAGTGGATAGAAAACTGAACTTGGAGTCAGGAAGACCTGAGTTCTAATCCAGACACAGATACTTCTAAGATCTGTGACCATGAGTTACATATTTAACTCTCTGGAGAAGGAAGAGGAGTGACCTATTATTATAGATAATACCTATCAGGATTTTTGAATAGATTTGATGTCAAAGGTAGAGAGGTTTCTGAGTGATAGAGCTAAGAAAGAACCTGGAATTGGAAATCAGTAGCAAAGAATATTTCAACTCTTCCATTCTCAAGATGAGTCAAAAATGATCCAAAAAGAATGAGTGAAGTTGCAGCCAGTACAAGAAAACGTGACCAGGGAGATTGTGTCATCTGGAATACAGGGTTTCAGTTAATAGCTAGTAGATGGATCAAGTAGAAGAGGAAAAGATTTAGGATAAAGGGAAATTTGCTGCCTATGAAAGACATTCTACAGGGCATTATGGTAGGGCTGGATACTGTTCAGTTGAAACTTTGTGGTGAGAGGATGAGGAGGATGGAAATATGACATGGGAAAAGGAGATTGGATGATAACATAAAGTGGTTTTAAATATCCTTCACACAGCACTGGGGTATGAAGAATATGACCAGATGCAAGAATGTTCATGTTGAGTGGACAGCAGCACTACTCTTCCCAAAGGAGGTTGGAAATCCAGCTGTAGACAAATGCAGTAAGAGATGTGAGGTACATAGTCAGTCAGATGGTCAGATAGGAAGCCCTGTCTCTCGATTCCTCTTCCCTCTGAATGGTAAAGATTAGATAGGAAAAGGGTCCAGTAGTACATAAAAGTTATGTGTGTGTAGCATAAGAAAGAAGTCCTGTTTCTGACAAACTTTCCTCTTCTTTCTTCAAGGGACAGGTGCAAGAGAGATGGAATGCCTGAGGTCAAAAGAAGAGTTATTCTTCTTTGCAACAGAAGTTCTCTACATCCTGATTGGGAGATCAGGCTGGAAGCAGGAGAAACAAGCTACATTGTGCTTGCACTGATATTATTTTGGGGCAAAAGGAAAATACCCAGCTAGCTCCTTGTTGCTTTCCCTGGAAACATTCTGTGCAAGCCCAGCAGGAGATGGAAAGCATAAGAAATCACTGTCAGAGTAATTTTGGATCCTTTTCTTACCTGAGAAAGTTGGTTATGATGTGGTATTGGGAAGTTGTAAAATCCCTGGGTAGGGGGAGTTCCATTGGGCCAGATGGAAGATGTCTGGTCTCTTACCACATTCTCTCAGGGGATATGTTGTGTCTGAACAGCAGAAGATGGAAGGCAGAAGTTGCATGGTCAAAGGAACCTTAGCTCCTATAATCATCTGAGGACATTGTCTATCACCTGAGGATATTGGCCAAGGTCACCACTATGACCTTTCAATGCAAAGGAAAACATAAGAGTCAACAAAAGAGTGTCTCAGGATTGCAATGCCATGGACAGAAGCTTTCCAGAGGATTGCTACTGTGAACAGCTTTTACAATTCTGATTACACAGTATAGTGAACACTCTATTCCACAACAAATCAAAGCAAAACTTTCAGAGAAAATCAGGTACAGCATTCACAATATTACAACTTATATTCACAAATAGCTTATCATTAAAATGGCCACATAATTTTCACCAAAGTGGTCACAATATTTAGAACAAAGAACAATCATCTCAAAGTACAATTGTCAAAGTCCTCCACTCATGGGGCAAAATCTTCCACACATAGGGCACTCTTAAGTTAACTCAATCAGTCACTTATTCAGCAAAGTCTTCCATTCATGGGGCAAAGTCTTGATTAACTCAACCACTTATTCAGCAATCAATTACTAAGTATCATACATAAATCCTCCACCCGTAGGTCACTAGTAAACTATAATTTCATCTTTACTCAGTACCCAGGGAGAGGTCTTTAGATCTTGACTTGGGGCCAGTTCTCAGATTCCCTGGATCCCCTTCCATGTACGCAGATTATACCTGGACTCATCAGACTGTCACCTGGGTTCAATGGCAGATAGCTCCCAGTTCCTTGTCCAACTCTCTGGGTAGGTCCTGCTCCATACTGAAGTACACAGAGTCTGGTCCATGTCAGATCCTTCATTATTTCTGCTCCAGGGAATTCAAAGCTCAACCAAGCCACAAACAAAGTCTCAGCATCCCAGTCATGCTTCCTCAGTCACCTGGGCTCCTGGCTCCTGGCTCAGTGCTCAGGGCTCAGGGCTCAAGGCTCAGGGCTCCTGTTCAGAAAGAGCTCCACCACAACAAGTTCTCAGGAAATTCTGGCTGAGTTCTCCATTCTCTCTTCTGTAGCTGCTCTACCACCAGATGCTGGTCTCAAGAAATTCTGACTGTGCCTCTCTGGGGCTTTGCTTTATATACACAGCATTAGCTTTCTGTTTCAGCCAACCTCTTCCCTTTACATCAGTAACAGGAGACAGGAGTTCATACCTTCTGTTTCCCCAACAGAGGCTTGATCAGTTACTAAGTGCTAAGTACCTGCTACCTTTGCCAACACAAAGGGATCTTCAAATTCAAAGTATATTACCTTTACTTAGATTAAGAAAAGAAAGAAAGAAAATTGCAGGATGAAAACAGGAGTCTAGGCAGGCAGTCTGGATCATGGGCTAACTAGGAAGTTTCAGAAGTAAAGGAATCACAAATAGGAAGCCAAGAACATTGCAGACCCTCATATGAGGTCAATAATGACTTAAAAGTGTTTAGTATAACTATTCTCATTAGTTAAAAAGAAAAATTAAACATAGATAAAGAGTGGCTATTGTCCAGACCATAATTTGCAGGTAGAAAGCTATTCTTTGCAGATGGCCCACATGAAGTAAATACTTATGCACTTACCACTATGTTAAGGGTTTGGGTTACAAAAATAAATATAAAAAAGTACCTGCCCTCAAAGAACTTATTGGACTGACACTTTTGACACATAGTAAACTGACTCTGAATTGATTGGAATAAAGAAAGAAGGTTGGATTTTATTTGAAAAACTTGATTGCATTTACAATTTACAAAGTTTATATAAAATTTAGTTGCTGCCTTCATGTAGCTTGCCAACTCATGTATTTCACTACTAAAAGGAATCTGGTGTGTTTCAAGACTAATAGGGCACCCAAGAGAATTTGGTGGATAAGTGGTTGGTGAATTATGAAGGAGGACAGAGAGATGTATTGAAGTGGATGGTGTAGAGAAACTATAGGGAAAATTATTCTTCATAGGTATAAGAAGTTTGAACATGTGCAAACTTCTCCCTGGGGGAAGCCTATGTTTGTTTTTGTTTACTTGTTTTCTTTTGTTTTTTTTAACACTAACATGCTTCCTGGTGTACTATATAGTTGTGGATCATGGAGGGCCATGATTTTTAGGCATTCAAAATCATGGTCACCCAAAGAGTAATGGAGAGACACACAGTGGGTCCAAATAGAGTACCTTATATTAACAACATATTTCTCTTTTATCAGTCCTTTACCATTGTTTCTTCCCTCCTGCTATTTCCATACTTGGTCATCCTACTGGCTAATTTTTCATCTATATAAATAGTGAATCATATTAGATCACAGACTAATCGATAGGCACAAAATAATGGTGTTAAAGATATCATCAAAGAGATGAATGACTGGAAAGGGAGCTGAGTTATTCATCTCAAGAGAGTAAGGAGTAACCAGTACAGCTCTTGTGCTGTGCTGGCACCTACATGATGTTAAGAGATTTAGAGGAAGAGAACTACCATATTGTGTGGATTCTCTATGGAGTGCTGATGGGAGAACATGGACAAGAGTCAAATAGGAAAACAAAGAGGGTATGAATTTTGATAGGCACACTTGGAAGAATTACCCACATCAGTAGAGTATCATTATAATCTTTATAATTATAATATATGATATAATATAATAAATATTATAATATAATAAATCATTAGATCTACTGAAGTATGGATTATGGGAATGGTGGTGCCATTTGATTAATTTCAGTTTTATTTAAGTGCCTACCACTTATAAAGCATTGTGCTAAACACTGAGGAAATTAGAGTTTAAATAAAATATGGTTCTGTTTCTCTGTAGCTTCTAGTCTATTTTATTTCATTATTAACAACCAGAAGAAGTTGGTAAATGTGTGACTGGTGAATAAGAAGGGATGAAAGAGGGATATGTTGAAATTAAGGTATCAGTGGGTCATCTAGATTAAAATGTCTAGCAATAACATGGAACTGGAGTTCAGGAGAGAAGTTTCAATGAATTACACTGTCAAATACTTTATAGATTAAATATGTGTATGATTTATTTTTCAATTTTCATTCACTTGTTTAGTATCATATAGTAAAAGTGGGAAGTGGGACAATCCATCTAATACTATTTTATCTAATCATCCACTTGCCTTACTCTATTAAGCACTTTCAAAATATTTGGAGTATGAAAGGTTTTTTTCTTCTTTTTTGTGTGTGTTTATTTTGTATTATTTGTTTGTTTTTATTGCTTTTGAACACCTAAAGGGCTTTTTAGCCAATTCATTTAAGGGTACTTATATCTAAATTCCATCCATCTAAGCAAAAATATTTATCAAATTGACAACTTTTCATGTAATAGGATTATTTTAGTTCCCTTGTTCATCAGGGTCTGGGGGAGGATTAGCTATCTTATACAATTTACTGATATATTTATTGACCTGCAGCAACATAAAGTAATAGAAAGAGTAGCAAGTGAGAAAGCAGAGGACAGGTTGGAGTCTCTTTCTGGCAAAGATATTAGCTGTGTGCTACCAAGAAGTCATTTAGCATTTTTAAGCATCTATTTCTTCATATATAAAAGGAATATAATGATATTAATCCTTCCTACTTCGCTGAGTTGTTCTGAAGAAAAATCTGGAACCATTGCATTGTAAACATGAATTATTCTTTTGTTGGTGCTACTATAATCCCCATGAACTGTAATTTTGTCACTGTGTCATCTCCCACTGATATAGATAGCAATCCCTGCACACCTTAAGAGATACTTTCAAGTTTTTGTGAAACAAACGAAACCACACATTATTTGATGGTCAACCTGGTGATTAGACTGTCCACAATTTAGTAGGCTGGTACTAGAATGACAGGCATACATAGTCTGTCAGCAGATCCATATTAGTATTTTTTCCAATTGTGGCATTCTGGAATAACCTTCAAGAAACAGAATGAAAACCACAAGAGATTTCAAAATAAAACTTTAATACAAGAATTACTACTACTTTTAAACAAAATAGTGTGTACTTATGTCTATTGCTACTACTGACATATATTCCTCTGGATACTAAAGGTAAGGAGTTTTATTGGTTCAAGATAATTATATTAAAGTTCATTGCTTTTGACTTTTTATGACATTGAAATTATAAAGCAATATATAATATGAATTAACACATATCAAGACCTAATGTTTGAGAATATATCAGATATTAATCAAAGTTATTTATAGTGAGCTCCACCAGCATACAATTTTTCTTTTAGATTTTCCAGTAAAAAAGAAAATACAGTAGAACAGAAACCCCTTGAGAGCAAGGGTAGTTTTGTCGCCATTTCAGAACAGTGCTTGGCACGTAGTAGGTACTTAATAAGTGCTTGTTTTTTTCATTGAATTTCCATGTCATCTCACCATTTCTTTTGAAGTAAAAGTGACTGCTGCCAAATGATGTTTTTTCTAGAGGATATCAATAGCTAACAAATACCAACAACTAGAATACACAGCACCAATCTCCAATGACATTTTTGTTAATATCATAGCAGTTTTCTATATTAGATGCATATAGTGGTGAGGGACAATTTAGAAGAGTTTGTATGACCAATCCATGTGATCACTAGAGGCTGTATTTCTGGTAATACAGTTTTTATTGTGGGAATGGCTTACAGTAGCTAGTTTGTGAAGGAAAAGGGAAGAAAGAAAGCACGAAGAAACTTTAAATCTTACAAGCATTATTAAGTACGTAGTTTACTCAAGACTTTATTTGAGGCACTGGAGAAGCAACACTTAAGGAAAACAAATGCCTGCTCTCTTGAGACTTATGTGAAAGAAAAAGAGGATAGAGAATACAAAGATTAAGTAGATAATGTACATACATAATAATTTGAGGAAGGGAACTCTGCACTTAGAAATAAAGGAGTCTTGGGGGCAGAGCCAAGATGGCGGAGTCAAGCACGACCTTCCCGCTGCTCTGGTTTCCACCATCCCCAATCCATGTAAAAAGGGAACTCTAAACAAACTTTGGAGCTGAAGAACCCACAAAATGACACAGAGAAGCTAACCTCCCACTGAGGACACCCCGGCAGGCCAGCAGGAATTGGACAGCACAGTGCTCTGGGACCTAGCCCAACCCCACGCCCAGGCTTTAGCCCCAGGGCGGGCCTGACCAGCCTCCTGCCAGAGGGACTCCAGATCAGCAGCAGCTGTGGCCGTTTCCAGATTTATCAACACATAGATGCGAAGGACAAGGTGAGAGGCCAGTGCATTCTGGACTTTGGGACCCAGTAAGTGGGAGTGAGTGGCTTTTACCCCCAGGGCGAGAAACCTCTGAGACGCCGGCACAGCCTGCCAGCTCCACTTGGCAGCTTCAGCTCCTGGCCTGCAGAGTGTAGGGGGACCAAGCACCAGTCTGAGGGGTCATCGCTCTTGCTTTAACCTGCTTCGATCTGGATTGCAGTCTAGGGTGGAGGTCCTGGGGTGTGTGTCCAGCTTGCCAGAGCATGTGAAGACCTCAGAGAGGGCACCCATCTAATACCTCTGGCAGCTGAGAAAACCCCAGCATTTGGGACGAAAACTCCCCTGTCTGGTGGCAGAGTCCTACTGTGGCAAAAAGACCAAAAGTCAAATAATTGAGTGGCAAAATGAGCAGGCAAAGGAAACAAAGCAGACAGAAGATTCCAACATTACATTCCTATTTTGGGAACAAGAAGGAGCAAGGCATGGAACAGGAGTAAAACAGTGAAGTCAGAACTCCTGCACCAAAAGCTTCAAAGGAAAATACAAGCTCATTACAGGACATAGAGGACCTTAAGAAGCAGATAAGGGAAGTGGAGGAAAAATTGTGAAGAGAAATGAGAACAATGCAAGAAAATTATGAAATGAGAATCAACAGCCTGACTGAAGAAAATAATACCTTAAAAAACAGACTGACTCAAATGGCAAAGGAGGCTCAAAAAGACAATGAGGAGAAGAATGCCTTAAAAAGCCAAATTTTCCAGATGGAAAAAGAATCTCAAAAGCTCACTGAGGAGAATCATTGCTTCAGAATTAGACTGGAGCAAATGGAAGCTAATGACTTTATGAGAAATCAAGATGCTGTTAAACAGATCCAAACAAACGAAAGAATAGAAGGCAATGTGAAATATCTCATGGGAAAAACCACTGACCTGGAAAATAGATCTAGGAGAGATAATTTAAAAATCATTGGACTACCTGAAAGCCATGACCAAAATAAGAACCTAGAAAGCATCCTCCAGGAAGTTCTCAAAGAAAACTGTCCTGATGTTTTAGAACCAGAGGGCAAAATAGAGGTTGAATTAATCTACTCATCACCTCCTGAAAATATACCAAGAAGAAAACTCCTAGGAATATTATAGCCAGTTTCCAAAATTCCCAGATCAAGGAGAAAACATTACAAGCAGCCAGGAAGAAACAATTTGAATATTGTGGAAACACAATCAGGACAACCCAGGATCTGGCAGCTTCTACACTGAGGGATCGAAGGGCCTGGAATGTGATATTCCAGATGTCAAGGGAGCTGGGATTAAAACCAAGAATCACTTACCCAGCAAAACTGAGTATCATGTTTCAGGGGAAAATATGGTCATTCAGTGGAATAGAGGACTTTCAAGCATTCGTGATGAAAAAACCAGAGTTGAATAGAAAATTTGACAGACACAAGAAGCAAGAGAAGCTTGAGAAGGTAAACAGGGAAAACAAACCATAAGGAACTTATCAAAGTTGAACTATTAACATTCCTACATGGAAAAACAATAATTGTAACTTATGAAACTTTTCTCAGTAGTTGAAGGGATTAGAAGTATATATATAATATATATATATATATACACATATATATGTCTGTATATGAGGGTATATGGGCATGTGAATACATATGTGAATGTGTGTATATATGTTTACAGGTATACATAGATAGAGGGCACAGGACCAATTTAACAGGAAGGGATGATACTTAAAAGGTGAAATTAAGAGGTGAGAGGAATATAATGAGAGGAGATGGGGAGAGACATATTGGGGCAAACTATCTCATACAGAAGAGGAAAGGGAAAATGGTTACAATGGAGGGGAAGAATAGAAAGGCAAAAGGGAATGGGTCAACTTTATCACCATTGAATCTGGCTTGAGGAGGGAGTGAAATACATACTAAATAGGGGATCTCACCCTCCAGGAGAATAGGGGGGGAAGGGGATGAGAGGGGGGATGATGGAAGGGAGGGCAGCCTGGGGGGGAGCGAAGTTGGAATCACCCACTTTTGAAAAGGGACAGGATCAAAGTAGAGAATAGAACAAGTGGGATGTGGGAAAGGAGGGAGGGAAATATAGTCAATCTTTTATAATATATCTACTGTTACTGTTTTGCATTAGCCGTACATGTACAACCTATACTGAACTGCTTGTCTTCCCAGTGGGGGTGAGTGGCAGGTGGGGAAGGGAATGAATCTGGAATTGAAAGTTTTAAAATCAAATATTCAAATATATATATATATATATGTGTGTGTGTGTGTGTGTGTGTGTGTGTGTGTGTGTGTGTATGTGTATATATATATATATATATATATATATATACTATTATTAATACCATCTTATATGTAATTAAGAAATAAGATATACAGGCACTGAGGCATAAAGATCCACTGGAAAAGTTGAAACAGGTATGGGAGAAAGTATGGGAGAGAGCTGATTGGAGATGGGGATATCCTGTGGGACTGCTGTTTTGGGAGGATGGGTGGGGGAAAAACGGGGAGAACATTTGTATCTCAAAATCTGGTGGAAACGAATAATGTAAATCAGATTTTAATAAATCATTTTTTAAAAAATCAAGGAGTCTCAAGATCATAGGACAGTAGATTTAGAGCTAAAACAGGCTTCAGAGAGCATCTAGCTTCATTCCATCCTTTTAAAATTAGGAAACTATGAAACCAGAGTGGTTTAATGAATTGCTGAACATTACACAGGTAGTGAGTAACATATGCCAGGTCAGAACTGAGATTTTCTGATGTGAAATTTAGTGTTCTTTTGATAACATCATGTAAATAAAAATACTGTCATTCTCCAGACCTACTGGCAGAATGAAAGAAGCATCTTTGGGAACTTGTTATTGGAAATTCAATTCTGAGAGTTGAGATTGTTGGTATTTCAAAGTTGGTTATAATTAACCAACTTAGCATAGTGCCTGTCTCAGAATAGGAGCTTAAATACTTGGTGATTAATTGCTTGATTGACTGACAATGACTACATGACCACTTAAAATCCAAAACCTAACCTTCTTCAACTGGTAAACATAAGCTGCTGTCATTGTGTGTGTATAGTAGAATATCTTTGGCTCCTTTTCTTCCAGTTTGTAAATTATATGTAGTTAGTCAGACATTAGCAGAGTGATATCAAAGGTACCACCCAAATCTCAGTGTTTGTAGCATGTCCAAATTTTGAAATAGCATAATAATTTTCCAATTCTGAATTGCCTATGGGTTCCAGCCAGGACTGCTACTCACTATATATGTAATCTTGAGCAAGTCACTTAAACTGTCTGCTCCAGTTCCCTCATCTGTAAAGAGAAGGATTGGACTAAGTCCCTTCCAGCTCAAAGTCTGTGATCTTCTAACCCTTCCCCCTTTTCCACCTTTCCTTTCGTGTAGTAAGAAATGAGTAAATACTTTTTAAATTGAATTCATTCCATTCTTCTACTCAGCATGAACTATTGATGATCTTCATTTCATACTGGACACTCCAGGGAGCTATACCTCAGCAGCCTGAGCAGCTTCAGCTTTAGGGGAAGATAGGACTTCCGTGGGTATGTCACAAGGGCTTATCACAAAATCACAAAGTTGTAATTACACTTTCTGCTTTTATGTGAGCAACATTATCTGGGTGATTGTATTCACCCTGGAGGCTCACAAGAACATTTGTTTCTCTTGCATCTCATGCTCTGCATTGGAAATCAGGATATCTTTCACTCATTCAATATATTATTTCTGCCACTGACCTGCTTGCCTTCTACAAATGACCTCTGCAGAGAAGTACGTGCTTTCCTCTATCCCTGTGGACAAATTACAATAGTATTACCATATACTGAGTAAGAATAACAACTAAATCAACTATCACTGTTGTCCAAGAATGTCCTCATATAGTTCTCAAGGTATCTCTTTACATGCCTCCTGACTGTGCCTGAAGCTGTAGGTAATTGCTTTAGGAGAACTGTCTTGAAGTGAATTAATTTTGGCATAATTGGCCTGGAATTGAGAAAGAGAATTTAGACCTATGGTTTAGCTGAAGTCATTGCTTCATATTCAGTCCTTAAGCAAATTCGAATACTTCTGAGATGATAGGTGAGTTGTATATCTGGAGAAATGAAGGTTGCTGGCTAATTTAACTTGACTGAGTGCTATAGTTTTCCATTGATTATCTGATCTTTATTTCTGAACCTTTGACAATTTTTGAAAACCTCAGTTATCCTTTCTTAGGGAATTGAAATAAAATCATAAAGTCATCAACTCTTCAGAAACTCCTACCTCAGATATCTTAATCTCTCTGTGGGTGGAAAACTTTCTACTGTGTGGCCTGGGGGATTGGAACTTATTTCAAATAATGAACTTGTCCTGTTTTGGAGGACAATAACAGGATCACATTCACAACCAATGAGAAGGCAACCTAGATGATCAATGGATAGGAATAATGTAGTTTAAACACAGTAAAAAAAAAAAAAAAAAGAAGAAGAAGAAAGAAAGAAATACCCACAATCCCACTCATTCAGAAGCCAGAGTGGCAGAGTACAACTGTGTAGAAAGTACAATGTGAAAAAAGATGGAGACCTGGGATACCTGACTAGGAGAGTGGTTCAGAACCCTGGAGAGTTCTGAGTAGGACAAAGTCTGGAACAATAAGGAGCAGCTTGAAGAGACTGAAAAATTTATCACAAAACCTGAGGCTAGACTCTCTGGTTACTATGACCTTCAGAATTTAAAGGACCAACATTTTTTAAGACAAAGGCCCTGAAGGAGTTTAAGATCAACTTGAGTATTTATTTGGTCATTCAGATTCAAATTTTAGCTTGAAATATTCATATATATATCGACTATCTGGGAGAAAATACAATCTGAATTAATAAATAAATGTTGAAATTTATAAGAGTTTTGCCAAAATAAATTCAAAGAATATATCCTTTACAAAGTAGTCAAGTACAAGTTTCTCTCTTGTTCTGTCTCTCATTTTCCTTTTGTGTATCCACTTCAAGTATGAGAGTTTGCAAAATGTCCTTGTCTCAGTCCATTTATTAGTAGCTTCCTTATGACTACAGAAATTTGTAATGCAAGCCTAAACATCCTGTTGCAGATATGATGTGCAGGTATTTGTGTATTTATCCATCATGCTTTTCAATTTTCTGACATATTCAGAGAAATAAACTTCTTTAATGAATGAGTACATTACCAAATACTTAACAAGCCCCTGTTCTGAACTCAGCAAACTGTGTCAGGTCCAATAATGCCCAAAAGTTAGATCCTAATCTTTTTGAATTAGGGTTACATTTGCTGCCTCTTAATGAATTCATTTCCAAAGGGGAAGGTGCATCACAAGGTATAGTGGAAAGAATGCTAATTAGGGATTTTGTGGCCCAGGTTCAATTTCTTATAGTAATCATGGTTTGAGGTTGGGTTCTGTTCTAAATTTATGATACCATGCTTCTAGATCAGAGCTTCTTAACCTAAAATAGGCTTGAGGACATAGGTCAATTTGGATGAGGAAAAAGGGAAAAAAAAGAGGAAAAATTTTCACTAATCTCTAACTGAAATTTGGTTTTCCTTCAGTTATGAACATAAACAACCTTCACATATAGCTTTAAAAATGAAATTAAACTTTAATTTAGCTAAATTTTAAATGTATTACCTCACAATTTAATGCATAAATAAGCACACACAAACAAATTTCTATAGCACCTCCAAAATATTTTGATAACTGTATTTCAATATAATTCTAATACTTTGTAATCCCAGGTATTTTATGTATTTAAAAAACATCATTAATAAATCTTAAATGATAAAAATTTATTAAACACCTAATATGTGCCAGGTACTCTGCTAAGTGTTGGGGATGAATTCATTATTCTGAGATGGCATCCAGGGGTTTCACCAGATTGAAAGAGAGGTCAAGGGGTGGCCAGGTAGCACAGCGAGTAAGAGCACCGGCTCCAGTGTTGAGAAGACCTGGAGATCTAATCCTGAGCTCAGACACTTAGCACCCACCCAGAAACACCTGGCCGTGTAACCTTGAGCAAGTTACTTAACCCTGATTGCTTAAAAAAAATAAAAATATAAAAAAATTAAAAAAAAGAAAGAGAGGTCAAACAAAAAAAAAGGGTCAAGAACCCGTGTTCTATATGCTCTTTATAATGACTTGAAAATTGATAGTGATGGTGGTGTTCAGTTGTTTTAAGCTGTGTCTGACTCTTTGTTGATTTATTTTAGTTCATTTTAAACTTAAACACTCAATAAAAAAGAAAAAGAAACATAAACTTAAATACTAAAATTTAAATACAAAATAAGAAAAAAAAGCAGTGCCATATGCACAGCAGAACATGAGAGATTAAAAATATACAGCAAAAACTTGCATTTCAAGAAAGCTTATATAATAAATACCACACATTGTGTTCCAAACTGCATCTTTGCTTTCTTGTAAGTTTTCTTTTGTTCTCTACTATACACTTTTTAGTTTGTTCTTTTTCCTCATTCTCCCCACAGTGTCTGACTCTTTGTGAGCCAATTTGGGATCTTCTTCGAAAAAATACTGGAGTAGTTTGCCATATCCTTCTCCAGTTCATGTTACAGATGAGGAAACTGAGGCAAATAGGATTAAGTGATTTGCCTGGGGTCACATAGCAAGTAAAAGTCTGGGGCAAGATTTGAAGTACTGAAGATGAGTCTTCCTGACTCCAGGCCACTTTGGTGCTTAATAAATATTTGTTGAATGAAGGCTAATTATAATAACCTGTGTATAATATATAACTGTATTAATGTAATATACTTATATATAACACATAAGTATTATAAAAAGAATTAAAATTATATGGAATATATAATTGTATTAATCTAATATGTAGACACATATAACATATATTAATAAATTCTATCATTTTTATAGCACTTTAAGTTTTGTAAATGTACTTTTATAAATATTATCTCATTTTATCCTCACCACAACCTGCCTGGGAGGTAGGTGCTATCATCTTCCCCATATAACAATCAAGGAAACTTAGACAAAGTGTATATGAGTTACCCAGGGTCATATAACTAATAAGTGTCTGAGGTAAGAATTTAACTTGGGTCTTCCAGATTTCAAATCTAACACTTTATCTACTGCATCATTTAGCTGACTAATGTTGAATTTTGATCATCCCTTCTTGCACAAATATTCTATGGCTTATGATTCTAAGACATATTAATTACCCATACAATACAATGTTAGAATTATCAGTAGAAACTAGTTCTGCTAACTCATTATTTAATACTAAAACTTCTGGGCTACATTATCTCTGGCAGAGGCACCTAGTTTCTAAGATATGAATGAGCCATCTATTTGTTCCAACCAAATGTCTTCAGGTCTATATATCCTTTCTCCCATGATTCCTTCTTATTGTTATAACACAGATCTCCAATTTGCTTCTGAGCACTGACTTGTGGGTCAATTTGTTAGGGATTACTTTTTTGTTTGTTTGTTTGTATCTGCATAGAAGCAGCAAGGATGAACACCAGGGATTACTAGATAAATCTGTGTTTGCCTCTGACTGGTATTCTCTCTTATTTAATTGTCAAAGCTCTATATTGTTGTGACAAGGCATTGTTGTCAGCAGAAAGCTAAAAGAAGAAAAACCATTAAGAAAATAATGTAGACTGCCACCACAAGCCTGTAATTTGTGTTTGGAGATGAAGTCTCATGAACTAGGCTGTTAATTTGTGTATAAATGTAAACTAATCCCCTCATTTGCACACTGGGTGGCTAATTTAAAATTGAACATAAATGAACTGGGTAAACTTTAGAGATTAGACATTGGAGAGATAAGAGTTTCAATGGGATGTATTGGGATTGGTTATTCCTTCTTGGGGGAAAGAGGAGGGGAAGTGCTTGTCTGCATTTAAAGAGAAACCTAATGATTTAGAGTAAAGAGTCCTATGCTGAGGAACCTTGCCCTGCAGTCCCTGCTCTGTCAGACCACTTAACTTTGCTTAGTTTTGTTCCCACATAATATGGGGACAATGATTCATGATTTATGTAACTCAAAGGGCAATTACAAGGAGAAAATGAAGTAATATATGAAAAGCACCTTGGGGTACCAAAGTCCCTGAGAAATAATAGGTGGCATTAATATTACCAATAACATTACTATTGATCTCAGAAGCTAAGGGTTGTGTTCTACAACCTGTGAAAAGAATGAGGATACATGATGACAAAATCACAGGTCCACCAAAACAGAATGCTATTCAATACATCATAGATATGTGATTTTTCTCAATGTGGACACAACTACTCAAACACATTGCAATCCCTCTATAGCTTAATTGATATTTTTTTAGAGTTTCTACGTCCATAAAATTTAATACACTGCAACCAACCGTGAGTGTGCATGTGTGTGTGTGTGTGCTTGTCTAGCCCAAAACCATAAGTATATGGAACTCTAAACAAGCACACTAAATTCTAAAGCAAATACATCATTTTACTGCAATTTATGTGTTAGAGAGTTGCTTGGAGCACTGAAAGATTAAATTCATTCTCTCATTTATTCACCAAATACTTTGTAAGCACTTACTCTGTGCAGTGCCCTGTGCCGAGCTCTGAAGTTATAGAAAAACAAAAATTTACCTTCTACTGGAAGGAAACTACATGTATATAGATACACAAATGTTTAAAGTGACAGACCGTGCCATAGTATATTTCTGAGACCGGATTTGAGCCCAGGGTTTCCTAACACCAAGACCCGGCCTGTGTACACTACAGTCATTTTCCACCCAATTGCTTTCTTGTACTTCATTTTCTCCAAAAACGTGTCATTCTGTATATGGACTCTTAAACTCACCTGTCCTCAGCAGCCCCTATGCCTGAGGCCCCTCCCTTCCTTTTTGCAAAGGGTGGGAGGGTTGGCATTTGGGAGATCTTCCTTAATCATCCAACATTTAAGGAGAGCACCCAAGGAATTCTCCTGTTCATTTCCCATCTAGTTGTAATACTTTCATCATGCCCCCTAGTAGGGTAACCTTTCTCTCTCTCTTTTTGCGCCTTCTCTCCCCCATTAGATTGTGAATTTAGCATAGTGTCTTGCACCTACTGAGTATCTTGCCCCTAATCAGTCAATAAACATTTTAAAGTGCCTACTAGGTGCCAAGTATTATGAGGGGTGCGCAAAGCAAGTGCTTCACAAATAATTGCTAAACTGAATTAAATTGAAATCATTATGACAGCACAGCCTAGTAATTGTCAAGTACCATGAATATATAATATAATATAAACAACAATACTTTAGCATTCACAAGCCATGGTTTTGCCTAGTTTTACATTTCCTATGTGTGCTAACACATCTGAGATTGGATAGGTGGTTCCCTGCTACAATTTGCTCCCACTCACAGTATAGGAAGGCTGTACCTAAAGAAGACAAAGCTATACCCCCAAGGAGCCTATAGGCCTATATCATCATCATCAGCTTCTCCTTCCTAACCCTCATCTCCTTAACTCTCAGGAAATATGAGTAGGCCACGGATTAAGCTGTCACTGGGACTTGATTTTTCCTGGCTTCTGTGAAAGGGATTCTTGATGCTTTAAGGGTACAAAATATCAGATAGAATCTAGTTTCCTTGGAATTGGTGGATTTCTGAAATCTGCTCCAGTAACCTTACCCTGCATTGTTGATCAAATATGCTTCCATATGACAAGGAAGATTGCCTTCTCAGGAACTAAATTCCATTGCATCTTTGTTGCATATCCTTATTGTGTTAGGCAAAGTAATCTTTCTTTGTTAATGTTCAGTGATTTGCAGGTGCCTCTTTTCATCAAAACTTTGAACCTGAAATAAGAGAATGCTGACACTAGCTACCTCTGAAAGCATCCCCAGAAAGACTCAGTGTTACACCCAGACTGGTCTGCTCACTGGTCACCTACACATAGTTTTCTTATTTCTGTATTCACCAGCCTGTACTCACCAGATTCTCTAATGCCTGAAATTCGGTCCTACCTATTCTCCTCCTTTCCTGTTTAATCTCATTCAGTTATTTTAAGACCCAGATCAATTCTGCCTGCTCCATGAAGCTCTTATTCACCATCCTAGCCCACATTCATCTCCTCTAACTGCCTTTGACAATCATCTGCACCACTTGCTTAATATTTACAGTGAGCTGCATTGCATTATTAATAAATATATGTACATATATACAGATATATATATGCATATATTTAAAATACAAATTGTATATAAACACAGACACACAAGCCTCATATCCCCATCAAGACTACGAACCTTAATACCCGAAAGCAAAGATTGTGACATTCATCTTTGTATCCTCCATGGCATCAAACACAGGGCCTTATATTGATGTTCAAAAAAATATCATTTGCTTGATCAGTGTTTGGGAAAATCTTAAGGAGTTTTGCCTTTTGACTTATTGGAAAATCAGTTTAAAGTTTGCAAAATTCCTTATTTCATTTTGAGACTCACAATAACCCTCTGATGCAAGCACTTCAGGCACTATTACTTCCATTTGATAGGTGAAGGAACTGGGAGGCTAAGAGGTTAAATGTCTTTCCTGTAATCACCAAATTAGTAAGTGCAAGAAGATTCAAACACAAGTATGTCTTTCTCCATCATAAAAAAAAAAAACTTACTTGCCATGGATTTCTTTCCCCTCAGCATCCTGCTAGGTGACAAATTAATCTGATAAACAAATGTATATTAAGGCCGTGTCGTGTAATGAAAAAGAGGGCTGAACTCAGGATCGGAAGTCTGGATTTGGAGTCTCATAAATCAGGTATCTCTAAGCATTTTTGTCTTTGTATTACATTGCATTTCTAATGGAATCCAGGTCCTTTAGATATACTTGTAAGAAATGTACCAATCTTTATTCAGATGTTCTTCAATTCCCACATTTTCTCTGCCAAATAATACATTTGCTGCATTTTAATGTATCTAAAAATAAAGGTCATAAAGATAGTCATATATAGTCATAGTAATTTTTTAACTTCTATTCATACCTAGAGTTATAATGACATTTATACCTCATACTTTTCAAAGCATTCTCACATTGATTATTTATCCTTAGAAAACTTCTCTGAAGGAAGTAGAAGAGATTTGGATGTATTCTATCATTATTCTTCCACTACAGCCACAGGATTATAAGATCACGGGATCATAGATTTAGATCGAAAAGAATCCTTAAAGGCATCTAGTCCAACTCTCTCATCTCAAAGATAAGGCACAAAGAGGTTAAGTGATATCTGGACCACAGCGCTAGGAAGTGTCAAAAGCAGGCCTTTACTGATTCAGAATCCACTATATCAATGTTAGAGAAGTGCCCCGCTATTCTTGAAGGGCATGCCAGCAGAGTTTATAAATTTCTATGTATACAGTTAAAGAATAATAAAGCCAAGAGTAATATGGACCACACATTCTGTTAAGTATATCAGAGTTCAGAGAAGAAAAGGATTAGTGTGGGCTGGAGTCATTAGGGAACATTTCATGAAGGTACAAGTAAGTTAGCAGAAGTATTAGGACTAGAGTTCAAATCTCATTTCCTGTCTCAATTCAAAACCCCCACCAACCACCATATCCCCAGTCCAGGACTCTTTGCAATACATAGGCAGTAGTCAACACCTTATGAATGGGCTGTGCTCTTAAATTTTGTTTGCAACTTAAAGCTTATTTTCCTACAAAAATACATAGTATTAAGACAAAGAAATTCAAGGCAATTCAGTAAACACTTAATTAACTACCTAACATGTGGATGTCATTGTGCTAGGTTCTAGAGTTAGAAAGATTCAAAAGAAATAGACCATGCTTTCAAGAAATTTAAATTATCCTGGAGGGAAGCAGTATGGCATAGTGGAAAGCCTTCTGGACTTAGAAGGATATTTAGAGTCAAATGTGGTTTCAGACACTTATTAGTTGTATATCTCCAGATAAGTGACCCAATGCCTCTGTGCCTCCATAAAATGTGGGGGAAAAGGTGGGGGATAAGTAGATAGTATCTGAGGTCCCTTTCAACTCTTTATCTGTGATTCTATAAATGTATGCAGATTGGCAAATCAAAAAATGCATACAAAATAAATATAAAGGGAGCAGATAGGGGTAGAAGGGACAACCAAGAAACAAAAAAAAAAAAAAAAGAGGAGATGGCACTTGAGTTGAACCTTAAAGGAAGATAGGAATTTGAAGGAACAGAGGTAATAAGGTAAAGAATTTCAGGTATGGTGCAAGGCCTGGACAAAGGCACTGAAACAGAAATGTGTGCATGTGTACATATACATATACATGTGTGTATTAATATACACATATTATACACATGTATGTGTGTATATATATGTATACATAGGCATATCTATAAACGTGCTATAATATATAAATATAATTATATTATACTCTTATGTAAATAAATATAACTTTTTTTTACATTTGTCTCAAGTCATCTTATAAAGAATGCAATTATAACACACAGATTGTTTTAAAGTGAAAGAAAATGCAAATTCTGTCCAATTCTCAATTCCATTACTTTCTCTTGTACCTTAATGTTTTTTCCTCATTCCCTCATATAAAGAGGTATGCTGGAGCCAGATCTAACCAGCTTGTGAGACCACCACTGTTAAATCTTCAGCATGAACATTTACACCTTGGAAATAGACACTCATTACAAATCAAAGCTTGTTTATTTGATTATTTAGACTTAAGAAAGTATTTTGAAGATAAAACATTAAAGTGTGCTGTGTAATTTTTAGGGGATGCAAAAGAGCCTGATTGTTAAACATTTATTTGCACATCACTGTATTGCTCAATACATATTGCTTGAGTTCATAGAAATTCAAAAGAAGACATGAGGAATGAAGTAATCATCAAACTAGAGGTCTGGTTATTGGAGAGAAATAATAATAACTGTCATTTATACTTTATATTTGCAAAGGTTTTACATCTCATTAGAGCCTGACAATACCCCTGACCATATGTCCACTGTCTCTCTTTAGACAACTTTTTCCAAGCTAGGAAACAAAAATTTACCTTCTTGAGCATTCAAAACTCACAATTCAAGCATGCCTGACATGGACCCAGTATTCTCTGTCCTAGAGTCCTACATTAGTGATTTATAGCATTAAAAAAGCAGTTTTTTTTTTCTTCAATTTAGTGTACTTTGTTGAGGAATCAAAAAAATAAGAAAAGGAACTTATGAACATAAATCACTCTGAAAGAGATTCTGCTAATATATAATATTTTTATGGCATTTAGATTTTAATGCACCATGGTTAAGCAGAGTTAAATTACTGAGATTATGATGAATTCCTCGTAGGAAAAAGTCATGAGGTGGTTTTAAATATATATGATATATAGATATAGATATATAGATACAGATAGATATGCATATGTTTTACACTATAAAGGGCAATATGATGCCTCCCCAACTCCCATGTCCCACCTTTCTCCTAATAAATTCTTTCCATGCTGTCTATCAAAGTTTCCCAAGGTACTTTACACAAACTCCTTAGTGCAGTGCTTACAATTTCCATGTGAGTCACAAATTGCTATTAGGATGGTAATTATGTCGCATGGTACGCTTCTTATTGAAACCTCAGTCTAATTTGGAAATGTGCGAAGTATATGGGTTGTTTACTTTTGAATATGGCACTTCCAAGACATGTTAGGGCTGAAGACTCCAGGAAGGCTATTTAGTGCCACGTGTGTGGTTGAATATTAATTATGAGCACTATTTAGAATTTATTTTCCACCAGCTTTTGAAGTAGGAAAGAGGAGATGATGGGAGCCAGTCTCTAACCTTCCCTGACATTAATATTAATCAGGACAGCATCTTATATTTCTGAAGCAGACTGTCACATCTGTTATCCCTTGTGATCCTCAAAACAATTTATAAGGGAGGCATAGTAGGGCAAACAGTATTTATTACAGAAGAATAGTGGAAAGTAGAAAAAAAAAAAACACTGGTTCTGGAATCAGACAAACCTTGGTTTAAGCCCTCCTTCTAAGACTTGCTACCCTTCTAAGCTTGGATAGGATAAGTAACAGGCTCCATGGACTTCAGTTTTCTCATCTATAAAATGAGGAAGTGAGTCTAGAAGATGCTTGCTGAGATCCATCCCAGCCCTAGCCAATTACCATATGATCACTGCCATTACATGAGGAAACTCCTACTCAGAATACTCCAGTGACTTGCCCAAAGTGATATGACTAATACATGACAAAGCTAAGAAAAGACTCAAAGTATTCTGACTCCCCATCTGGCCCTCTTCTTGCTATACTCCATGCTGTCTTTCACTAAGCAGTTAATGTAGACCTGACAACAACAAACAAGAAGACAATGACAAACCTTCCCCCCAATCCCTGAAGGCCATGTAGATTACATTTTACCACAGTTCCAGAGTTCTCTAGGATTTGTGAATATCTAGGTTCTCTGCCATTGGCTCCAGCTCATCCTAAAGATGTTCCCCCAATTGTAGGAGGTCCCCTGCACACCAGTTCCATTTAATTACTTCACAGTGAGATCGGCTTTTACAAAGGAATATTAACTTCAAAGATAAAATAAAAACAAATATACAAACATCCCCCCAAAACCCGTGGAACATAATCCCCAGCTCATACTCTGGAGAGGATAAGGGAACAAAATTCACAGTTTAGCTCAGATCCTATGCAGCATAGACCCCTAAACTTCAAGTCCAACCCCCAGCATCACCATGTTGGGCTCAAGTCCTGGGAACCCTGGATTCTCAGGGCTTCCCTGCTGGCCTGACTTGCTCCACATCAGGCCTAAAATCTTGGTTCTGAGGTTACCATGACCTGAGTTCTTGGGTCTAATGAAGATTTTACTGTCTGCACCTAGAACTGGAAAAGACAAATGAAGAAGATGAAACCAAACCACAAGCCCAATTCTTAGGACAAATGAGCCTGAAACAGGGAAGGGAAAGGTTTTCCTTTCTCTTACCATCTCAGTTCATAGTACCCATGGTTTTGGTGGACAAGATCTTCACTATTCTGGACCCTGGGGTAAAAGTTTCTCAGTAGCACAGTTTTAAAGATAAAGCCTATTCTGACTATACAATCACTAGAAACAAACTCTTGCAAACAACATTTTAAGGTGCCACAGAAAGCTTTCTCCCATAGGCCCTGAACTTTCTCATGTGGGTGCTTCCATGCTAGGTCATCTAGGTAAGCACGAAGTAAAGCTCCAGTTACACCTAGATGTGAGAGAAGCTTCACCCCAAACCTGTCTTATAATTTTTAAATTTTGTCTCTGCCTGTGTGACCCTGAGAAAGTTGCTTTCCTCACTTGTAAAATAATTGTGTTAGACTACCTGATCTTTGTCGTTCTTTCTAGTTCTAAGTTAATGGTCCAATAGCCTTCTCTGATTTATTTAAAAATAAATAAAGCTTAATAAAAATAGCTAGCATCTGTATAAAGCATTAAAGTTTGTAAAACACTTTACATTCATTATCTTATTGCTATTATGATTCCCATTTTACAGATAAGGAAAGTGAGTCAATGAGAAGTTGAGTGATTTGCCCAGATGTTCAATCAACAGCACTGAAACTCAGGTCTTCCAAACTCCAAGTCCAGTGTTCTAGCCCCTAAACTACCTATCTGTCCCTACTCTTAACTAATGAAGAATTATGTCCTATTTCCTCTACATATGTAAGATGATATGGATCTGTTTGTTTGGGTTTTTTTGTCTGTTTGCTTGTTTTTAAGATACAGGTTCCCAGGATCATGGCTTGTAAACAGCCTCACTGCGCTTGTGCATCATTATATAACCATAGATAATATAAACATTTGAACTTAACCTGTAAACATTACATTCAACCTGCTCTATGCTGACACATCATGATATAAGCAAAGTTAATGTAAATTTGGCATGTTGCCTTCTATGTCTGCTTCTCCATGAATCAAAAGAGCACTGGTCAGTAAATGTGGATTTGCCGAATGAGGAACGCAGAATGCTGGGGATGTTGTAGAGGAAGATGGATGCCCACACTCCTCTGTCTCAACCTGCCTCCATCAAGAATAAAGAATTAACTGCTCCTATCTGTGGTCTCTACTGTTACCTTTCTGAAGTCTACATAGAACCAGAGTAAACCTGCAAAGAGCTGAGGAGCACCCTTCTAACACTCTACTAGTCAAGTAAGTTTCCTGAAGTCTGGGACTCTGTATTACTCACAGTTCTTTTCATACATTAGGCACTCAGAAAATCTCTCTTAATGGATTGATTGAATAAGTATTATGCTTAAAAAAAAACTCTAAACATCCATGCCTTTCCCTGCTTCTTGTTCAGTCCCAGTATCACAACCTTATTGGATTCTTTTTTTAACCCAGACTTATGTCATTATTGCAAAGAAGTCTTAGGGTAGAAAACACCCTCCTCTTATGCAGATCAACAGCTTGCCTATAACTTGAAGTCTTAGAGAAATCCATGTGGCACTTGTAGGTAGGACTGACTTTCAGGCCAATTTTAAAACAGTTCATATTTGCCTCTGTCATCCAAGACTCCCATGCTATTCAGGCATCTCCCATGTCGCAGTACACCAGTCTTTTATGGGTCCTTTACCCAGTATCACAACTCACCTGGCCTATTCTCATCATTGTTAAGTGACAGACTAATCCAGTAAACATGTATCTTAAGGGGATCAGGGAAAAGTCAGCCATTCTCAGGATCAAAAATCTGGTGTTTGAGAACTAGTTTGGTCATTTACTGACTGTGAAGCTTATAACAAGTCTGTGAGCTTGAGTTACATATTCAGTAAAATGATTAGGGTATACAACCTCTAATGTCTTTTCTTTAACATTTTACAATTAAGAAGTATTAAGGGCTGATAAAAATCTGTGATATCTCTCCCATATAATATGATGGAAAGAATGCTAGATTTGAAGTCTAAAGATCTGGGTTTGAATCATTCCTGTCAATAACATTTACTGGTTCTATGTTAAATGGGTAATTTAGTTAACTCTCTGAAATTCAGGACTTTGGGTATGTCATTGTCATTCATACATTCAGACCACCTGTGCGCCACCAGGCAGCCCTGAGTAATTTCAGGTAATCACTTCATTTCAGTTCCCTCCCAAAGGTTTTCAAAGAAATGACTGCTACTCTTCTCCTGACTGTGACCTTTTGCATGTATGCAGTGTCCCTTTTCTCTGAGTATTTTAAAGGTTGTTTTAAATTTTCTAAAAATATCCAAGAGCTCAAAGCCCCATTCCCTCTTTGTTGAAGAAAGTCCTCCCTTTCTTACTGATCTCCTTAGTTAAAATAAAAATAATTTAATTGAATTCATTAAAGTATCATAAAACAGAAGGATGAGGGAGCTTTAACATTAACTCTCATTTACGTATTCATATAATCACAGACCTTGATATCCCAATCCAAACTACCACTTCATTCTATCAATTCCCCAAATAGACTTAGGAACTGGTGAGTGTCATAAGAACATTGTGAAAGCTACTTGGCCACCATCATATTTAATACAAATGGTAATCAAGTTTTTGGTTGAAGACTTCCAGGAAGGGTAAAACCTTTATCTCATGAGGCAGCCCATTTTTTTTTTTTTATGGAGAACTCTAATTCTTAGAAAGAATTGTTTACACGGAGCCTAGATGTACCTCTTTGACCCTCCCACCCTTTCCTTCTAGTCAAATTATATGGGAAGAAATTCATAAATACTCAATTTGTAACACTATCTACAGAGAAACACCCTTGAGAAAGAACTTCATCTTCTCTAGGCCCTATATAATTTCCTCTTTGTTAGCCCTTGTTAAAATCAGCAGCAATCAGGCAGTCCAAGTGCTCTGCTCCATTACAAGGTTCTAGATACTGACTTGGCAGAGCAATGTGGTTTTTCAAAGGCTAATAAGGTGGAACTCTCTGTCATCTATCACTAATCTGTGGGTTTACTCTTGGCTCTGCTCTCATGTTCTGCCACATTTAATTTACTCCTCTGCTGCACCAGATGACACAGATGATTTTGAAAGTCGAGGGGGTATAAGGGTAGGGGTATGAGATGCAGGTAATAAATGTGGTTCTACGAGTCTGGTTTGTATTTGACCTTTATCTTTCAAATAACCTGTGTAAATCCAAGCCAGTCAATGAACTCAGATAGATGACTGTGTTCCTGGGACCAATGAAATTAGGTGAGCAAATTCCAATAGAAGAGAAAATTGATATGATAGTACTGCGGCCAAGGACCAGGCTAGCAATTTATCTCTAGGAGCTGGTCTGGGTGATGGCTATAAATGGGGATGAATGGGTGACTGTCTGATGTGCTAGAGGATGATTAGGCAATTATAGAAGCTTGTTCTCTATGGAGTAGTGAGAGTGCTAAGTGCTATGACTCCAGGCATTCAGGGAAGAATCTGGGTAGATACTTGGGCACCATCACAAGGGAAGTGGGAGAAAGGAAGGGTGTATGACTCCCAAAAGTTAGCTTTTAAGTAACAGGTGATAACTGCTTCCTTTCTCTTCTAGGTGGCTAGAATCCACAGCCTTCTCCCTCCTTCAGGCTCATTAAAAGCAGTCATCATGCCCTCCATTTCCTGAGATAGAAGCATTTCCCCAAAAGGCAAAGCTTCTTTTAAAGCTAAAGGCATATTCAGAGAGGGTTGACTAATTGTTAGATTGTCAGAATATTTTTCTAAATCAATGTGATTTTATTAGGAGAATGTAAGGAACATGGAAAAAAGAGCACTGACTGTGGAATCAAAGGACCTGGATTCAAATCTTGCTTCTGATACTTGACACTGATATGACTGATCAGAGCAAGTCACCACCCTCAGCCTGCCCTATCTGTAAAATGAAGGGTTTGGACTAGATGGCCTGTGGGGTCTCTCGATCTATGATCCTATGATTTAATAGGGTATCCTGAATCAGTCATTTTCTAAGTGATTTTCTATAAGCAGACAGCAGTTAGGCCACAAACAACTTATATTATATATCACTTAAAACTTACCAAGTAATTCTGCTTCCCTCACAATAACCCTATCAGGAGCAAGTATCATTCCCATTTTACTGAGAGAAATTATAAGACTTGTTTGTAATGATACAGTTGAAGCCAGGAGCTGAAGTCACGTTTCCTCACTTGAATCCAGTGCTCCATCCATATACTATGATGCTTTATCTTTCGTATTAAATGTTTCCATTAGTTAGCTCAAGTCTGGAAGGGACTTTTAGGACCATCTAGTACAAGTGTGCTTGTGGTCCGTGTGTGCATGTATGTGTGATACATGAGTGTGTCTATTTCTACACATGTGAAAATCATGGGTGAGGTACTAAGAAGTCATATTCACAGATCACAAATCAGGCAATTTATTACTGACAGACATGTAAACTAAAGGTCCCTGAGTCCCTCGGTTCCATAGACAAGCACAGGTGGTGGCTGAAGCATATGGCAGGATGCTTACCCTGGTAAAGAGCCCAGAACTCTGGATCTCAGTCTCATATCTGATTGCTGTTACAAGGCAGATTGACAAGGACCAAGTGGAAGGCAGAGGGTACAGCACTGGGTTGGGAATCATCAAGATTCCTCTTCCTGACTTCAAATCTGATCTCAGATTTAGTAGCTGTGTGATCCTGGGCTAATCACTTAACCCTGTTTGCCTCAGTTCCTGATCTGTAAAATGAGCTGGAGAAGGAAATGGCAAAGCACTGCCAAGAAGATCCCAAAATGGGGTCACAAAGAGTTGGACATGAGTAAACAAAAAACAGAAAAAAAGTGCAAGGAAGAACATAGAAATAATACAGCCTAGGCTCCTCATTTTAGTTATGAGGAAATTGAGATTTTATTTTAATAGGTTCAGTAACTTGTTAAGTACCAGAACTGGAACTCCAGTCAAGATCATAAAACCAACGTGCTTTCCAATGGTTGAGGCATCATGAGACACTTTTAATGGAGTGGACTTGAAAGGCAAGTTAGACTCAGAGAAAAAGAACCATAAACAATCTATTAACCAATCTGGACAGAATGAGGTTGTCACTGAATATCTGATGACCTTTACCATTTATGATTCTTTTTTTTTATAGACTTTTTTATTTATTTTATTATTTTTTTTTTATTGAGCAATTGTGGTTAAGTAACTTGCTCAAGGTTACACGGCCAGTTATTTCTGGGTGTGGTGCTAAGTATCTGAGCCCGGATTTGATCCCCAGGTCATCCCGACACTGGAGCCAGTGCTCTTACTCGCTGAGCCACCTGGCCGTCCCTACCATTTATGATTCTTTTGGCTCTGGAACATATACTGTCTAATATCATCATTCATTTGTCTTTGGAATATGTGTATGTCTATGCACTTATGTATGTAATTTAAATGACCCAATACACTATAAATTCCAGTAAGTCAGGACTCTATTTCTAATCTTTATTTTGTATACAGACTGTGCCCACTGATATGATGGATGCTATTTCCCTCTGATAAAATGTGAACTCCTTTAGGGTTGGGTTTATTTTTTTCTTTCTATTCTGAAGTGCCTCCTACAGTCCCTGACACACAATAAGCACAGTGACTAGCACAGAGTAGGTGATTAATAAATACTTGGTTGATTGGCTAAGCCCTTAATGAATGCTTGTTGATCAATCAATAGGTTCATTTTTTCATCTTCCAGGCTGCATAACTCTGCGTAATGTGCATGCTGAAATTCTCACTAAATAGTTCTTGAATGAATAAACATTCAGTGACAACCTCATTCTGTCCAGATTGGTTAATAAACTGTTTGTAGCTCTTTTTCTCTGAATCTAACTTGCCTTTCAAGTCCATTCCCTTAAAAGTGCCTCATGTTGCTGCAAACCAATTAAAACATTAAAAAAAGAAAAGAAAATTAGTCATCTTTTATTCACTCATTCAATTGTTCTTTGTTTTATGGCCAGAAAAGAACTAGTTAAGGCCAAAGATGTGTGTCTCAACTAATTATTATTTTCTCTACAGTTTCCCTAATAATATCCACCTAGCAGAGGTCTCTTGGTGACTGCTCAGAAGTAGATGTGATTGAAAGGAATTAGCTTTTATTACACTCGATTAAATAGAACAGGTTTGAAAGGGTAATTGAAGTCTGGGAAAGGCAGAAATGTTTGAATATGCCATCCTGTGCTTTTTCCCCCTCCTGAGATTATCCAATAAAATGTGTTTTTCTTTGTACAATAACAGGGAATTGGCATGTTGGCAGCATCTATAAGGGTTATCCTCTAGCTTGGCACCCAGAGGGCCAGAACCCTATGGAGAGCAATAATTAAGGTCTTCAGGAAGGAGCTGGTTGGCAAAAGCCACAATAGGAATTATGGAGACCTGTAATTCGGGAGGCTGCCAAAATGAACTGTGATTTTATTTAAATGTGCTGAATTACCCTAACAAGCAGTTTTTCAATTTCAACAACATTCCACATTTTATCTTCTTAACTCCATCCAAGGTATTGCATTCTGCCTCGGGAATGAAATATTAGCAATAGATGCACCATTCAAGTTAGTCTCCATTCAACCCCAAACTTTAATAGAAATAACCTGTCGGCTTTGATTGAGTGTGATATCACTATAGGAGCCTTGAATTTAAACTGGGGGAGAAGGAAAATTGCATGGTATGTGAAGCTAGCTTTGACTAAAATGGAATTTTCAGTTCAGTTCTATCTGACTGTCAAAAGGCCACTTCTAATACTCTCACAAAGCAATTTACCTTCACAGCAAAAAAATAAAAACTGAAAGCCCTCCCCCCAATTAGATTCTTTTCAGAGTTTAAATTCCTATCTTACATTGTTTTTCAAGTGGTTGGAAATGATGCACTTGAATTTCTTATTAGGCATTGCAACACTGTGTTATTAAACACATTCATTTTGCTTGGATTTTAAATCTTTTAAAAGAAAAAAATCATAACAAAGGAAAGCATAAACAAACTGTAAGATTTCAGAATTAAAATTCACTGACAATTTGCTGAGAAATTCACAAAGAAACAGAAAATGTGTACTAGACACAGATTTCAAGAAAGGGTCTCTGTGTATAATTTCGACAGCTTGCTAGTAATCCTGCCCATCCACTGTTGTGTCTATTCTGTCAATTACCCGAGGTGTTTCTCAGACTCAGTAAGTGTGCTGAGATTAGAGCTGGAACATCTGAAAGGAAATGCCATTCCAATCACAGAGATGAGTGTGTGATAGATGTTATAAGAGGATGGAGCTCTATGCTATGAATGGAAGGAATCTGGAGGATGTAACCTGGAGAAACGGGGCCATTCAATTCAAATTTTTTTTTTAAACATGGAAAATCATTGCTCTGCTCTGAGACTAGGATTTTCATTTTGTGTATGTGTATTAAAGAGGCCCATGAAGATATGGGAGGAAGGATCAATAGTCAATTGATAAAAAAATATTTATTAAGCCTCTAACAATGTTCCAAGGCACCATGTATGCTAGGTGCTAGGAATAAAAAGATGATAACATAATGTAGTATTTTAAGGTTTGAATAATGCTTTACATATGTTAATTAATTGAATCCCTACAACAATCCACTGGGGGATAGTACCATCATTATCCCCATTTTAGAGATGAGGAAACCAAGACACAAATTTTACATTTGTGTTTACATTTACACACACATTTTATTGTTGAAGAAATTGAGGCAAACAGAGGTTAAGTGACTTGCCCACAATTATACCTTCTGAGAATTTAAACTCAGGCCTCTATGACTCAAAGCCTAGAGTTCTATCCATTGTGTCACCCAGATGCTGCTAAAATAGAGTAATATAAAGAGTATATAGAGTAATATAATACAGAGTATTATAAATAAAGGATATAAACATAAGATGTACAATACAGAGCAATACCAGAGAAGAAGTAAGGTTTTTTTTTTTCTTTTTCTTTTGTGGGGTGTTTACTGTACCTTATTGTAAAATTTGTATTAAGTATTTAGTCGTAGGCTCCATGTTATCTGCTGACCTTTGTGTGACATCTGCAGCTTCCACAAAACTTCCCCAAAATTCCTATTTAATTTCTTCTACCAGCCCATAATATGTCAAAACTGGGATGGGGAAAGTCGTGATGTGGAAGAGATAACTGTAGTCATAAAAAAAAAAGAATTTGAAAGAAGAAATAAAAGAGCATATATATGTGTATATTTAATGAGTCAATAAACATTTCTTAAGAGTCTGATGTATACCAGGCTAAGCACTAGAGATATAAATATGGAAAAGACAAATAACCTCTTTCCTCTAGGAGCTTAAAATCTACAGGGGGAAGACAAAATACAAAAAGAAGTTAAAAAGAAGGAAGAAGGTAGAGAATGATGGAGGCATCCAAAGGAGACTATGTAGAATGAAAGAAAGAAAGAAAGAAAGAAAGAAAGAAAGAAAGAAAGAAAGA
>NW_027187325.1:1830363-1848042 GCF_028583685.1 Petaurus breviceps papuanus | reverse complement strand
GAAAGAAAGAAAGAAAGAAAGAAAGAAAGAAAGAAAGAAAGAAAGAAAGAAGGCAAGGAATCAAGGCCTGGAACTGTGGTCTCATTGGCATAGGGAACTCCTGGGTAAGAAACCCCCCTCTGCCAATACCCATTGTGACCTTCAATGCAACTTACAATCTTAGAGAATTTAATAAAAATGACACTAAATGAGATTAATTATCTGCCTTCCCATTCCCCCCTAACAGCCCCTGGGGCTTTCCCTCTGATCTATAACTGAATTCTTCAGTAAGAGCTAACACTTCCTCAATATCAGGTCCTACCTTCTTATATATTTGTATCCTGATCTCTTAGTAAAGTGCTCAGCACACAGTAAGAAGTTAATGCTTTTTTAAAATTCTCTTGTTCATTCCTTCAACAAAAACTTCCCAGAAACATATTTTTATGCCTATTCCTTTATCAGACACTGTGGAGCATCAAGAAGAACACATGATCTCTGTCCTCAAAGAGTTTAGGCTCTAGCTGAGCAAACAAACAAAAAATAGCAAAGAAAAGCTATAGAGGTGAGAGTAGAATGGTTTTTTGTGGGAGGCAGGATGAAGTAGATGCTTTGTTTTAGAAAACAGTAGGAAATAAAGGTGAGTAAGGATTTGAAGGAGCTTCAAAGCCAGGGAGAACAATTAAAGACTGGAGTAGAAGGCAATGAAAGGAATGATAATAGGAAAGCTCAAAGCTCTTTTGGTTTTCTTTCTATATTCTTAACTGCTTCTTCTCTGCGTCCTTCTTTAACTCTTTCCTTTCCTTTCTTTCTCTGTGAATGATCTTGAAGAGTCACATTGCTTTGGTTCCTCTCAATACTCTCTCATTGAACTGTTCATTCTCATACCTTCAGTTATTACCTCTATGCTAATAATGCCCTATTTAATATTCCTCATTGTGATCTCTCTCCCAAACCCCATATTTTGACTTGGATGACCCACTATCACCTCAAAATTAACATGTACATTTTCCAATTGATAAATGGTCAAAGGATATGAACAGGCGGTTTTTTGAGGAAGAAACTAAAGTTATCCTCTAAATCACTATTGAGTAGAGAAGTGCAAATTAAAACAATTCTTAGTTACCACATCACACTTATTAGATTGACTACCTGTAATGGGAATGGGAATTTGAAGATCTTCCCTGGCCCTTAATTGACCAAGGGGAGTTTGAAGACCTCCCCTGCTTTGAAAGTAAATTCTGCCCCCTAATAGGCTGAACGTAGTCACATGGAGCCTGTGGTGGGAGGAGTTTGCTGAAGGGTAAAGCTGAGTCACAGGAAGCTGAGTGCCAAAGCCAGAAAGATGGTGGGAGAAAGAGGAGGTTCAGGCAAGGAGTCAGATAGGCTCCTGAGTAGATATTGATCTAATTTTGGTTTGTGGGAAGGCTAAAGGATGCTGTGGCTCTCAGTGTTATTATGGCTTCTTAATATCTTTGGTACTATGATGGAATCAGTTTACTGATTTTGTGATTTGGTTTTCCGGTGTCTAAATAAATGCTTTGGTTCTGTCTCTACCTGGAGAATCAGTTATGTTTTGCGATAGAGCATTGTACAGGACTATTTATAATCATTGTCAGTGCTGTAAATATTGCATTGGCAATACACTAACATGACAAAACAGGAAAATGATAAGTGCTGAAAATGTGGGAAAATTGGGACACTAATTAATTGTTTGGAGTTGTGAACTGATCCAACAATTCTAGACAGCAATTTGGAACTATGCCCAAAGGGCTATAAAAATGTGCACATCCTTTGACCTAGCAATGTCACTTCTAGGGTTGTATCCCAAAGAGATCATAAAAATGGGAAAAGGACCTATGTGCACAAAAATATTTATAGCAGTTCTTTTTGTGGTGGCCAAGAACTAGAAATTGAGGGGATGCCCATCAAGTGGGGAATGATTGAACAATTTGTAGTATATGAATAAAATGGAATACTATTATGCTATAAGAAATGATGAGCAGGTAGACTTCAGAAAAACCTGGAAAGACCTATATGAACTGATGCTTAGTGAAGTGAGCAGAACCAGCAGAACATTGTATACAGTAACAGTCATACTGAACAATGACTGACTTTGATAGACTCAGCTCATCTTAGCAATGCAAGAACTTAAAACAACTTCAAAAGACTCATGATAGAAAAAGTCATCCACATCCAGAGAAAGAAATAAGGAGTTTGAATGCAGATAAAAGCATACTATTTGGTCTTTTATTTTGTTTTGTTTTGTTTTTTCTCATGGTTCCTCCCATTCAATCTAATTCTTCTATACAAAATGACTAATGTGATAATATGTTTAATAAAAATGTATATGTAGAGCTTATATTGGATTGTAAACTGTCTTGGGGGAGGCGGGGATGGAGATGGAGAAAATTTAAAAGTGATAGGAGAAACTGTTAAAAATTAAAAATGAATAAATTTATTTAAAAAATTAACATGAAAAAAATAAAATTGTTTTTGCCATTGGTTCCACCATTCTTTCATTATCACACACTTAAAACCTTTTTGAAACCTTTTTCTCCTACTATTATATTAACTAACTTTGATGTTGTTCAATTTTTTTTCAGTAGTGTCTGACTCTCTTGACCCCATTTGGAGTTTCCTTGGCAAAGATACTGGAGTGATTTGCCATTTCCTTCCCCAGCTCATTTTACAGATGAGGAAACTGAGGCAAACAGGGTTAAGTGACTTGCCCAGGTACACAGCTAGTGTCTGAAGCTGGATTTGAACTCCAGTCTTCCTGACTGCAGGCTCAACTCTCTATCCACTGTACCACCTAGCTGCCCTTGACAAGTTCCATTGTTTCTACCTTCAACTGTATCTCATAGAAATCCTCTTTTCATTTCCACAGCTATCACCTTAATCTGGGTACATACCACTTCATATCTGGATTGCTGCAGATTTCCTAGCTTGGTTCCTTATCTCCAGTCTCTACTCTACTCCAACTTATCTTCCATACTAGTATTAGATTAAATTTCCAAATGCATTGCCTCGTGGGATAGAGAAACATATCTTGCCCAACAAGAAAATAGAGGGGAAGAGGATTACAGAAGGGGTGGGGGTGATAGAGGAAAGGGCAGATTGGGCGAAGGGATAATCTGAATGCATGCTGCCTTAGGGTAGCAGGAGGGGAGAGATGGCGAGAAAATTTGGAACTCAAAATGTTGTGGAAATGAATGTTGAAAATTAAAAATAAATTAGTTTTAAAATGAACTCAAGCATTTCTTTAATCATGTCAAAAAAAAATACATAGCCTCATAATGTCACTTTCCTGCTTATCTATCTTTAATGGCTTCCCATTGCTTTCAGGAGAAATCCTTAACAATTCAGAATGACTTCCAAGACACTCCACAATCTATTCAAGGTTTTTCCTACTATTGCCTATTTTCCCTATTGCCCTTTTCCTCTTACTTTGCTGTTCCACAAGCCAATACAAATATATCATACTTATTTTCCTCTTGGCATATATTCTCATGCATTTCTCTCTGCACAGAGAACTTTCCTCCCACCTTCCCTCCATCTACCTAAATATTATTATAGAGATTGAGTTTAGCCCTCAGTGAAACTCTGAAATATGAGAAATCTGAGTTACGTTAAATTGAATTAGAGCAGCTAGTTGGTGCAGTGAGTAGATAGAGTGCCAGGCCTAGAGTCAAGAAGACCTTAGTTCAAATGTAGCCTCAGACACTTACTAGCTCAGTGACCCTAGGCAAGTCACTTAATCCTGTTTGTTTTAGTTCCTCAACTATAAAAGTAGCTAGAGAAGGAAATGGCAAACCACTCTAGTATCTTTGCCAAGAAAACCCCAAATGGGGTCACAAGGAATCAAACACAACTGAAATGAATGAATGACCAAAAGTTGGATTCTGTATTCTAAATATTTTTTTTCCCAGTTCCACAGCATCACCTCAATTCCCCACTGCCTTTCTCTGAGGAAAGAATCTGATTTCAGGCATACCTCTTTGTGAATGTATGCCATCTTGTTACATGCTACAAAGAAAATCATATAGTCCTTCACCTCAAAGATCTTAAAGTCAACCTGAGTAGACAAAAACTAATTTTAAAAATTGTGGTGGTGAGAGTGAGCATGGGATGGAGATTTTGTATATCAAGCTATTGGGTAGGAAGGAGAGGGTGCATTCAATTCTAACTATTATCTCTAAATGAGAAAAGGAAAATGGTGTCATTCCTTATAAAATAATTTTGTGCATTACCCATCAGGTAAGAAGATATTTTTGTAGAACCATCTATAAGAAATCACAGATAACTATCCATGTAAAAATTAGTCCATTCCTAATCAAGATTTCCAAGGAAAAATTAAGTATACAAATTCAAATTTTCCCCCAGCTATTTAATGCTCACAGGCAAAGATAAAGGGTAGAATGTGAAGAATCTATTCCTAACCTCAGGGCTAGTGGTCCCCCAAGATGAGAAACAGTGCTGCCAATCAAGAGAAATTGACCAATTTTCCCCTTAATATTTCTGAGCTTAAGAGACTGATTAGCTTGAACCAAGTGATAATTAAGTGCTGCAGCAGATATGATTTATTGAGCCTAGGATTGTTTCTGACATTTATAATATGACTCAAAGAAGATCCAAATCTTGAAATTATATACTCACTACTTTTCATGACTACTTTCTATAAAAAAAGAGATAGGTGCTGGTCATAGGCATTCTATGGCCACCCCTAGCCTTCTCCATCAGGTGCCTATTTCCTTAATCACTCATGGCTATTATATCATCCCTCCTCAGACATTTAAGGTCCTTAAGCTCTCTCCATCTGGATTTCACTATCAAAACCTGCTCTCAAATTTATTCACACAATATGTGAATGTTAGCAAAATGAAGTAAAAAGAACATTGTAATGCATGGGAATCAGGTGAACTTAGTGCAATTTAGTTACTTGATTTTAAGCGAGTCATTTCATTTCTCTGGGCCACAGTTTTCTCTTCTGCACGTAGAGACCACTAACATTTGTACTGATTTGTAATGCAGCCTCAAAGTCAGCATTTTTGTTGCTAACAGGTATGCATTTAAAAGGTAGCAATTTGAAAGGGCAAAAGCTATTGGTCCAGCTAGCTTCCTGTAGCCCTTTTTTCTTGCCTTTAGGATTATTGGTATACCAATCAGGGAGGGGGTGAGCCTCATCACCCCAGTCTCTGCATAGTCTGTGTGGAGACTTTTTTGTTATTATTTGTTTTTCAGAGCCTCACAACTGGGCTTTAGAAGCACATACTGATTATGAGAAGTGTAACAATAGCACGTTAAGTCAGGTGTTTTTCTGTGGCCAAGCACAGGGATTTAACAGCAGGAGAAACACCTCCAAATAACAAGTTTAACTCTGTCCTGGGAGCTCTTAGTAGCTTCTGCTGGTTATATTTAAAGGGATTTAGCTCTCCCTTGTCAGAAAGAGACTCAGTAGCAACTGAACCCAATCAGATGGCTGCTGATAGCTCTGAAGAGACCAACTAAATGAAGCCCTCTCCCCCATCAGCATACTAAGAAAGGGCAGCTCAAGAGGCAGGAAGCCAGAGAGAGCAATGGCAAAGCTGGCATGATGGTGAGAAAAGAGTGAAAATGGGGTGCTTCGTGTGATAGCTAGAAGAGAGAAGCAGAGCTGTGTGATAACATCAGGACTGTCAGCAGCTCATCCACATCAGACACGTTAGATGCACTGGCCACAGGCAAATCTCGGCCATCCATGACCCTCTCTGTACACCTCCACACATTTACCACATCCACATAGGTTCAACCTAGTTTGCTTGCTCCTTCATATGTGTTACTTTGCTATATATGTTCCCTATGTGCATTCATCCCTTGTATATCGGACATGTGGTTACACATGTTTCTTGAATATATACAATATTCTACTACTGGTATGCCTGCTCAGGAAACAATCTAAGCTCTGTTCACAAGGGTGATCTTTACTTGTCACTTTATTGGCTATGCCATTTGGTTAAATGTCTTTTTCTCTTAACTAATGTATCCTCTGGTTGGTTAGAAAAAGTAAACATATCAGTTGGGACTGGTGAATTATAAATTAGAATGGGTTTTAACTCAAGATGTGATTCAAACCTGGGGTTGCTTTCTAGGATCCCATATGTAAGGAGTGGGATGGGATGCTACCTGTAAAATGAAGGAGTTGGGTTAGATCAAGGGTTCTTAATGTTTTTGTGCGTCATGAGCCCCTTTGGCAGTTTGGTGAAACCCATAGAATCCTTCTCAGAGTGATACTGTGTTGCCAACATTCATAACTAAAGGAAATGCTAAATTTCAGCTAGATGTTAGTGAAGATAAAGATGCATATTTTTCAATTTCAATTCATGGAATGCAACCCCTGAAATCTATCTACAAAGCACTTGAGGGCCTATGGATGCCCATTTAAGAATTACTAGATTACAGAGTCTCTACATTTCCTTCAGGGAAGCTAGGTGGTGCAATGAGTAGAGCAATGGCCCTGGCATCAGGAAGACTCTTCTTCATGATTTCAAATCTAACTTCAGACACTTACTAGTTGTATGATCCTGGGCAAGTTACTTAACCCTATTTGCCTCAGTTTTCTCATCTGTAAAACAGACTGGAGAAGGAAATGGCAAACCATTGTAGCCAGGAAAACCCCAAATGGAGTCATGAGAGTCACACACAACTAAAAAGAAATGAACAATAACAAAAAAGATTCCTTTAAACTTTTGAGAATAGCTTAGAGTCATCCAAGGGGATTTTGATTTTAACAGTGAGTAAAAACATATAAAGAGAATAAGGTTTAATGGTAGAACTGAATGTATTAATGGATTTTTCTGTTTTAGAGACCTTTGGCACC
The DNA here is from genome assembly GCF_028583685.1 of Petaurus breviceps papuanus. Classification (NCBI taxonomy): domain Eukaryota; kingdom Metazoa; phylum Chordata; class Mammalia; order Diprotodontia; family Petauridae; genus Petaurus; species Petaurus breviceps. Next base: position 1,841,207 of record NW_027187325.1, on the reverse strand, counting down.
AAAATGTTAGGAGCCTTTACCTATAGTTTGTAATTAAATAAAAATAACTATGATCTCATGATGAAGATGTTTTCTTTTTAAAATACTACAATTCTCTCAAATTTAAAAACACATTTTTAACATTTTAATTATAATCATATTGAAATACAAAATAAGTCACTCACACTTCTCCATTTTAATTTTTGAAAACAAGGACTTAAAAAGCTATTTTAAAAACTGAAGAAATTTCAAAAATTAAATTGATTTGAAATTGAATGACATTGTGACAAATAAAGGATCAAGGAAAAGCAATTTAAGGGAAGCTGATGATCACTAAATCATATTGAAAATCTATACAAAGTAGTATCTTTTCATCAAAGGAACACAATACTAGTAGAAACATACATTGACTATAAAAACACTGTATGCCTCCACTGGCAAGCATGATTTACAGGACTTGGTTTAGAGTGGGCAAGAGAGTAATGCATTTAGTGTAAAGACCAGGCCTGGAGCCTGAGGACTCAACACCAAATTTAGCCTTTGATGGGAAATTTGGAGACATGAGATCTGAGGCATAGATAGGGCAAAGTAAGTGGGTAGACAAATTCAAAAGAAAAAAAAGTTTTTAAATGACTTAAAAAACATGTCATTTTTAAGTGTGTTGAATATTGATAATACTTGCACTCTTTTAGTAGTATAGAAATATCTGAACTTGGAATCTGATTAGCAAGAATGCCCCCTTTCATCATCATGTAGTCATTTCCATATTTCTCAACTATGGGGGTTGGCATCGTGGTTTTCTCTTCTTCCATTAACTTGAATTTACCTTAATTATTAAGTGTGTTTTTTTGACATAATATGTTACAAAGGATTTGAAGGTACATGGTGCTCGACTTGCCCCAAGTTTCAAAACTGTTTGTTACACTTCTGCTTTGGAGGTTAAGGACACTGAAGGTGAGTAATACAAGACGCATTTACTTCACTCAAAGGTGTTACATCAGGCCAGGACCTGAAGTTCAGGGCTCTAATATGTTGGTAAAAAGGTAGGAACTTCAGGAGGGGAGATGGGAGGATAACGAACATGTTAACAGCTATTCAAAACCCATGCTTTCTGGTAGCTACATTCTTTGTTTTTAATTATTCAGAGGCTCCTAAATTCATTGGTGGTATGCTTATTAGTTAATCTAGCTCTATATCTCTAGACTGATTATCCCCAAATCTATATATATTGAGACCTATTCTCTCTCTTAAGATATCATGCATCACTGACCACCTTTTGGGTATCTCAAGTTCTACATGTTTAAGACAGAACTCATGAACTTTCCCACAAACCTTTAGTTACAAATTTTCCTATCACTGTCAATAATACTAATTGTTTCACTTTGGAACAGCACACCTGAGGGTCTCCCCTCCCTTTCTTTCTCTTTTGCTGATTAAAGGAGCCATCCTTTAACTCATTTTTTTTTTTGCTTTTTGGAAGGCAATTGGGGTTAAGTGACTTGCCCAAAGTCACATGGCAAGTAATTGTGTCAAGTGTCTGAGGCTGCATTTGAACTCAGGTCCTCCTGACTCCAGGGCCAGGCATCTATTCACTGTACCACCTAGCCGCACCCCCCTCCCCCCACTCATTTCTTAAAGAGGCCTATTCACTGAATGGTCATTACCTCACCCTAAGTGAGTACTTGAAAGGGCCTTAGCCTAAAACACCAGGGTCTCCCATTGCATCCTGGGTCATCTCCAGTCATCCTGATGAATATCTAGTCACTGGATTCAGATGACTGTGGAGGAGAAAGTGAGGCTGGTGACTTTGCACAGCCCTCCCTCACTCAAATCAAAGTCAACTGAAAGTCATGTCATCATTTCCCTGATACCACAATCCTCTGAAAATGAAGGACAAGCACAAGAATCCTCTCAGTCAAACCCAGCTTCTCATTCTTATTTACCACTAAATCCAATCTGTTGCCAAATTCTGTTATTTCTTCCTGTTATATCTCTTGGATATGTCTCTTTTCCAAACATACATACACAACCTTAGCTCAGACATGCAGCATCTTTTTCCTAACAGTCTCTTAACTGGTCTCCCTGCCTAAAGTTTCTGTTTACTCTGATCCATCCTGCATTCAGATGTCAAGATAATTTTTCTAAAATGTAGGTCTGACCATGTCACTCCCCTACTTTATGAACATCAATGGTCCCCTTTACCTCCAAGATCAAATATGAACTCCTTTGTTTGGCAGGTAAAGCTCTTTTTCACCTTGCCCCTTCCTACCTTTCCAATCTTCTTATACCTTTCTTCCCTCACACAATCTATGACTGAGCTAGACTGACCATCTTGCAGTTCTTCAAAGATGATGGTTCATCTCTAATCCTTGTGCTTTTGTGTTGCCTGTCCCCCATGTCTGAAATACTCTCCATCTTTTTATTTTCTACCTTTTAGTTTCCCTGACTTCTTTCAAGACTCAGATACAATCCCACCTTTTGCAAGAAGTCTCTACCAGTTCCTCCATCTGCTGTTATCTCCCATTCTCAAATTACCTTCCATTCACTTGGTATATACCTTGTACATCTCTAGGTGATGACTTGCTCATTAGAATACAGGTTCCTGGAGGGCAAGTATGACTTATGTTCCTGGTGCCTAGCATGTATTAAGTATTTAATAAAAGCATATTGCCTGAAAAATAGAATAAGAAGTCTTCTTATGCCTCTAAACTCACATTATATAAGATTTGAGATAGTTCTTAAACAATAGGAATATTTAAATAGTTAAAAATGAGGAAGAGGAAGATTTCATGATGGGGAAATAGATTGATCAAATATAAGAAGGTAAAATTGTCATGACATATATAATGAAAGTGAGGACACCACCATGGCAGAACATGTGCATGTGTTTTGGGAACAATGGGATATAAAATAGGCCAGGTGGGTCAGGACACAAAAAATGTAGAAAATCTTTATACTTCTGGGTTTTTTTAATTGTTATTTTTAAAGGGTAACCCAATTTGAAGGCAGCAAATTTACATTTGGGGGGAGAATGGAGTCAAATCTAACATTTGGGGATTCATTTTTCAGATGTACAAGGTCTTTGTAGTAAAGGCTGTAAATTAAGCAATTCTCATTTACATAGTCTTACTATCCAGAGGGCATCATTAGCAAAAAGCATCTGCAAGGCAATAATGACTCATTTTTATTAGGTGTGTGAGCCGGTTGTAAAAGCCCTCTTTCCCAGAACCATAACGAAGCTATCTATACCAAACAGAAAAAAAAAATAATTGGACATGTTTATCCCCTGATCTTTCCCTTGAAGCAGCTTACTCATACTATTGGGACATGGTATTAATTGATGTGCCCAAGCACATGTCTATTAAGAAAAACATACCTTGGTTTGAAAATTGTTGGACTGACACCTCTCAAGTCACAGGTGGTAGCATTAAAAATGATGAGGGACAAGGAGTCAGAACCAGAGAAAATGAGCATTATTATGGGCTAGGCACTGGTAGAACTGGGGAGGTTTGAGTTAATTTTACTGTCTCTCACAACATCAAATAGGACCATTGTGAGCAAAGGATGACATGTAGAGAAGTTTGAGTTAACTTTGACCCTAGATGGATTGATAAAATACCTGACTTTGGGTTGTTCGGAAAAGAAGGATATAAATTCAGCTCTATAGCAAAGAGTTCTTAACATTCAGAAAACTGCCATCATCATTGATTTTAACCTCTTTGCTGAGGGCTTTTATCTTCCTATAAACTATTTTAACCACCTTGGAAATTGCTTTTTCCTGGGGGTATTTAAGTTTTTATTTATTTAAGGAAATTAACATTTGAATCCCCAGGATTTGAGTGACCAAAACCCCATTTTGAGTCACCCCTGGGAAAAACCCATAGCCCATAGACAGTTGAGGTGGTAACTTGGACCATGGGACAGTCCAGAATGAAGATGTATTTGGATATAGAAAGTAAGATCCAAGCAATGACAAGGCAGAAGGATTAGATAGGTATTGAAGAGCCAATTTGTATATCAAAAGTCTGAGTTCTTGTAATAGAGGTCAGAAACTCAGGCAATAAGATCAGATCATTTGGGGGTAGACACTAAATCAGGATATCTGAACAACAGGACTGGCAGCAGTAGTGAAGAACCCCCAGCTAGAAAGGAGCTTGATACCAGGCCAAAGGATATGCTCAAGCCCTATATACTTCTTGTCCAGGAATAAATTGGTCTTAGCATGTGTAGCAGCAGTCCATGTCTTCAAGTGGAAAAAAATTGGAAGTACCAGAATAGTATAGACAAGAAGAAAAACTCTAAAATAAAACTCTCCCATCTGCCTGCTGGCTGAAATTTCATCCAAGGAAACTAATTTCTCTGTTTTAATATCCTGTCCCTTGTTAAAATGCTAATATTCTTGAGAAGGAATAACAATCAATTGACTACACAACACTGAATAGAATGCTGGATTCAGAGTCAAGAAGATATGTGTTCAGATCCCTTGGACACTTGCTGACTGTCCTGGGCAAATGCCATGATGTCTGAGCTTTAATTTTTCTATCTGTAAGATAATAGAGTTGAATTTGGTGGCCTCTAAGATCCCTGCCAGCTCTTAATCTATCACCCTATGTTCCTGTACCTTTACTTGCCATACTTAGAATTTCACCCCTTCTCTTCACCTATTGATATCCAATTGTATTCTTCAAGTTCCAACTCTAAAGCTATTCCCTCTGGAAAGCTCTCCTTTATTCCCCATATGGAAATAATGTCTTCCTCATCCAATCATATAACATTTTATACTCCTGCAATGCACTTAGCATAAGCTAATTTTAGTTATATTTATCTGTATAAGTGTCTTATCATCCCTCTAAAGATTGAAAATGTCTTAAGGATTAGGACTAATTTATTTGCCTTTGTATCTCCCCCCAGGACTAAACACAGTATATTGCACATAGCAGATACAGAACACAAACAAACATTGGTTGAATAAGAGGATGGTTATCTATCATTTAGACTTCAATATGAATGATCTTTGGATTTGTCCCTGAGATATGGGTTTGGTACAGTTAGAGAAGAGATGATGAGGGCAAAGGAAAGAGGAGTAGTTATGTAGCACAATGAAAAAAGCCTTGGGCCTCCAGGCAAGAAGACCCAATTTCAAATTAACCTCTATGTTGGCTATACAACTCTCACCAAGTCACTTAACCTCAGTTTCCTCAACTGTAAAATGGGAATAACAACATCTCAACAATTGTTGAGAAAATTAAATGAGATATTTGTAAAGTCCTTTGAAAACCTTAAAGTGCTATATAAATACTAGCCACTAATATTAATATTATTATCCTAATCAATAGCTTTTGTCAAACCTCCAGTGCAATGGAAGTTAAAAGTCTCTGTCACACTAAGGATCCAAATACTCTCTTTCACCCTGTCCTTGAATAATTTCTTATCCTTCTTCCAAATCAGTCATTGCTAAAAAATCACTTAGACTTTATCTCAGTGATAAAGAACAAAGATAATTAAGTGAGCAGTATGAGATAAAGGAAATACATCAGTGATAAGCACTCACAACACCTTAGCCCCAGTAGGCCACATCATCTGCTGTCAATTCTTCCCTCCATCCTCTCCCTCCCCTCCCATCCCCCATGGAAGGTGATGAGGGTAGTCTGTTTAGGTCCTTTGTACAGGTCCTTGCATCCCAACCCCAGTCAATTCAGAAAACTAGAAATTCTAGGCCACATCTTATCTTCAACCCAGCATCAGTAAGAATAACAAGACCTCCTACCTCTGAAGACATATTAGCTACATCAATAGCCACGAGTGGACCTTGGTAGAAGGGGAGGAAGAATCTCAAAGCTTCCCAAAGCCTTGACAGAGCATAGAAAACTTGACCAAAGTTACATTAGTCCTTCATTCTTTTCCAGTGTTCTTTTTAAATGCTCCCCCTTCTTGTGTGTACCTTTTCCTAATTCACATCCCTGATGACTAAGCATCAAGGTAAAGGTTTCTTACCCTTTTTAGGTCATGGATTCCTTTGGCAATCTGGTGAAGCCTATAAGAATGTTTATAAATAATTAAAGGAAATACTAAATTTCAGTTACAGAACAGTGAAAATAAAGATGTATATATATATATATGCATATATATGTGAGTGTGAATATATATATATACATATATACATACACACATACATATATGTTTTCTCATCCAAGTTCACAGAGCCACTAAAAGCTAACCATGAACCCATTGTAGGGCTTTCGGTAGCCTAGGAAGAACAAGAATAGTAATACCAAAGTGTCTAAGTTTGACAAGGTACCACAATGCCCTTCTTCACATCTAAAATAAGTGAAGGAGAATTCTCTTCACTCCAGTAAATTGTTATTCAGTTCGGTGACTGTTTCCAAGGGTATTAACATAGAAGCAGGAAGCCAGGTTCTGTCATAGTTTGAGGTCAAAGGTCAAAAGCTGCAGCAATTAGCCTTTCTCCATTACCTATAGTTCACTGTGAAACTCTTGCACCGCTCAGCTCCTTACCAGATTCACAGGCACTGGGATAATAGTGGGAAGATGGCCCATTCCACCATTCACCTAAGCATGAGGAAAATAAATTGTTTTTCTACAAACCTTTCTACCAATAAAATAAATTAGCTGGATCGCTCCATGATAAACTGTGGTGCTGTCTTGCAGAGGGGTGCTCTTCAAAGTATTATTAGCTAACAATAGCTTATTAAAATGCTTGTGCTCAGAGAAATCAAATCTTACAGGTCCTGGGAGAATCCAGTCATATAAAAGAAGGAATCTATTCCAAGTGTGAGCAATTAGTTCTGCTCTGAATATCATAGTTATTAACTGGAGGGCTTTAGTGAAATCTCTGAAGTGCCAGGGTCTCAATCCTCATCAACTACCAGGGAAAACTATAGTGACAGGTGCTAATTGGTGATTACGGAAAGAATACCTTCACCCTGGAAAAACTTCTTATGGTACTAAAAATGAGTAATTATGTCCACATAGACACACCCCTCCACTTGCAGAGATACTCTCTTGTACTGAGTATTCAAGGCTTCCTTAGAAGCAAAAACTGGCTTCTTTGGGCTCATCTCCTGCTTGAACCTTCTGTTAAACAACTCGGTTTCACTGTCCCTGAAACATCTTACTTTCTCTTTTTTTTAACTTGAATTTTTTTTCAGTTAACAAAAATCTACTTTCTCTTCCACCTACTTTACCCTTCCCCACTGGAAAGATAAATAAATAAACAAACAAATAATTGAATGAATTAATAAATAGCACACTAAGATAATCAAGCAAAATTAATTCCTACAAAGGTCATAGTTAATAAAATTCTTTTTCTTATTCTGTACCTTAAGTCAATCAATTCTCTGGTAGAATATGAGCAGCATGATTCATTATCAGTCCTCTGGAATTTTGTCTGTCATTTCATTGTTCAGAATTAAGTCATCAAAAGTTGTTTGTATTTGCAATGTTATTGTATAGCTTGCTGTGATCACTTCACTCTGAATCATTTCATACATGTCTTCCCAGTTTCTCTGAAACCAGTCGTTTCATCATTTCTTACAACAATACTCCACTATATTAATTTACCATTATTTGTTTATCCATTCTCCAATTGATAGTCCCTTAGTTTCCATTTTTTGACTCTGCAAAAAGAGCTACTCTAAATATTTTTGTTCCTATGGGTCCTTTTCCTCTTTCTTTCATCATTTTGTAAGTCTATAATTATTTGACTGTATTACACAAGGGGCTTCATGGTATAGTGGAAAAAATCCCAAGATTTGGAGTCAGAGGAGCTGGGTTTGAATCCTAGCTATATTGCTTATTCCCTTCATGACAAGACAGCTGACCTTTCTAGGATTCAGTTTCTTCCTCTTCAAAAGAAGCATCTGAACTTGACCTCTAGGGTCATTTCCAGCTCCTATGATATTGAAGAATTCACCCATCCTTTCTGTCCTCTCATCATTTAAAACCCCTTCTATTCTGGCTGTTCAAATCCCTTTGAGGCCTAGCTTAAGGCCCATGTCATCAATTTTGCATATGAACTCCCTCAGAGAATCTGACACTTGAATCTGACTCAATCTGAGATTTGATTATATTCATCCTAGTACTGAATTGTTTGTGTACTGCTTTGGATTGGTCTCTACTTTTTCTTCATGGGTTCTGTGGCTAGTTCTCTTCCTAGAAGACATATGTACAGTAGAAACTGTGTTGGATTTGAAGTCAGAAGAACTATGCTCAACTCCTAGCAATGCTACTTACTAGTCATGTGCCCTCAGATAAACCCCCTTACCCTCTTTGGGACTCAGTTTCTTCATGCATTAAAATAGTGATAAAAACAAATGCACCACCATCCTCTAGAGAATATTGTGAGAACATTCTGTATGTCAACCATTAATTGCTATGAACAATATTAACTATTAAAATCATTAAAAATATTAATTATTATCATTACGATTTGTAAGTCTAAAGACTCTATGATATAGACAAAAGTATACCAGATTTTGGATCAGAAGATTTGAGTCTTCTTTGGTGCAGCTGTGTATGTGGTGCAGTAGATAAAAAGCCAGGCTTGGCATCATGAAGACCTGAGGTCAAATTCAGCCTTTGACACTTATTAGACAATAACACTTATTGGCTATGTGACCCTAGGCGAATCACTCCAATTCAGTTTGCCCTAGTTTCCTCAACTACAAAGTGAAGATAATAATAGCATCTGCTTTTCAGGATTTTTGTGAAGACTGAATGAGATAATAATTGTGATGAGCTTAGTATAGTGCCTATCATATAGTATGTGCTATATAAATAGTTATGAAAATTAGCTATTATTATTATTATGTTCAAATCCTGCATCTGCTGCTTAGTAGTTTATTCGATCTGTTGTCAAAGTCACTTAAACTTTCTGAAATTCAAAGGAAAAGGGCTGTATTGCTGTGGGAACTATATACCTCAGATAACTGTTCGGAGGTCTGTAGCAGGGAGATATCAGACACCAGGTAATAAGGATGCCATACACACACACACACACACACACACACACACACACACACACACACATATATTAAAGCAAGTAGTTGTGATAGTAATGGCAATTAAAGATTCCCCTGTATTGGCTTGGTTTTCAAACTGATTGTGTTAAAACCCAGAGCTTGTTAATCCCACCTGTGGGATGGACTTGTTGATGTGAAAAGAAAGTCCTGAACTGGGAGGAGCTGGTGACATAGATTTGGAGAGACAAGAGAGAGGCAGAAGAACTTTTTGGAAGCAGCACCTTGTGGAGGCAGAGAGAGAGACTGAGAATTGCTGGGGGCCACTTTGAATTGCCCTGGACTTTTGAGACCTGCCCCTGGAGCTGCCAAGGACTGAGGAGACATGGCTGTTTTGCTGGTACTTTGTCTGTTTTGATGTTGTTTTGCCAGATTTGTCCGCTGGTGAAAGAAAGTCCTTTTGTTGAAGAAGTCCTGTAACCTGGCTGTTGGCTAAGAGCTCCTGAGACTGTCCTGCAGACAGAGAGTGAATACTGTCCACTGGTAAAGGACAGTGCTGTTGTTGCAGGGGTCTGGGAACCTTTCTGTTGGTTCAGAGCTACTGAGATTGTCCTGCAGACAGAGAGTGAATACTGTCCACTGGTGAAGGACAGTGCTGTTGTTGCAGGGGTCTGGAGACTGTCCTGCAGACAGAATGAATACTGTCCACTGGTGAAGGACAGTGCTGTTGTTGCAGGGGTCTGGGAACCTTTCTGTTGGTTCAGAAGCCCTGAAGAAGGATTTTCTTGTTGTATGTTTACAGAAATCCTGGGAGAGGGTTTTGCTAATGTTTTCAGGGGTTCTAGGACTGTTCTACAGACAGAGGATGAATTAATGAAGGGACTGGCAATGTATCTTGTGGCCTTGCTAAGCCTTGTCTCCCCAGGAACTAAGATTGCTGAGAACTTGCCTTGTGTCAAGATGAAGAAAAGACCTCCATTTGGGTATTAAGTGCTGTGCTTAAACTTGATGTAACTCTGGGGTAGATTCAATTGTGATCCAGGGATGGGGGACTTTTGACCTTTTTGTGTTCTATGGTTGAACAAATGAATGTACTTTACTTATGTTTGGAAACTAATCTCCATTTGAGAAGAGGGGCTTTGTGGTGGACTAAATGAAGGTACAGCCTAGGGGTGGAGTAGTATTTAGAACAGGGACTTTGTAATTGATTGAATGATTGGAAGGTCCTGGGGTGGGGTAGTACTTGGAGATTATTTAATCACCCTTAGTAAATGCTGTATTTGGAATGATGTCATGTTTTGATCTTCTCTGTTCTTGGTTGGTCACTGAATAAAATGGAGAGCACCTATGCTGGTATTCTGAACCTTGGGAAGTTGCCTTTGCTTGGCATTACGTTACAGTAGTTTTCACAAGAAAGCTAGTAGAAGAGAGAAGGAAGAAGAAAATGTCAGAAAGAGAATAAAACAGGGGTTACAAAAGTTTAGACCACTGCTAGAAGCATGACCGATTTTTCCTCAGTAGTTTCTAGTCCATTCTGTGCTAATACTCTTGGGACAAGCACAAAAAAAGTAGAGATTTCAGAGTTCATGTGGTAAGAAGCAATGCCTTCCAGACATAAGACTTAAGTAACTGTTTAATGAACAAATTTGTAAAACCCTTTTTTCTATTCCATAACTTAAGGGAAGCAAAACAAAACAATACAGAAACTGGGGATAAGTAGTCTCACAGTCTTCAGTTCCTAGTGGCTTAGACAGGGATAGTTTTAGGAAGTGGGTTGTATGAATGCTTGTTGCTAGATTTAATCCTTTATTTAGTGTTTCCCCACCCCTACCCCAACACACACACACACACACACACACACACACACACACACACACACACACACAC
>NW_027187325.1:1817548-1830353 GCF_028583685.1 Petaurus breviceps papuanus | reverse complement strand
CACACACACACACACACACACACACACACACACACACACACACACACCTCAATATCTATTTTGAGTAGACGCCCTTTGCCTTTCCCTGGTGTTGCTGTTTCAGTGTCTTGATAGAGGGCAATTCAGTGGAAATTGGATCTAATGAGAAAAGAAGTGCAGTCATTATGGTCTTTGAGATGCTACATTGATTTTCTTATCCATAAAATAAAGGGATCATAGGATTTAAAACTGGAAAGGACCTTGGAGATCATTGTATTGAACACTCTACTTTATGGATCTAAGTCTGGGCTAAACAGTCTCCTGCTGGAAAGGGGCCCCCAGGGGGTGATTGTAGTATTCAAGTCCTTTGATTCTGGGTCAGTCTAGATGGCCAGCTTCTGACCTGCCAAAGCGCACATAATGATGAAATATTCTATTTCACCCCAGCAAGACTGGCAGCCACCACTCACAAAGTGCTCTGGAACTAAAATTACTCCAACCCACCCAGTACCATCAGGTTTTGTAGCTTTTTCCTTGCTGGGTTAAAAAAAGTATAAAGTATGAATAATACCTGCTACTAATTAATAGTATCTGTTACTAATAATATCTGTCATTAATAAATAAATCAATCTAATCAGCTAGCAAAAATCCGGTTTTTGGTGAGGAAATAAAAGCAAAAAATCTGTCCCCAATGAGTTTTAGCTTCCCTCTTTCCCCTCTCTCAATACCATTCTGTTCATTCATAGACCTATGTTTGTTGACGTTAAATTTCTTTTTAAATACCTGTTTCAAATTGGTTTAGGATGGAAGTAAATGGTTAAAGAATTAAAACTTCCACAATGATTGTTGCTTCCATGGCTCACAAGGAAAGGGACCAATGGATACCCTTCCTTCTGGCCATTCACCAGATAAGAGGCAGAAGCAGAAAATGAGCAAATGAAATGTTAACCAGAGAAGAACTCCAAGCTCTGGGGACATTTATGAGAAGATATACATTTATTCTCAGATTATACTTCAGGGAAATGGGAAAAATGAAGAAAATCTGTGAACTAGGCAACAAGAGCCTCACACACCATGGTCTGCTGGTTCCACCACTACCCCTATGTGAACCTCTGCTCCTTGACTCATGATGGTTAGCTGGTCAGGTCTGGGCCAACCTCTGTAGCATCACCATCCGTGTATTGTAAGCAGATAGGCCCTGCATGAATTACAAGAATTTTTTCTCTGATTTCAGACTGACCTAATGGCTGCCACTTCTTGAAAGGAGAAATCTTTTAAAAAGTAAAAGACCACAGGAAATCAAGGAATTGTGGTAACACCTGCCCTCTCATGAGCAGACACTTTTGGCCCACAAAGTCAACATGACCTCAAAGAGAGGATGAAGACTATGGAGATAAGGAAACTAAACCACAAAGAGGCAAAGTAATATGTCTCTTTGGAAACCCAGTAAGTAGCATATGCAAGAATTGCTCTCAAGTCTTCAGACTACAAACCTAATGTTTTGTTTTGTTTTGTTTTTCGACAAAGCTATTGCAGCCTGCCTTAGATTGAACTAGATAATCTCTAAAATTCTTTATAATCTGAAAACATATGATGTTAAACCTTTTTGTCTTGTGTCCCAGGAGTGCCTAGCCTAGGACCAAGGGTGCTAATTAGACGTTTATCAAGCATTTATTAAATGCTTCCCATGTGTAAGGAGTTTTCACAATGGGAGATCACCACATCTTTGAAATCACAGGTCTATATACACATACACAAACATGCACATACTCAAGAAACTATAGGACAGGGGATTTTAATTTTTCTGTGCGTGGCACACACCCTTTTGGAAATCTATTGATACCTCTGGATTCCTCGGAACAATAATTGTGAATGCATAAAACAAAATGTATTATAACAAAGGAAATCAATTAATTTGAAATACAATTAATTCTTTTTTTTTAAATGCTTACAGATCCCAGGTTAAGAAATTCTGCTATAGCAGATAGTGGTTGGACAGACCATTTCGGTGGTAGAGATAACTATTAAAGGAAACTCCCTCTATGACTGTATCTCAGAACCTTCTATGAAATACAGTCTTAGAGAATAACCAGAGTTTAACACAGTGCCTGACACATAATAGGTGTCTAATAAGTAATATTGAATGAATCAATTGCCTAGAGTCCTGAGAGGTTGTTAGTACTGTCGAATTCAGAAATGGATCCCTGTGGGCTGCATATTGATTTAGAAAATCACAAATTAACTTTATCTATGTTGAATTGCATTTTATTTCTCTTGTTAAACAATTTCAAGTTCCATTTTACTCTAGTTCTGGCCCCATTTGGGAGTTTTGTTGGCAGGCTGCCAGTTTGGCACCTCTAGGGTTTCATAGTTAGTATGTGTCAGGACTTGAAGTCCAGTCTTGACTCCAAGACCAAATCTTTACCCACTATACCTCACTGCTTCTTTCACAAGAAACTAGAGGTCCTCAATAAATACTATTAACTTGTAATTGAACCCAAGGGTCTCTTCCATCAGGAATGAACCAGTTCTAACTTTGATTGATTCCTAAGCTAGCATCCCTGGGAATAACTAAAATAAAGAAGATGTTTCCATCTTCTGAAATGCATGAACTTGACAGTGACATAAATGCCAATAGAAAAAGTCCAAAAGAAAAAAAAAACTGCATGTGATTTAAACCAAGGAGTCTATATTTCTGCAGATCTTTATTCTGAGCCTAATATTTTTAACTGTTATTCATGAAGAGATGGTTTTCAGTATAACTAATTCTCACCTTTTCTACTGATTTCTGCTTACTGTTAAAAATAAATGTCTTTGTCTTCAGTCACCTCCCACCTTTTGTGCTTTTCCTAAGGAAAAAAAAATAAAAAAGGAAGGTCTCTAAAGTAAACGATGCAACCAGGTTCTCCCATGAGTTTTAAAATGATTTAAAATGTTCTCACTTGATTGAGGAGAAAGTTTGTGTCCATTTAAGGCTGAACTGGGGAAGTTGCCAGTGAATATAATTGGGAGCAGTGTGAATATCAGATGCAGCCAGCAAGATGAGAAAATGTCACCAACACCTCATTCCTTGATGAGAAAATGGGAGCTGTGTGGCCACTCTCCTCTTTGGAGGGCTCTGAAAATGATGGAAGACAGACTAAGATGAATTCCCTCCTCCCCCCTCCCCCCCCCACTAGTTTTCAAGCTTCATTTCCCTGTGCCCTCATGAAAAGGAAGCAGGAAATCAAAGTGAGGTAGGGAGGAGGTTTTCCTCTCAGTCTAAATGATAAAACATTTTTTTTTCCTTTTGGAGGTTTCAGGGGAAAGATAAAATGAAAAGGAGAAAGCAGCCAATATCAGAAAACAGAGCATTATGGGAAAAGGGGAATTTAAAAAAAAGACAAAATCAAGAGTATAATCTCAGAGTTAAAAATCTACACAATGCTTCGTGGTTCAGATGGGAATACAAAAAGGCTGGTTTCTTGTTTGACATTTTGAGAAAGCAATAGGTTTCCCACCATTCCCTGCATAATAATAGAAAATATATGTGCAAGGTTGTCCAACATGGGCCTCACAGTGGGAATAGCTGTCTGGGCCTCAAGAGACATTAACTGGTTATTTATAGGTCAGTTAAAAGGTGTGTACTATAGGAAAAAGACTTAAAAGCCACAATCAATTATTGGGGAGGGGAATGGCACCTTAGCTTGAGGCAAATTAAAATTTTTTTTTCAAAAAAAAAAGTCTTCTAGCACATAGCAAACCAACAAAATCTAAGATGTGTTTTTGACTGAATGGTAGCCAAAGTCACAGCCAACAAAGCTAATGGAAGTTTCCCATAATCATAAGAGACAGGACTGGAAAAATGATTCTGAGTCTAAAAGTGAATGAGTCTTCCTGGTACTTTTCACTGAGATATGTAAGCTGAGAAAGTGGAAAGATGCAAGGGTGTGTCCAGGAAACTTATCTACTATACAATTGTCCCTATGGAAATTTGGAAAGAAGGAAGTGGGGAGAGTACTGGCCAGAGAAAATAGCTCATTAGTTATTATGTCATTGTTCAAGATGACAACTTAACCAAAAACCAAAATGTTCATTTTCAAATGTTTCAGATATTTCAAGTTTATTTGACTGTTTCTTCCTACTTTTTGCATCTTAACAAATGGTACTTATGAAATGAAGTCATTTTTTTCCAAGTCGGGTCTTCTTCTAAATCAAAATCTTTGCTTATGAGATTGGTATATAAAGAGCTTAAAATCCATTATTAAATTCTGCTCCTACAGCCATTAGGACAAACCACCTTGCATAAAGCAATGGGTATAATTTTAGTACTATTTTGTGCTCTTTTTAAAAACTTTTTTCCTATGTGTGAGAGTAAGGAATCTTTGATGAGCAGACCAAGTCCATGTCATCTCAGGGTCAATGAATGCACCTGAAGTGGAGTTGGGTGAATGCGCACACAAAGGGCATATTCATCTCTTTCTTCTTCATTCCTTACTCCATGTCTTGCATGCTGCTTAGCTAATCTTTACAAACACCCAGCTCATGAGGAGTTTGAAATGCTGTGGTTATGGAGGGGAAAGATAGATATAGACATTAATATTCTTCATGCAATAAGGTTTCTTCCCCAACTATCACTCATCTTGGGATGGTTGCAAGGTTGAGCATCTGATTGAATTTCTAGGAAGATCATTTAGGGAGAATTGGGGAGTATAACTGAGGGTTAACAGATGTTGCTTTGAAATCTCTAGAGGATGACCTATATTCTCTAAGCATAATAGTATGAAAGAGGGGGCAATGGTGTAGTGAGTGTATTTTGGAGGTATATTAGGCATGAGAGTAGCAAGTGAATAGAAGGAAAGGCAATGATTTCAGCAACCATTTGTTTTGGAAGTGATTCAAGTCAATATAGGTCGATGTGGAAGCTAAGTTTACATCTATGACAGTACATTCTGAAAGTAGTCTTTTTTTTTAAGGAATAATAAGACTTTAATAAACAGAAGCTATGCCAAAGCCATGATGACTTAACAGTTGCTTTTGCAACAAAAGAGAGAATACAAAAGCTAAATGACTTGGAGAGCTTTCTTTGTATGGGTATTTTGCCATGTACAAAGGATCATAGGATAATGGAATAAGGTCAGGAGCTATTTCTACTTTGTCCTTTATCTACCTACCACATTACCTGGGATTAATAGATAATTAATTTTTGTTGGTAACCTGATTAAGAAGGGCATTAGGGATTATTTAATTCAAAGGTATCAATTTATTGATGAGGAAACAGAAACCTAGAGAGGTTGAGATCTTTCCAAGGTCACAAAAAATATAAGTAGCAGAGATAGTATTTGAACCCAGGTTTGCATAAAGTTTATAACCTGGTTACTACAATCCCTTATATGGAGTATATACCAGCACAAGGTGAACAATAATGAAAGCTAGCAGGTAAAATTTCTTTCCATATAATTTAAAGAAATATGGACTACTAAGCTTTACTACGCGTTTCTAATTTTAAAAATATAGTACCTATTGGGCAACTGAGCAACCTAACACTAATTTTTTCTAAATCTCCTGCTCTAGAAACTACATTAGGTCCCCATTATCCATTGGATTAAGACCAAACACTTTATTATTTTGGAATACATTATGGTTGTTCTATATTATCTATCTAATGTTATCGTGCAATAATCCCCAATAAGCATTAGGGACCAAATACTTCCTTATTTGTGCTTTTTTTGACCGCTTATCAAGTTGATGACCTCTCTTCCCAATGCTACTAAAATCATACTAAGATTATGGCTATCTGCTATATGTCCATGGAAGATTAATCCTGATCATTAAAAAGTAGTAACTAAAGGAGTTGAGGATGACAATTGTTCTTTGTTACCAGCTCCCATCCGTATTTTTTTATTCTCCTCGTTTCTTTACCTTCCTGTCTTCCTTCTTTCCTACCTACCCAACTTCCTTCCTTCCCCCTTGCGACTCTCTTTATTTTTCTCCTTACAGTCTCTTTCCTAGGGAGTATGACAGAACAGAGATGCTTCTCCAACACACCCAATTAAAACTTTGCTACGGAGTATGTTCCCTGAAAACAGCAAAGCAAAACTGTCTAATAGTGTACTTATGACCAATGTAAGACTGATGACTGCAGTTGTGCCATGGAGATAGTCCTGCGCTCCATACCTCAATTTGTCTCTGGATATTTAATCAGACATACCCTGTTACTACAATAGCCCCATTTTAATCTAAGGGCAACAAAATGGATATTCAGACATACACATAATCCCATCCTCTGTTGTTTTGTGGAGTTTATAATAAATTAAAAGTTAGGACAAAAATCACTGTTGCTCAGAGCCCCCAGCTACAAAAATTCCTTATAGAAACATTTAGCTCTCTTTCTGAATTTAAATGTATGTTTATTTCTAGCTAACATCTGATCTTTTTATGGTTGAGGTAAAACTTCAGGTAACTGGAAATATTGAGGTAAATAAATGAGTAGAGCATATTACAGTGTCTGATAAAGTATAGGCACAGAGAAGGGATATTGAAGAGAGTTAATCATTTTTTTGGAACTCTCCAAGGTCTTTGACTAAATGGATACAACCAGTGGCTTTCAAATGAGATATACTTATTTCCATATAATTACATAAAGTATTCCTTTGATATTTTATTAGTATAACATTAAATCTGTAGCATAATTTAGGTAATATTATCACTTTTACTATATTGTTGCTATACTATATATATGGACAATTATATAGATCTTTGTTTCTGTAAACATGGTTTCACATTTGTATTTATGTAAATCATATGTATGTCTCCATAGATAAATTATCAGATACTAATGTATCTTGTTATTTTAAGTAGAATTTATCTTTCTTTTACATTTTGTTAGTTATGGACTGATCTTAATTTAGTGTTTTTTTAATTTAATTTAATTTTTGCCTGTTTTATTTTTTAGTTAACATCATTCATTTCCACAAGATTTTGAGGTACAAATTTTCTCCCCATTTTCCCCTACCCACCACCCCAAAACAGTGATACCACTAAATATCCCCTCCCCCAATCTGCTGTCTCCCATGTCTTCCCCCATCCCCCTGTGACTTTCAGGTGGGGCATGGTAGATCACTATGCCCCAGTGCCTGTATATCTTATTTCTCAGTTACATGTAAAATAATAATAACATATATTTTTAGATATTTGATTTTAAAACTTTGAATTCCAGATTCTTTGCCTTCCTCCCTTGTCACCCACCCTTACTGGGAAGATAAGCAATTCAATATACGTTATACATGTGTACCTAAAAACATTTCCATAGTGGATATATTGTGAAAGGCTGACTATGTTATCCTCCATCCTATCCCATCCCCCACTTGTTCTATTCTCTACTTTGATCCTGTACCTTTTCAAAAGTTGGTGCTTCCAAATTCCCTCTCCCCCAACCTGCCCTCCCTTCCATCATCCCACCTTTTATCCCCTTCCCCCTACTCTTCTGCAGGGTGAGATACACTATTTAGTGTGTATGTCATTCCCACCCTAAGTCAAATTCAATGAAAATAAGGTTGACTCATTCCCTTTTGCCTTCCTGTTCTTCTGCTCCATTGTAACAGTTTTCCCTTGCCTCTTCTATATGAGATAATGTACCTCATTCTGTCTCTCCCCATATCCTCTTATTATAATCCTCTCTCAACTCTTGATTTCACCTTTCAAGTATAATACCTTCCTATTAAATTGGTCCTGTTACCTCTGTCTATGTATACCTGTACACATATATATACACACACACTCACATATGTATTCATACACCCATAGACCCTCCTATACAGACATAACATAGTCAGCCTTTTGTCAGACTTTTTTTCTGCAAATTAATGTGATAGTTTTGTTATTTTTTGTTAATATGATTATTTTGCTAATAATTTTCCTGATGTTGAATCATCCTTTCAGTCTTGGAATATATTGTTGTATTTATAAGTGCTTTACAAAAACATTTTTATAAATATTATATTTAATAATTTTTAGCAATATTTATTAACTACATTGATTCCTGATTTTCTTTTTCTTCTTTCTCTCTCTTTAGTTTGGATATCAGAATGATATTTTCACATCAAGAAATTGTGCCAAAATGTCTGCTTTCTCTATTTTTCTCAAAAGTAGAGGTAGTAATAGAACTGTTGTTTAAATGATTGAAAGAATATATTTGACATTGTATACTCATAAATGTTTTCAACTAGGTCTCTGAGGAAAAAAAATTGCATGACACATTTTTAGTTTAATCTGAATTATTAAAATTTTACCCATCACTTTCTTAAGTATAGAAAATCAACACAACAATAAATCAAGTCTTAATTTGTAGCATTTGCTGATTTTTAAAGTGTAAATGTTCACATAGAAATCACAAGTTAATTTGAGCTGGCTCCAGCACACCCTAGTACTTGTAATTCAATATGAATCAGGAATTTGGGGGGTTTTTTAAGAATTTTTTTTCAATTTTTCCCTTGTAGCTGAAATTATTACAACTTTATTTCTTATTTGAGTATTTTATTTTTAAACATTCTTCTATTTCATTTGTTTTCAATTTTTTGGCATATAAATGATAAGTCTATTTTTTTCTTTTATTCTTTTAAAATTTCTCTATTTCACTTCCATCTTGGTAATTTCCCTCCTTTTTTTATCAAATCAAATAATAGTTTATCAATATAATTGGTGTTTTTAAAATATTTATTTTATCAGTGCCTTTTAAAAAGTTACAACTTTTGCTTTATAAAATCTTTATTTCTAAAGTGTTCAAGGATTATTATTCTAATTGCATAATTTAATTGTATTCTAAATTGTTACCTTTCATTAATGTAAATGTTCAGAGATATAAATTTTCCATAAATGATTTCTTTGATTGTCACTCATTTCAAAATTAATTAAGTCATAATAAATTATATTCCAGGATTTCAATTCAAGTCTATAAATTTTTATGGTGAAAGTATGTTTTTTTTCCTATATTATGTTTTTTGTCTTCAATTGGTTTTTTTTTTCCTGCCACCTTCTTCTGCTTTGGGAATGAGTTTGTTTCTTTAATATTCAAGGATATAAATTTAAGGTTTGATTCATCTTCTGTCAAATATTTTTGTGCATAATGTTGATAAAATTAGTCCTAGGTACTTCAGCTTGTTTTGGTTAAAATAATCCAATCCAAGTCTTCTTTATCCTTCACAGAAATATTTCCCATTCAATTCACAGCCCAACTCTATCTCACTGAATACTAAATCTTCCTGTTAAAAGAATCCACTCTAGATAACTATGATGTTTTTTACTTGAAATAATCCTCTCCCTGACTATACCTTCAGCTGTGTAAACACCAACTACAGTGTTTCCCAGACAAGCTCCAGATCTGTTTAAATGACTTTCACTACCAGAATCATTTTTATACTTCACTTTCACAGTCTATATAAAAGTTTATTCTATTAAACCCTCCTTTCCCCCTATTTGCACTTCTTTGTCTGAAAGTCACCCATGCTTCCCTGATTTTGAGAAATACAAAATCACTTTATTCCATTTCCATTTCCTTCTGGAAGGCATTGATTTCCAGTCTTCCACATGCATAACAATTTCTTCAATGACTTATAGACAAGAGGTGGAGGGAAGAGTTTCAAAAGAGAATAATTACATATCTTCCCAGGAGAATGTAAACATTGAGCTATCTGCTAGCATCTTCCAACTATCTAGACTTGCTCATCAATTTTTAGATTACTTTCTTTCCTGGTTTTTTTTTTTTGGTAATTTTTTTCTCAACTGATTTTCTCAAAAAATAGTGTTTGGAAATAATTAATTTATTGAAAACATTTTTTTTTCCTTAGAGGCACACTCCCATCTTCAAAAAATAAGCTTTACTTTGGCATGATCTCTTTTTCTTTGCCTTTCAGCATATCATAGTTCATTTTTTCTTTCATTTGTCATCATTGATTAGTAATCCCAGGTTATTAGAACTGGTATCTTTTGGTAACTGAAATGTCTCCCACGGCCACTTGTAAGAATTTTTCTTCTACCTCAAAACTTGGAATCTGATACCTACATTTATGGGCAAAATTTTATGTTGTTTTCTTTTCTGCATTGTTTCTAATATTTCACAATGATTTTCTTATATGGTTTCCCAAAATGTGGTACTCAAACTTTTTTCTTCTTTTCTTTTCTCATGTATGTTTATTTTTGTTTGTTTTTTTGTTTGTAAGAATGATCCTTAGATTGTCCCCACAGAAATGTTTTCATGAACAGTCGCTTTGAAACTGAGCAGCTCAGTCTTTTTTCATCATCTATTACCAAATTTTTCCTGTTATTTAGAATTCAATGAGAATTCTCATAGGATAAGCAGTAATTGTGGTAGGCTTGAAGAATAGTTTAGACAAGTAAAGATGGAGATGGTGAGTTGTGTACCACTAACAAAGAAATGAAAAAAAAAAAGATTCAGGACCATATGTGGGGGAAAAGACCACTTAGTTCAGCCTTAATGTAGAACATATGAGAGGGATTAGTGGGTTCCAGATCATAATGGGACTTGAATGTCAACCTAATGTGTTATATATTATTTGATAAATACTTAGGAATCATTGGTGCCTTTGAACAAAGGAAGAATATGAAATAATTGCAGCTATTCTTTAGGTGCATAATATCTGTTCTATGTAGGCTAGAGAGAGGATTTAGGAATGGAAGATGGAATACTTCTATTATTCAAACTACCTGTGATTTCAATATTGTGGATATTTCTTCCATGGATGTGGATAGCACCTTTTCAGACCATAATAAATTATTGTATAATCATTATAACCAAAAAAACCTAATTAACTATTATAGCCTAACATTGAGTCAATCTATACTTAACTATACTGACAGAAAACAGTCAGATAACAAGGATGTACAAATTAAAAGAATTTTGTCAGAGCTTGTGCTCCACTGGTACGGGTACAGCTTTTAAGAACTAAGGATCATGGGGCAGCCAGGGTGGCTGAGCGAGTAAGAGCACCAGCTCCAGTGTCAGGAAGTCCTGGGGATTGAATCCGGGCTCAGACACTTAGCATCCACCCAAAAACACCTGGCCATGTAAACTTGAGCAAGTTACTTAACCCAGATTGCTTAAAAAAAAAAAACTAAGGATCAGCTCCTTTAAAAAATTGCCCAAGGGGAGGCTAGGTGGTGCAATGGATAGAGCACCAGGTCTGGTGTTGGAGCACATGAGTTCAAATGTGACCTCAGACACTTAACACTTGCTAGCCATGTGACCTTGGGCAAGTCAATTAACCCCAATTGCCCTGTCTTCCCCTCTCTAAAAAGAAAAAAAAAATTAAAAAATGGCTCAAGAAGGGAGGAATGTGAACCTAGACTAGGTTGGGAGAAATAAGAATGAAACAAAGGATGAATGGGAGGGATGGGATAGAGACATATAGACCTTTCTAAAAAGTTCTGTTCTTTCCTCTTGGTTCATTCACATGCTACTTATCCTTCACAGTAAATAAAGCTCATGTCCCATTCTCTGCATGAAGTCTTTCCTAAATTAATTTAGTCCACACAGATTTCTCTATTTTCTAATCTTCTATAATTTTGTCATGGTCCTAACTTTGTCCTGAGCTCATGCACCTGATATCTATGAATTTGACTCATCGAACATAGGAGAATAATGCACCTTCTGACCATCTTAATAGATTCACTGAAGATGTTGAATCCCTTCCCCCTGCTCCAGAGCCATGAATTTGCAATCCAAGCTATTTAGTCCAATCCCCTTACTCTATAGAAGAAGAAACAAGGGTCCAGATATGTTAAGCAACTTCCTAAAGATCACACACAAGCAGTATCAGAAGCAGGAATTTAATTCTAGTCCTTTGGTTTCAAAGACAATACTCTTTCCCCTGTCTGATGCTGCCTTCTGAGCACTGATTTTGCTTCAGGGATTTTCTGCTAATGATATCCCTTAGTTGCCTTTGTGGACAATCTATATACTGCCAGGTCTACTTCATTATCCAGGAGGGGCCTCAGTTCCAAATCCCAAGTATTGTGGTATTCAGACTGGCTGCCTAAAAGCAGAATATTCAAGCAGATTTTTTTATACTTACTTCTGTGCTTTTGTTCTAGCTCCTGAAAATGATGCTATTATAGGTTTCTGTTATTTGCAGACATTCACTGTGAGCTATTTCTTTAGGAAACATATCCCCACCATGCAATGATAAGGTACATGCACCAAAAACTCTCTATTTGCTTTTTCACCTTTCTTTGTCTTTTGACAGTGGATATTTTTCTAAGCCCCACTTTACTGCTGATATTAACAACATCCTATTTTTAGAAAATTACTTCTTAGGGTGCTTAGGTTTCACTAGATACTGTACTTCTCACAAGGCGATTTCCATTATAAAATCTTTCCAGGAGATGCAAGAGGTCAGGAGATAAATAGAAGTTTGGAGTGCAAGAGAGAAGCATTTAATTAAGCAGCAAAAGAGAAGGCAGAAATATGCTCTTTAAACTCAGGAAGTGGAAAACTAGCAGCAATTTCAGAGGCAAATAGGAAAACTCCAAATGAATTTGGGAATGGTCACATTCATAAATTGAGAGTAAGGGCAACTTCAACTTCATATGTATATGAGATTTAGCAAGGAGAGTGGAAGAGAATTTTGGAAAGACTATATAATGCTCTCGATTTTGAGGAAGCTTGTATTTTTGTAGTGGGGCAGGAGGGGAGGAGGGAGAGGAGAAGGGGTGGAGGGAGAGGAGAAGGGAAGGAGGAAGGGAAGAGAGGGGGGAGGGAGAAGGGGAAAGAGAGAGAGAGAGAAACAGAGAGAGAGAGAGAGAGAGAGAGAGAGAGAGAGAGAGAGAGAGA
>NW_027187325.1:1773281-1817448 GCF_028583685.1 Petaurus breviceps papuanus | reverse complement strand
GAGAGAGAGAGAGAGAGAGAGAGAGAGAGGAAGAAGGAGGAAAGGAAAAGGAAAGAGAAAGAAAGGGAGAGGGATGGGAGGGAGGAAGAGGGAAATGAAGAGAGAGTGTGTCAGAGAGAGTGAGGGAGGGAAGGAAGGAGGAAGAAAGAGAGAAAGGGAGAGGGACAGGAAAAAGGAAGAAGGAGAGGAGGGTGGGGAGAAATATTTATTGAGCATCTACTATGAGTCTGGAATCATTTTACACTCTGTAGGGGATATATAGAAAGTACATGATATGATCCCTGTCCTCAAGGAGTTGAAGATCTGTCTGGGGAGACAAGGCTGAAACAAAGGAAACAATGTAAGAATAAGTATTTAAATAATGCAAACCACAAGGGATTTAACATTTATTTAGAGGAGAGAGAAAGGGAAACTACCAAATCAAATTTCTACTCTCAGTCACTTAATTGCTTTTCAATCTTTTTTTATATCAGTAAGAGAGCACAAAATACTTTTCCCCTCTTCACATTGTTTGATTTTGATTTGATCAAACATCAACCAATTTAGGCTGACATGCAAACAACTAGGCATTCAGCCAGGCCTCAAGGGGAGGAATTTAGAAAATGTTTCTTTGGGAAGCTGGCCATGGGTATAGCAGTTCAATATACATCCATCCTTTCATCTTTGCAAATATTGAAAGGGAAGCCATAGGAGAGAGCTGCATACCATGGGTAATGTGGCATAGATCAGGGCCAGTGAGGTTTAAATCCCAAACCTGGCACTATTTAGCTATGTGAGTAAGTTGCTTAACATTTGTGGACCTCAGTTCAGGATTCTAAAATAATCCTTAATGTTATTAGCCTATTTTCAAATATATATATATATATATATATATATATATATATATATATATATATATATATCTTATTCTCCATCCCTAATTCAGACCAGTAAATGTTGGATAGCTCATGAAATGAAGGAAAGAAGGAAGGAAGGATGGATGGAAGGAAGGATAGATGGAAGGAAGGAAGGAAGGATGGATGGAAGGAAGTATAGATGGAAGGAAGGAAGGAAGGAAGGAAGGAAGGAAGGAAGGAAGGAAGGAAGGAAGGAAGGAAGGAAGGAAGGAAGGAAGGAAGGAAGGAAGGAAGGAAGGAGGGAGGAAGTAGATTGATTAATTTTATATAAGGGCCTGGATCTTTGAGGAAAATCCTTCTACAATTATGAACTGAAGTTCCTCTGTGAAAAATTACCCCTGCCAGATGATGTGGCAAGGTGATTTGAAAATAGGCACCAGTTTATTGGCACTAAAATCATTGTTGTGTCTTTGGGTCTTAGGGTTGTTGTATTGTTGTTTTGGCTTTCTTTGGATTTTTTGAAGGATTGTAAAAAATAGGGTTAAACTAAGATGAATTTAATCTTTCAAGTCCTTTGATCCTATGATATAAAGTATCATGGGAATCTGATGACATGAAAACTAAGCCTACCTGGAAACAAGTGATCCCTTTTAGGATCTCCTTAATGACTCCTATATTCATGACCTGAGTGGAATAATAACAGCACGTAACACTCAATAAAATCAATTTCAGAAGACTCAGCATCATGATCAACCCTGGAGGGTTACATCTGAAAGATTACTGACTATTCTTTAATGATTTCACACACTCCTCTTGAAGGAAAGATAAAATGCTATGTGGATTGATCTTACTTTGTGGAAGAGATGTATTCCACAAAAAAAAAAAAAACCTGCATGTTGAAATTTATTTTCCTTTCTGTGTTCATCTTAAAATTAGAGACATATTCCTGTGGGGAAAAATAATTGATCATGAGATATGTAATACTGAGACTTTATTATAATTAAGTCACACTTTAATATAATGCAACCATTATGCAACAGTTATTTCTGGTCAATTTTCAGTGATGTTCAAAATTATCTACAAAACAACTAGGTTTCTTTTTATATTAAGTATAAAACATGATAGACTTAAAGAAAGAGAGTGACTAGAGCATTTGAGAAAATGAATAAACTAAATAGAAAACAGTGAACTGAATGAATAGCTTTGTAGTTTTAGTCCAGCCTCCTACTACTATTATTTTCACTCTATTGAATTTTTTTTGTCTTTTGGGCATAGAACTGGAAAAAAATGATAGGAACAAAGATTTAGGGCTAGAAACAATCTTATAGGTCATCTAATCCAGCCCATTCACTTGACTCTTGAGAAAACTGAAGCTCAGCAAGTAACTTGTTTGATGGAGCACAGGAAATAAGTGAGTCAGAATAAAATTCCATTTGTTTCAATACTGCTTTGTCCAGAAATTTATATTTTTATTATTGTTGAGTAATTTCAATCATAACTAACTCTTCATTACCTCATTTGGGGTTTTCTTTTTCTTTTATAATCTTTCTTTTTTTCCACTTATTAGTATTGGTTTTTTTTTTCAACTGTGCATTTCCCTCCATCCTATTACCCGCATATATTTATACTTTCTCTCTCCTTTCACCATTTCTCCTCACCAGAGTTTTGCTTCTGACCATCACCTCCCTGAAGCTCCCTTTACCTCTATCAGCAACCCACTTTTTTCTTTCCCCTTTCTTCTCCTACTTCCCTGTAGGGTAAGATAGATTACTCTAACCAACAGTGTATGTATGTTATTCCCTCTTTGAGCCAAATCTGATGAGAGTGAGGTTCAAACAATGCTCACCTGACCCTGCCTTTTGTCCCTCTACTGTAATAGGTCTTTTGCACCTCTTCATGTGGTATAATTTACCCTATTCTGTCTCCCTGTTTCCTCTTCTCCCAATACATTACTTTTTTTAGCTCTTAATTTTTTTATATCATCACCTCAAAGCCAATTATACCCACTCCCTCTGTCTATGTATACCCTTTCTAACTACCCTAATAAAGATACAATTCTCAAGAGTGATAAGTATCATCTTCCCATATAGGGGTGTAAAAAGTTTAACCTATTTGAATACCATAGTGTTGTTTTTGTTTGTTTTCCTTTCTTCCTTGTTTACTTAGTTATGCTTCTCTTGAGACTCGTATTTGAAGATTGAATTCTCTGTTCAGTCCTGGTCTTTTCATTAGGAAACTTTGAAAGTCTGCCATTTCGTTGCATGTCCATCTTTTCCTCTGAAAAATTGTGCTCAATTTTCGAAGTTTCCATTTTTGGGACCTCTTTTTTTCATTCTCTTGATTTTGTTGGACTGAGTCTTGATCTCCCAGAGAGAGCTTCCACTTGCCCCATTCTAATTTTTAAGGAATTATTTCCAGAAGAATGAAAAAATAAAAGAAAATGTAAAATATCTCATTGGGAAAACAACCAGGCTGGAAGATAGATCCAGAAGAGATAGTTTAAGAATTGTTGGACTACCTGAAAGCCATGATAAAAAAAAAAGAGCCTGAACAGCCTCTTTCAAGGAGTCATCAAGGAAAATGGTCCTGAGATCCTAGTGCCAGGGGGTAAAATAGTCATTGAAAGAATCCACCAATCATCTTCTGAAAGAGATCCCAAAATAAAAATTCCAAAGAGTATTGTAGCCAATTCCAGAAATATCAGGTCAAGGAGAAAACACTACAAGCAGTCAGAAAGAAACAATTCAAATATTATGGAGCCACAGTTAGGATTACACAGAGCCTAGGGTTTTTTAACTGGAGGGTTTGAAATGTGATATTCAGAAGGCAAAGAAGCTTGAATGATAATCAAGAATCAACTACCCAGCAAAATTGAGCACAACCTTTCAGAGGAAAAGATGGACAGCAACAACGTAGCAGACTTTCAAAGCTTCCTAATGAAAAGACCAGGACTGAACAGAGAATTCAATCTTCAAATACAAGTCTCAAGAGAAGCATAAATAAGTAACAGGAAAAAAGGAAAACAAACAAACAAAAACAACACTATGGTATTCAAAAAGGTTAAACTGTTTACATCCTTATATGGGAAGATGATACTTGTCACTCTTGAGAACTGTATCTTTATTGGGGCAGTTAGAAAGGGTATACATAGACAGAGGGAGTGGGTATAAATTGACTTTGAGGTGATGATATAAAAAAATTAAGATAAAAAATGTGTTGTACTGGGAGAAGAGGAAAGGAGGAGACAGAATAGGGTAAATTACATCACATGAGGAGGTGCAAAAGACCTATTACAGTAGAGGGACAAAAGGCAGGGTCAGGTGAGCATTGTTTGAACCTCACTCTCATCAGATTTGGCTCAAAGAGGGAATAACATACATACACTGTTGGTTAGAGTAATCTATCTTACCCTACAGGGAAGTAGGAGAAGAAAGGGGAAAAGAAAAGGTGGGGGCTGCTTATAGAGGGAATGGGAGCTTGAGGGAAGCAGTGATCAGAAGCAAAACACTGATGAGAAGGGACAGGGCAAAAGGAGAGAGAAAGTATAAACATGAGGGAGAATAATAGAATGGAGAGAAAACACAGTAATCATAACTATGAATGTGAATGTGACAAACTGTTTCATAAAATGGAAGCATATAGCAGAGTGGATTAAAAATCATAATCCTACAATATGCTGTTTATCAGAAACACATTTGAATCAGAGAGATACACACAGATTAAGGGCAAAAGGCTGGAGTAGAATATATCATGCTTCAGCTGAAGTAAAAACAAAAACAAAACAAGGCTTAAAATTCAGACAAAGAAAAATTAAAAATTGATCTAATTGAAGAATACATGGAAGAAAACTACATTGTGCTACAAGGTACCATAATTAAGTAAATCAATACTAAACATATATGCACCAAATAGTATAGCATCCAGATTCTTAGAGGAGAACTGAAGTGAGTTACAGGATGAGACAGAGAGCAAAACTATATTAATGGGGGATCTCAACCTCCCCCTCTCAAAACTAGATAAATCTAATCATAAAATAAGCAAGAAAGAAGTTAAGGAGGTAAATAGAATTTTAGAAAATTTAAATATTATAGACCTCTGGAAAAAAACTGAATGGGGATAGAAAGGAATATACTTTTTTTTCTCAGCAGTTTATGGCACCTACACACAAACTGACCATGTATTAAGATATAAAAATCTCCCAGTCCAATGGAGAAAAGTGGAAATATTAAATGAATCCTTTTCAAATCATGATGGAATAAAAATAATGTATAATAAAGGGTAATGGAAAGATAGACTAAAATTAATAGGAAACTAAATAATCCAATCCCTAAAGAATGAGTCTGTCAAACAAAAAAAATTATAGTAGCAATAATCTCATCAAACAGAATGACAATGAGACAGCATACTAAACTTATGGAATACAGCCAAAGAAGTTTTTAGGGGAAATTTTATATCTCAAAATGCTTACATGAATAAAATAGAGAAAGATGAGATCAGTAAATTGGGTGTGCAACTAGAAAAAAGAACAAATTAAAATCTAATTAAATATTGGAAATTCTTAAAATCAAAGGAGAAATTAATAAAATTGAAAGTAAGAAAACTATTGAACTAATAAATAAAACTAAGAGCTGGTTTTATGAAAAAATCACTAGAATAGGTAAACCTTTGGTGAAACAAGGATGTCTATTAATTATCACCACTATTATTCAATATAATATTAGCAATTTTAGGTTTAGCAATAAGAAAAATAAACTGAAGAAATTAGATTAGGCAATAAGGAAACAAAGCTATGACCTTTTGATGATGATATGATGCTATACTTACAGAATCAACTAAAAAACTACTTGAAGCAATTAACATTAACAAACTTGCAACATATAAAATAAACCCATGTAAATCATTAGTAATTCTATGTATCAAAGCCCAGCAGTAAGAGATAGAAAAATTCCATTTAAAATAACTGTAGACAATATAGAATATTTGGGAGTCTACCTGACAAAGCAAACCCAGGAACTATATGAACACAATTACAAAACATTTTTTCAGACAAATAAAGTCAGATATAAATAATTGGAAAAATATCAATTGCTCATGGGTATGAGAAGCCAATATAATAAAAATGATATTTCTATATAAATTGATTTACTTACTCAGGGCCATACCAATCAAACTACTAAAAATTATTTTATAGAACTAGAAAATTAATAACAAAATTCATCTAAACTAACAAAAAGTCCAGAATAACAAAGAAATTAATGGGAAAAAATCAATGGAAGGTGGTCTAGCCATACCAGATCTAACACTATATTATAAAACAGCAATCATCAAAACTATTTTCAACTGGCTAAAGAATAGTGTGGTAGATCAGTAGAATAGGTTAGGTACACAAGACACAGTATTCAATGGCTATATTAATCTGTTGGATAAACCCAAAGACTCCAGCTTCTGGAATAAGAACTCACTATTTGACAAAAACTGATGAGAAAACTAGCAAATAGTATTGGCAGAAACTAGGCATAGACCAACATCATACACTGTATACCAAGATAAGGTCAAAATTAATCTTTGATTTAGACATAAAAGGTGAAAGTATAAGCATATTAGAACAAGAAATAGTCTACCTGTCAGATCTATGGGGAAGTGAAGAATTTACTAAATAAGAGATAGAGAACATTATGAAATGCAAAATGGATCATTTTGATTACATTAAATCAATGAGTTTATGCACAAAGCCAATACAACCAAGATTATAAGGGTAACAGAAAGCTGGGAAACAATTTTTATTGCCAGTGTTTCCGATAAAGGCCTCATTTCTAAAAATATAGAGAGAATTGGGTATAATTTATGAGAATATAAGTCATTCCCCAACTGATAAATGGTCATAGGATATGAACAGGCAGGTTTCAGATGAAGTAATTAAAGCTTTCTATAACCATAGGAACAAAATGCTTTAAATTACTATTGATTAGAGAAATGCAAATTAAAGTAAATCTGAGGTGCCACCTCACACCTACCAGATTGGCTAATATTACAAAAAGAGGAAAATGATACATTTTGAGGAAGATATGGGAAAATTGGATCACTAATGCATTGTTGATGGAGTTGTAAACTGATCTGACAATTCTGGAGAACAATTTGAAACTCTGCTGAAAAGGCTATAAAACTGTATATACACTTTGATTAAGCAATACCACTACTAGGTCTGTATACCAAAGAAATCATAAAACATGGAAAAGGACCCCCATGTACAAAGATATTTATAGTAGCTCTTTTTGTGGTGGTGAAGAAAGGGAAATTAAGGGGTACCCATCAACTGAAGAATGGCTGAACAAGCTGTGTTATATGAATGTAATAGAATACTATTGTCCTATAAGAAATGATGAACAAATAGATATCAGAAAAACCTGGAAAGAGTTACATGAACTGATGCTAAGTTAAGTGAGCAGAACCAGGAGAACATTGTACACAGTAACAGCAACATTGTATGATAATCAGCTTTGATGGACTTAGTTCTTCTCAGACACACAATGATCTAAGATAATTTTAAAAGACTAATGTTAAAAATCTTGGGGGAAGCTAGGTGGTGGCAGTGAGTAAAGCACTGGCCCCGAAGTCAGGAGGACCCAAGTTCAGTTCTGGCCTAAGACACTTAACACCCACACAAAAAAAAACTAGCTGTGTAACCTTGGGCAAGTTACTTAACCCAAATTGCCCTCCAAAAAGGCAAAAAAAATGTTGATCACATCCTGAGAAAGAACTATAGAATATGAATGCAGATCAAAACTTACTATTTTTCTATTTTTGTTATTTTTTTCTTTCTCATGGTTTTCCCCTTTTGTTCTGATTCTTCTTTCACAACATGACTAATATGTAAATATGTTAAATATGATTGTACATAGAAAGTCTATATCAGATTATTTCCCATTTTGGGGAAAGGGGAGAAGAGGAATGGAGGGAGAAAAACATTTGAAACTCAAAATTTTATAAAAATGAATGTTGAAAATTTATACATATACATATATGCTAAAAAAAGAAAGAATATAGTCAGGACCTGCTTGGGTACAAGTTGGATTAAGTGATGTATTGGGCCTCTTTCAACTCTAAGGTCTCATGAGTCAATGATTAGAAGTCAGAAGGGAAAAGGAGTCATCAGAAAACTAAAAAGCCAATGCAGTATAAAAAGTACAGTATAAAAGTACCCTTGCAACACAAGGGTATTTTGAAATTCAAAGCAGGTGTCAAGAACTGGGGCATCAATGGGTATAGAAAAGTCTAGGCAACAATAGAGACAACAACTATGTAAAAAGCAGAGCTCTGTACATAGTAGAAACTTTAAAATATGTGCTATAAAATAATACGAAGTTGTATTCGGAGCTTTTTGTCCCAGTTTCCAGTCTTTAACATAGTGCCAGTATGTTGTGGTTGGTGGTGGTGGTTATGGTAGTGGTCAGTGGCTTGAGATATTGTCTGACTCTTTATGATCCCAGTTAGAATGTTCACAGCAAAGACACTGGTGTTGTTTGCCATTTCCTTCTCCAGCTCATTTTACAGATGAGGAAACTGAGGCAAACAGAGTTAAGTGACTTGCTCAGGTTCACACACCTAGTAAGTGTCTAAGGCCAGATTTAAATTCAGGAAGATGAATCTTCCTGACTCCAAACCCAGCACTCTATCCACTGTGCCACCTCCTTGCTTTATTTCCTGCATAGCAGGAATGAATCCCAATATTGCTGCTCTAAACCCTGCAAATAATAGAAGATGCTTTGCTGAAATTAGAAAAAGCATGAACAAGGAATTTTTGCCCTTTATGTGGCAGGAACATCTTATCATCTCCAAATGTCCAATGAGCCCTTGTTTAGTGTTTCTAGCAAGGGAGAGAAGCTGCTAAGAGTATCATAGTATCATATCTAGAAAGGATCTCAAAGACCATCTAGTACAAACCCTTCCTTTTGCAGATGAGAAACGTGAATTCTTGGGAGCTTACATGCCTTGCCATAGTCACAAACAGAGTAGGCATAAAAAGTAGGATTTACCCTCAAATCCTCTGATCCCAGAACAAGGGTTAGTATATTGTTGACTAAATTCAATTCAATTCGGTAAATATGAATTAAATGCCTATGATGTGACAAGCAATGTGCTAAGTACTGGGGATAGAAATAAGAAAAAGAAAACAATCTGTGCCCTCGAGGAGTTTACAGTCTAATGAGAGAAAACAACACAACAAAGGAAGCTGGAAAAGGTGGGGGCAGACACTAGGGTACTCAGGCAGCGGTCTCTGTGAAGTTCAAACCAAACAGAGATGTAGATGGAAAGTAGAGATTGAACTGAAAAGTGCATCAGGGGTGGGGAATCTGTGGCCTGGAGACCACATATGGCCCTCAAAGTCCTCAAGCACAATCCTTTGACTCAATTAAATAAATTTATTCTGTGGAGTTTGGATTCAGTCAAAATGTCACACTTGAGGACCTAGAGGGTAACATGCAGCCTTGAGGCCACAGGTTCCCTACCCATGGTCCAGATCCTTGTGTCTATAAGGGAAAGCTTTGGGAGATGTTTAGGGCTCCACCTTCTATCCTCCAATCAGAGGGGAGAGGAGGCTGAGGGAATTGAAAACCCCTCAGTACTCTTTTTTTTGGGGAAACCCACATACGGAACAGTGGTGAAAGAAGACGTGCCTACCTAGCCAGTAGCATAAGCTGAATCAGTCTGAGCCATCAGTAAACTGACAGAAATTGAAGCTAGATTGTCCTCACATTCTCAGGATAAGTTTAGAGACCGTTTACTCATTGTCTCCAATTCTCTCTTGTTGCTGTCCTTCTAATACTTTGTGAGTAGGTTTTTCATATGCATAGGAAACTGCAAAGATGGCAGGGATAGGAGTCATGAGAAAAATTTCCAAAATCTTTATGCCTCCTCAAAAATTCTTTAGTAATAAATGGAAAATTATTTAATTTAAAAAGCCCCACTCCTTATCCTTTTTAATTTAACTCACCTCCTCAGTATGATGCCTGGATACTCCCTCATGTAGGTCCCTCCTCAGTAACCACTACCCCTGCTATCCCTTCCTCCATCTGAGTAGAGAAGGTGTGTGTGTGGGGGGAGGAGGGGGAGAGTTAGAGACCAAACAGCTCCTCCATTTAAGGACAACTGTCAGAGCAGCCACCTCATTTCCATAAGCCTACAGGACTTCATCATGTCCCAACAAGGTGATCTTGTATGCATTGTTTCCCATACTAGATTGCAGGTTCCTTGAGAGAAGAGGCTTTTTTTTTTTTTACTCTCTTTGTATCACTTGTGCTTAGCAGGGTACCTGGCTCATAGTATTCACTTAGTAAATATTCATTGCCTGACCTTTAATTTCTTAGTGGAAATAACCTCCCAACCACCAAAGGAAGATATTAGACTATTCCTTTCAGGTTTTACCTTCAACTCTCACTCTCCCTTCTAGTCAGGAGGAGTGACTTACCTATGAATGCTTTCTACCCTAATAGATAGTATTTGTTAAATTCAGACTGTCAGACCATTGCCTCAGCATCAGTTTTTTCTTCACCCAGCATTGTTTCCTGATTTTTCATACTGAATTTATTGTTTGTGGATTATTTCCTTACCTGCTGCTTACCTCTGGTGATTCTCCTTCCTAATCCTTGTTTTGACTGGTGGGGTTGTTTACCCTACCCAGACACTGTCAAATGCCTCTATTCCACTTTATTCTAAATTTCTTGAAAAAGTTATTCATTCCAATTGCACTCATTTTCACACTTCCACTGTCTGCTCAGTCCCATATAAACTGGCTTCTTCCATAACCCATTCTATTGCAAACGTTCTCTCTGAAATCAAACCCAATGTCCTTTTCTGGTACTTAAATCCACTAATTCTCTGCCACTTTTGCTGTGGCTGATAAGCCCTTCATAATGTATACTTTCTCTTCTCTAAGCTGCACAAATATTGCATTGTTTAAGCTTCCCATCTCTCTAACTTCTCCACTAATTCTTTATTGTCTTCTAGATAGCTTAATAATATACAGATGCCTCTTTATCCTCAGGGTCTGCCCTTCGCCCCTTCTCTTTTCTCCCTTGGCAATTCACTCACACTTATGTAGATGAGTCCCATATTTATAGCACTAGACTTTCACTCTTATCTGAGCTCCAGACTCATCTCTAGATTTCAATAGGATATCTCCACCTGGATGCCCCACCAGTAATCCAAATTCAACACACCTAAAACTTTCCTAATTGTATTTCTCATTTAAATGTTCCTCATTCGAATGGCATTATGTCTGTCCACAATACCTCCATCTCTTCTATCTTTCCCCTCTTTTCTATTTACATTTCTACCACCTTAGCATAGTGTCTCCTTACTACACATATCTACTGTTGCAATAGCATCCTACTAAGTCTTTTCAACTCCAATACAATGTTTCTAATCTAAGAATCATTCATTAAGTACCTACCAATCCAAAGACTTGTTCCAGTTGCTGGAGGTATAGAGACCAATAAAGAAATAATCCCTGCTCTCAAGTAACTTATTCCATTTCTAAACCCTCATATCTCTAGCCACTCATATATACTTCCTTGATAATCTTTCTTATATTATCATAGAAAATCATGTCACATCTAATATATATTTTCATGTGTGTGTATACACACAGAAAGATGGACAAATAAGCAATAGAAAGATAGACAGATAGACAGATGATAGATAGATAGATAGATAGATAGATAGATAGATAGATAGATAGATAGATAGATAGATGGACAGATAGATGGACAGATAGATAGACAGATAGATATCCAGTGACCTCCAATTGACTACCAAATAACATGGTCCTTTGCCTTACATTCAAGGGCTTTCATAATCTCATTCAGATAGTTTATTAATCCCTCTCCTAACAGAGAGATGAGGGACTGATGGTGAAGTTTAAGATATATGTTTTGTTTTGTTTTTTATAGCCAATGTGAAAACTTGTTTTGCTTGATTTCATATTTGTTACATGGGTTTCATTTTCCCTTTTTTTTCCAAATGGTGTGGGAGGAAGATAAAATATTTTTTGTTAATTAAAAAAAATTAGAGAGAGACAGAAAGAAAGAAGGGGGGAGAGAGAGAGTTGTTCTGATGAACTTTTTTTCCTCTTTGGTTCAAACCTTTAACCTCGTTGTTATAAGAAACTTCTGGTAAGGAAATTTCTTCTATCAAAGAAGAGTGATAAC
Organism: Petaurus breviceps papuanus; assembly: GCF_028583685.1. Taxonomy (NCBI): domain Eukaryota; kingdom Metazoa; phylum Chordata; class Mammalia; order Diprotodontia; family Petauridae; genus Petaurus; species Petaurus breviceps. The sequence goes on along the minus strand of NW_027187325.1, from coordinate 1,805,405 downwards.
TTTCCTACCACTTAAGGCACTGAGAAATCCTGTGACTTGCCCAGGGTCACTTATCTAGTATGTGACGGAGACTGAAACTGAGACCCAGGCTTCCTAACTGTAAGCAGCTCTTTATCCACTTCACCCTGCTGTTTTTAGTCACTAAATATTCCCTTTTCATGCCCTAGCTCTCCTGGGCCTGACACCCTACTAATAATCCCTATAAAAATACTGCTCCCAGTTCTGGTGTGAGAGCATCAATATAAGTCAATAATATACCTTCATGATATTAAAGAAGTCCAACCAAAAAAGTTCAGTAGGCAAATCATAAATTGCATGCCTAAGCTAATTTTTAATCAACTCAGCTCAAGAGTTTACAAGATAAACACAGTGAACAACAGGGATTAATTGAAGCAAAACGTCTATTTACTCACTTTGATAATGAGCCTATTATGAAAACAGGCACATGAGAGCATGTGGACTGAGCAGATAGGAGTTCAGGATAGGCTGGTGCACACTTCCATCTTGCTGCCTTTAATGATCTCTGGGCTCAAAAGAGCACTAATTAAAATTGTACTTATTTACTCTCCGTTTCTATTACCCAGGAGACCTGGAGGGTACCCTTGTGGAGCTCATAAGAGAAGATCTTGCTTCTGAGAAAAATTAAAATTAAAAAATGACCAAAATTACTAATAATTAACAAGTTGGATGAAGCCAGCTGTGATTCCCAGAGACTTTGGGCTTTAAATCTCTAACAAATAGCAGATGGGCTTCATTGATTTTGCTCAAACTATTTGTACAACTGGGAAGCTGAATCCATTTGAAACTATTTGGTGGAAACCTTTGGACATCTTGATGTATGGCTGATTTGGAAAACAGTCAATATTCCCATAGATGCAGGCCTTACCTGTAACTAGCCTGTAAGAATGCCCTTTTGTGTGAAATGTCAACTGGCTAGCTTTGTGAAACCTGTCTCCTTTCTTGCATTGTTTCATATAGTGAAGGAATCACTGTATGTCTCTGTTTAAAAAGATGATTAGGTTCTGATAAAGGATTGAAATTTGGCTGCTCTGAGCACTGGGAAAAGTATTAAAAAAAAAAAAAGAAAAAAACTAGATGATAAAACTTAGCAGCATTACTAAAGATCTTAATATCCTAGTATTGAGAGAGACTTTGGGGATGATCTAGTCCAGTTCCCTCATTTTATATCAAAATTAACTCACTGGATGGCAAGGTGGTGCAGTGAATAGAGCACTGTCCCTGGAGTCAGGAAGACCTGAGTTCAAATTGGGCCTCAGACACTTAACACAAAAACTAGCCATGTGACCTTGGGCAAGTCAATTAACCCCAATTGCCCTCCAAAAAGCAAAAAAAAAAAGTGAACTCAGAATCAAAAGGCTGAGATAACTAACCTAAAGTCTTGCAGGAACTGGGCAGTGGACCTAGAATTCAAACCTACTTCCTCTAATCCTGAATCCAGTGCTCTTATCAACACACTAAAAGGGAACCAATGGTTAAATGTTATATTTTATGGGTTATATTAGAATGTGTTAACCCAGACTTTCTGAAGCAATAAGAAACAAGGCCTAGCTTCCAAGGACCAAGAAAGAGGAAGTGGGGTAAAAAAAAAAGCTCTCTGGTTGGAAAGGACAATTAATTACTGAGGAGTTGGATCTGCATTTATTTATTTTTTTTTTATTTCTTTTAGCATTCAATAATAGGAAAAGAATGGAGGGATCCTTGAGCACTGAGAGAGCTACCTGTGTGACACAGGCATGGAAACTTAAAATTTACTCAGGGGCAGAAGAAGGCAGATTCTAAATGAAATATTTCCCTAGAGAAATTAAACCCAGAATGGGTGAAAGAATGTAGAAGTTTTGATATTGATGGAATTGCTAAAATCTGTAGATAATTCAGGTTCCATTTGAAAGCTGAGGCCTATTTAAACATGAGATAAAACCAGGTTTAGATTAAGCAGGGATTGAGAAAGTCTAATCAAAATTTTATCAGTACATCCAACCATACCTTCTGTAAATGCTCACTTTCCTTGAAACCACACATTATCCTTGTACATAATAACCACTCACTAAATGTTTTGTTGTTGTTGCTGTGGTCAAACTATTATGATTTATATTTGTTTGGGTTTTTTTGCAAGCAGTTCTGTTTTTATAAGGGGAAAAGTATAATTGAGTAGAAAGGTATGTTCATATTTGTCTAAACTGAATCTGTGGGAAATCTAAGCATTCAGGTTTTTGTTTATGATCAAAATCCAGTTGGTAACTCCTTATCCAGATTTCAGGCAGAGGTAAACAACTATAGAAAAATAAACTTTTAAAAGTACCATCTATAAAAGGGGGGGGGGAAATACCATACATGCATCATTTATTAATCTTCTTTGAGTTGACTTTGAATACTTTCCCATAGATGGTATAAAGTCATGCACAAGCAGCTTTCCGGAGGAATGCTGCTGTGAATGGCTTTCAAGGTTCTCATTACATAGTATAGTGAACACTATTTATTCAATAACAAATCAGAGCAAAACATTCACAGAATATCAAGGTATAGCATTCAAAATGTTACAACTCATCACAGAAAAACAAAATACAGCATTCACAATGATTTATCACTAAAATGGCCACATGGTTTTCACCAAAGTGGTCATAATAGTTTTCAACAAAGTACAATCATTTAATAACTCAATCATCCTTAAGGAGGCTTACCTCCTTACTCAATCATTCAATCAACATTAAGGAGACTTGCCTCCTTAAGGGACACAAAATACAAAAGTCAAATTACTCCACCCCTGGATAGTACATTCATTTAATCAATCACAGAGTCCTTAATTCAATCACAAATAATTACAATTCCCTCAGTTACTACTCAACAGAAAATAACAAAATTCAGCAGACAGGGCTTCCAGCTGTCTAACCATTACATTCATACCTAGTTAGTTACCAGAAAGGGAAGAACCAACATTTGGGTTTTCAAAGCCAGGGGGGCTCAACAGCTGCCCAGAATCTTATCTGGCCAAATCAGACAACTCTTCCCAAAGTGAGTCCCAAAGCAAAGCCTCACATCAGGGTCAGTCACTACTCAGTATTCACAAAGAGGTATTTTCATCCTGACTAGGGGCAGGCTTTCCGGTTTCATGGTTCACCTTCCATGGTCCCATCTGCTACTTGAATTCACCAAACTGTCACTTGAGTTCAAAGACAGACAGCTCCCAGCTCCTTGTCTGGCTCTTCATGCAGTTCCTGTTCTACACTGAAGCTCACAGTGTCCAGTCTACTTTAAATCCTTGACAGTCTCTATTCCTGGGAAGTCAAGGCTTAACAAAGCCACAAACAGACAAAGTACTGACACCACATCATGCCTCCTCTGGCAGCTCCAGCTGGCCCTCAGGAAATCCTCAGTAGCCTCAGCAATCCATCTGGCCCTAGGAAGTCCTCAGCAGCTTGGCTGACCCTGTAGCAGCAAGCACCCCAGCGTCCCTAGGGTGGCTGCTCACACAGGTTCTTGAATCTGCTTTGATAAAGGAAAGCAACTCAAAATGGGTTAACAAGCTTACTTTAATCAGTCAAACATGTATCCTTTACCTAGTTCAGGGGAAAAAGGTCAGCACCCGGAACTTCAGAATACACAGACAGAATTATCAAGTCAGAGAAACAGATCAAGTAGACAGATTTCCAAACTGTCCAACCATTACATCCATACCAAATCAACATCTGGGTTTCAAAGAGGGGGGGGGGGGGGGGGCCCTCTGGACAACGGCTTTCCAGAGTTTAATCTGATCAAATCACAGAACATTTCTCAAAGTAAGCCCCAAAACAAAGCCTCACATCAGGGCTTATATAGCCCTCTCCTGGCTCAGAGAATGTAACAACCTTTTGGACCCACTGGCCAATCAAAAAGTATCTACTGAAAAACAAGCTGCCTACCCCAGGCTCCAGGTGCACTTTAAGCCTAGCGGCAGGGAAGATCTTTAAATTTACATTCCCATTACATACGGCCCCAAGATCTTTCATGCCCATAGCATAGTCAATTTACTTTGGAATCAGCACTAAACATCTCTTAGGTCACATTTTCAAGAAACAGAACTAAAGTTACCAAAGTGGCCACTTGGCCTTAAACAAAAACAAAGTACATTGCATTACCACTTTAATTCAAAACAAGAGCCCAAATAAAGTTCTTTTGGGGGGAGGGGGAGGGTGTCCTTCCCCTCATACAGCTCCAGCCTCTGGTTCCAAGTACAGAGAGGGGGCTGGGCAACAAAACCAACAAGGTGGGGTCCCTGGGGATCCAAGGAACTTCATCCCACCCACCATAGTCACAAGTCCATCCTCCCCCTGGGTCCCAAACTGTGGGATGCAGCCAGGAAACACATTCAGTGCCCCTGCTTTGCTGCTCAGTTCTTATCTTTTCCTGTGGCTGAATTCCAAACTCCTGGGTTCCTTCTCCTCCTGCAGGCAGCAGCCACTCCTGGCTTCTGCCCAAGTCCCGATGCAGGCAGCTCACCATTCCTGCTCTCAGCTCAGCGAAGTCTACATGCAGGCCATTCTTCTCTCCTGCTCCACAGAGTCACAGCTACCACAACTGGGAAACAAACAATTATCCCAGCCCCCATACTTTCCTTTTACTCTGCAGATCCTGTTCCTGACACCATTTTGTAGCAGCAAGCACCACAAGTGTCCCCAGGGTCACTGCCACCACAGGTTCTTGGATCTGCTTTGATAAAGGAAAGCAACTCAAAATGGGTTAACAAGCTTACTTTAATCAGTCAAACATATGTATCATTTACCTAGTTCAGGGGAAAAAGGTCAGCACCCTGAACTTCAAAGTATACAGGCAGAATTATCAAGACAGAAACAGACCAAGTAGACAGCTTTCCAAACTGTCCAACCATTACATCCATACCAAATCAACATCTGGGTTTCAACATCTGGGTTTTTCAAAGCTGGGGGGCCCTGGACAATGGCTTCCCAGAATCCAGATCAAATCACAGAACACTTCTCAAAGTGAGCCCCAAAACAAAGCTACACATCAGGGCTTATATAGCCTTCTCCTGGCTCAGAGAATGTAACAACCTTCTGGACCCACTGGCCAATCAAGAAGTATCTACTGAAAAACAAGCCTCCCACCCCAGGCTCCAGGTGCAATTTAGCCTAGGGGCAGGGAAGATCTTACAAATTTACATTCCCATTAGAGACCCTCAGAAGAAGCTCTGCCACCACAAGTTCCCAGGAAATTCTGACTTTCACAGCTGGGGTTTTTCCTTATATACAGTATTGCTCCTCCCTGTTCAGCCCCTTCCTGTTACATCAGAAACAGGAGTTCATACCTTCTGTTTCTTTAACAGAGGCTTAATTTGAAACTAGGTGCTAAGTACCTGTCAGCTTAGCAATACAAAGGGGTATTCAAATTTCATTACCATTGCAGACGGCTATCTAAAATAAAGGTAATTATAATAGGCATTTAATAAATATCAACTTATGATAATCTGAGGATCAAATGAGATAATATTCTTAAAATGCTTAATTAGCCCAGTGCCTGGCACATAAAAGGCTCCTTTCTTTCTTATCTCCTCTTCTCCATTCCTTTTCCCTTTTCTAGGAAACTGAGGCACACAGAATTAAGTGACTTGCCAAGTGTTACAGAACTAGTAAGTGTCTGAGGTCACATTTGAACTCAGGTCTTCCTGACTCCAGCTGCAGCATTTTAGCCACTGTGACACCTAGACAGTTCAATATAAACAATCCCTACTATTAGTAAACAACTGCAACACCATGTTCTATTGATGACAGGTGTGTAGGTCATCTTCTGAAAGCAATTTCTGTACTTCAAGTACCCTATCATTAGCTCTTCATAGAATGTCTGCCCAATACTCTGAAGGTCTTCAATCTAAGTTTTTGCTTTGTTTTGCTTTCAACATTTCAAGTTTACCAATATACTACACAGGCTATCCATCAACTAGCCCTCCCTTCCATTAATGACTAGTCCACCTCCTTTCCTGATCATTCATTTCCTAGATAATATATTTCATGCTAAAAGATCTCAAAACATAAAGGAACAGACTTGGAAGGAAGAAGCCATGAATTAAACTACTGCCTTTGAAACATATTGACTGTAAAACCACAGCTACTTATTTACCCTCTCAGAACCCCAGGAAATTTTTTTTGCATTTTTGTTCCAATTGTTTAGTACAGCGGCTTGTTCATTAGCTCTCTCCAACCCCTCTTTCTGTCTTCCTCTCCCTTTCCCATCACTCTATGCCAATGGTTCTTAAACTGTGGTTTAGGGTCTCAGAGACACTATAAAGGAGTCCATGATGTCAAAACTATTTTCATAATACTAAATGTTTTCATTTCTAATAAAATAAATATTTATATGACCCATCTAATCAAAAGTTTTAGTGGGAGGGGTCCTCAATAACTTTTTTAAGAGTCTAAAGATAGTTCTTGGAATTATACTTTAGAAGAAATATTGATACACTGAAGTTGGGTTCAGCAGAAGATGAACATGATAGGGAAGTGACAACACAATAAGATGTCAGCATAAGTTGAAGCATTTATTCTGGAATAGGGAGAGTTAATAGGGACCCAATGGCAGTTTTCAAAGAAAGACTCAACCTGTTCTGCTGGGCCTTGAAGCACAAATGAGCAAAAGTTACACATTTCTTTATTTCCTACTCAGTATAAGGAAAGTAAAAGTCAGCATAGCACAATGGATAGAAAGCTAGCATCAGAATTAGCATGAGCTGGGTTCAAATCCCCTCTCTAACACATATGGACTATTTGACTCTAAGCTAGGTGGTTCAGTGGTTAGAGTATTGGCCTGAGTCTGGTACACCTAAGTTCAAATCTGGCCTCAGATACTTACTAGATATCTGGGCAAGTCACTTAACCACTGTTTGCCTCAGATTCCTCATTTGTAAAATGGGATAGCAATAGCATTTACCTGCCAGCATTGCTGTGAGGATCAAAGGAGATAATAATTATGAGTCTGGACACATAGGAAATCTCATTAACTATGCATATTTTCTTTCTTTCTTTCTTTTTTAAAGAAATTGGGGTTAAGTAACTTGCTCAAGGTTACACGGCCAGGTGTTTCTGTGTGGATGCTAAGTGTCTGAGCTGAGATTCAATCCCCCAGGTCATCCCAACAATGGGGCCGGTGCTCTTACTCACATGCTACCTGGCCGCCCCAACTATGCATATTTTCAAGAAATGAAATGAATTAAATTTTCAACATTTTATTTAATTAGTATAAATGAGATTTCATAGGGAGACACAGGAAACACATAGGAAATCTCATTAATTAAATTAATTTGGAAAATAGTCCCCAATAGCTAAAGAAAGCTTTTATTCCATATGAAATTGTCATGGCTAAACTTTATGCTAATTAAATAAAATGTTGAAAAATGTATTCATTTCTTCAAAATATGCATAATGAAATTTCCTATGTGTCCAGACTTTAGGGATACCCTGTTATAGTACCTGGCACATAGTGCTTTATAAATATTAGTCACGACGATTATTATTGCTATTCATGCTTAACCTCTAATTGTCTCCAAGAAATTCTCTAAGACTAAAAATCATAAGGCAACAGTTGATCTGCATTTGCAAAAGAAAGTATGCTTATACAGGATCTGCCTACCTTGATAAAATCATAGGTCTGGACCAAAAGAGTTAAAGATATGTAAAGAATTTCCTAAAAACTAGGATTATCTGAAAATGGAATTGGAATACCTCAGAGGCCATGTGTCACCAAAGCATGGAAGATCTTCAAGAGGACCCTGGATGTTGTTGATATACATTCCTAAAGTTGAACTGGATATATTCACAGGTCCTTCCTACCTTTGGAAATCTCCAAGTGCATCATTCTCACAGAGAAGCCAAGACCAGATTCTTCCACTTTCAGAATTATTTTTGAAAGCTACTCTCATTTTCCATAACACAGTATTTCTCTAATTATATTACGATTACTTTCATTGTGTATTGTTGATTTTTAATAAAATTTTATTTAAAAGTTCTATATAAATATGTGTCACTACTATTAAGTCAATGGGTATTAAGCAGCTTCTATGAATAGGGCACTGTACCATACACAGGGATACAAAAACAAAATATTCATTGCCCTTGAGTTGACCATATTTTATTATTTTTACTAATATTGTGAACGTTTTTTGATGTCGCTGTTTGTTTGCATGACTTGCCTAGGTTTCAAAAGGAAAGGTAAGAAGACTCCTCAAAGCATACCACATGAAAATGAATACAGAAGACAGGATGAGATTAGGAAATAATGAACAGTTTAAGGTAAAAATACCTGTGAAACAGTCAGGTTATTTGAGAAGAAATACATCATCAGATAGGTCTCCCCATGTCAAATTTGTTTGGCTGTAGCATCTCCTCTGATGGTTCACTTACTGGGACATTAACAAGTCATGACCTTCCCTCTTTTCAAAAAAAGAAGTCAATTTGAAAATATACAAAGACACCATTTAAGTGAAAATTGCATCACTGAAAATACCTCCCTTAGGAATGAGTAACCTAATAGTTCCATTGGATTATTGATTGAGTTAGAGTTATTGTGGATCTGAGCTTCACTCTTATACTTCACCCTATTCAAGGAAACAGAAGAAAATGTTTGAAAAATCAAAGGATCCAAAGTGAGTCAGAGACCAGAGCTGAGAGAGGGGACAAACACAGGAAAAACAATTATCTCTGTGGGTAAAGTGAAACTTAAATCCATGCAGTCTGCCATTGCCTCAACTTTCAAGATGAAATCCAATCCATGGAAGCCCATAGTGTGGGTTGCTGGGACACAAGTTACTTATGAAATATACCAACCAACAAAACTATCTGTGATTCCTCTGGTTTACACAGAGACAAGGACAGAGATAGAGAAAGAGACAGAGAGAAAGAGGGGATGGAGGAGAGGAGCCTGTTTACATTGCAGACTGGAAATGACACTTCAAGAACATAAAATGTTTCCTTACATTAGAGAGGACAACAGAATGATTTTTGGCATTCTAGAGGCTGTTTTTCAAGTAGATTCTAGTGTCTTGAGTGGTTATGTTAGGGTAATAAGCAAGACAAAATCTCTTACATCCCAAAAAACTCAAGACCCCACATTCTACTCCATTGCCAGGTGTCCCTTTTCAGCTGCTCTCTACTGAGTCTATGTGGCTTGTGCCATCTTTTGGCTCCTTTCTGAATTGCAAGTCCTACATTAGCCCTCCCTCTGGGAGGGATCTCAGTTCTTTTCCTTCATAGCCTCAGGGACCATGCTAGTTCTCTGTGATTCAGACCCCCAGCCATCCAAACAGAGAAGCCCATAGGCATTAAGTCCATCTTTTTTATGACTTTTCTTCTGATTCTTGCCCATGGTCATGCTGAGCAAAAGGTGAAATTCTGGTCTCCTGATTCAATACAGTTATCTTTCCATCATCCATTTTTATTGTCTTGTTATCAACTTAATATGTTCTACTTCCCAGGAAAATATTCATTTGAAGAAGTGTGGTCACTATTGATAGAACTCCCTATCAATGGGAAATTTTGGGGTTTTTTGCCCTAGAGAATTTTTTTTATACTCCTCATATGACCTCATGCATAATTACCCTATCTCAATTACTAATGTCTATAACTTATAGGAATTTATCTTTTTTTTTCTCTCTTCAATTCACTTCACTCCACAAAGTATACCTACCATGACTTCATTGTGAACCTTATATAAAGGTGTCTCTTGTTTTATTAGGCATCATTTTATTGTGCTTCACAGATATTGTGTTTTGCAGATACAGTTTTGTTTTGTTTTTTACAAATTGAATGATTGTGGCAACCCTGATTGAAAGCATTGGTGCCATTTTTCCAACAGTACGTGCGCACATTGTGTTTCTGTATCATATTTTGTATACTATTTCAAACTTTTCTTTATTATTTCATCTGTTATGGTGATCTATGATCACTGGTCTTTTACGTTACTAATGTAGTTGTTTTGGGGTACCACGAGCCACATCCATATAAGATGGCAAATTTAAATTGATAAATGCCATATGACTTGTGTGATCTGACTGCTCCACCAACAGACCCATTCCACATATCTCTCCCTTTCTTCTCTCCTGACGTTTCTATATTCCTTGAGACAAAATATGTAAATTAGGCCCATTAATAACCCTACAATTGCCTCTAAGTGTTCAAGTGAAAGGAACCATTGCAGCAAAGCTTATTGTCTTATTTTAAGAGTTTTCCACACCCACCCTGACCTTCAGCAGCCCACCACCCTGATCAGTCAGCAATTATCTACATCCAGGAAAGACCCTCCATGAGCAAAGAGATTATGCGATGGTTAGCATTTTTATTAGCAATAAAGGATTTTTTTTTAATTAAGGAGTTTACACTGGTTTTTTTTTGGACATAATACTATTACACACTTAATAGCCTATAATAAAGTATAAACATAACCTTTATATGCACTAGGAAGCCAAAAAATTCCTGTTACTTGCTTTATTGAAACATTTGATTTATTGCAGTGGTCTGGAACCAAACCTACATTATCTCCTGAGGTATGCCTGTATTTCTCTTCTGGCACATACTTGCTTAGTCTTTTCTAACCCCTTTCTCAAAAGGGTCATCAAAAGAAATGCCACTTCCAAAAGTATTTTGGAACAGTATTTCACCAAATACAATGATTCCCATCATAAAAAAAAAAGTTTAAACATAATAAAATCTGTTAACTGGAGACTAGATTTTTATTACCCTAAAGTGTCCAAAATCAAGTAGTGGAAGCAAAAAAGCATTAAGATAAGAAGTAGAGATAAATAGAGCTATAGCTATAAAGTCCTAGTTCTGGAAGTAGATAGTTCAAATACCTACCTCAGACTCTTACTAATAATGACCCTGCACAAGTCACTTAACTTTGCATCAATTCATCTATAAAATGGAAATAATAGTAGCATCTATCTCCCAGGGTTATTGAGATTATAAAAATAAGATATTTGTGAAGCACTTTCAAGGTTCCTGCTCATGGTGCTGACTTTAGGGTAGCTATTCTTCCTCCCTAGCCCAGATACCACTGTCTGAAAATCTCTCAGTCCTCTGCCACCCTCTACCATGAAACACTATTCCAAGTTCTAGTTCAGCCCCAGGTGACTACTCCATGGATACTAACAATACGGTTCTCCTCTCAAGGACACTTCCCCCCAACCCTCTCAACCCTATCCCACTCTCAACCCCCAGGGATATAGGTTAGATTCTTTAGGGATAGGCTATTTCCTTTCCAGGTATGATTGTCCCCACATTCAGGCCATCATCTGTACCACCTTCTTTCCTGCCATACTCTACTTGGTATTACAGTTACTAATTCCCCTGCCCCTATGCCCAATACCCAAATGTTTTGACTTGGGTTTAATAATTCAGAATTATACTCTTGGGGATGAAGATGGCAAACAACACACACTGACCACAGAAAAAGAGACCCAACTACAGAGACCCAGTGTATCCACAAATAGTTCTGTATTCTAGGGTTAGTGAAAAGGCCTAAAGATTCTTATAGTCCCACCCTCTTCTTCTGAAGATGAAAATCTGAGCCTTAGCCCAGACTTGGTCAAGGCCACATAGGTAGCAAGGAGCAGAGCTGGAACTAGAACTCAGTTTCTCTAGTTCTAAATCCTGCCCTTTTCCCAATAAGCCACACCACTCCCTTAATTAAAAAAAAAATTTAAAAGAGCAATGAGCTCATTCAAAAGCCACTCAGCTCCCCATAACTTGAGATATTTCTATGAAGGCTGGATAACCATTTTCCAGGAGTATTACAGACAAATCTTAATCTTGGGTGCATGAATTTTTAAAAAATATTTTCATCAAAGCATTGCAATATAATTTTCCTTTCTAATCTTGTTTGTTTTATGCATTCAGAAACATTTTGCTGAGAAGGATTCTCTAGATTTCCTAGAATACCCAAGAAACCCATGATACAGAAAAAAGGCTAAGAAATTCTGTCATAGAGGGATTCCTTTTCTGTTACAGATCATATTGGAGCAACTGAGGTCCCTTCTACAGCTGGCATTCTGGGGCCTTTGAATACCTGCCATACTTATTTCACAGAGATATTAAGAATTTCCAATGAGATAATGGATGTGAAAGTGATTTTTAAAGTAGCAATTTATCAGGCCATTTTAGGTATTATTTTGGTACTAATGGAAGATAAAGTAGGACAGTTAGTCCTTCGCCTCAAAGCATTGCCAGCTACATCTGAGCACTAGTCTCACTTAATTCTCTAGATGGGAGGTGATGAAAGCCCATCTTGTTGAAGCAAACTCTTCTGTAAGCACAAACTTCTCTGAAAGAAGAGGAACTTATTCTTGGGCACCTACCTTGAATTATTTATTCCCCCCAGAGATCTGTTGTCAAATGACATAACTCTTGTCTCTAACTAGCAATGAAAGATGCCGCATGGCAGATAAGTAATGGCATTGACCCCATGCTCTCCTTATGTGATGCATGTTAGTGAGAGCTTCTCCAGGAAAGTTTATCTCCAAATGAGATTTGGGGTTTAAAACATTTTTGAAGATCCAAAAAGCAAATTTAGCGAGATTTCTTATCAAATAGGGATGTTTCCTGGGCTGATATCTTTCATAGAAAAAGCCTCAGGTGTAACATTAGCAGAATTGTGAGTCCCTACCATAGAGAAAAGAGGGATTTAATTTATTTTACCAATATATGACAATGCTTTCTACAAGACAGTAGACCAGCTCCGGCTGCTAAAGCAACCTTTGTGATTTGTTGAGACTTCTAGAAAGATTCACTACAATTAGGGCTGCTTTTTATATGATAAATTCAATCAGCATTCAAGGGGATACTCCATGATCAGACAAAAGGAGAACAGAAGCGGGGGGGGGGGAGCTTTGGGAAGCAACATATGAGGTATGACTAGAAATGCTTATCCCCTGAGTCATTGGTGGCTGAAACCCCACCATTAATAATTATATACATTTTTATCTTTAAGTTTGACATATGAATTCGCACTATAGTTTACATTTGAGTGTGCCAGTATTATTCCCCATCTCCTATAGGTCTAGGAACTAATATTCAGAGATGTTGACTGACTCACCCAAGGTCACACAGTGATGGAATTTGAACCCAGACCTCTTCATTCCAAATTCCATTCTCTTTCCACTGTACTTGGTCATCTCAGTGACCTCTAGGATCCTTTCCAGCTCCAAATCTATGATCCTATGTTTCCTCCCACCTCTAAAATACCATATATTGTTATACTGTTGTTCAGTCATTTCAGTTGTGTCTGACTCTTCATGACTCCATTTGGGGTTTTCCTGGCAGAGATATTGGAATGGTTTTCCATTCCCCTCTCCAGCTCACTTTACAAATGAGGAAACTGAAGCAACCAGGGTTAAATGACTTGCCCAGGGTCATGTAGCTAGTGAATGTCTGAGGCCAGATTTGAACTCAATTCTTTCTGACTCCAGGCCCACTCTAGGCCCAGGATTCTATCTACTACACCACCTAGCTGACCCAAATACCATATATAGAGACTATCTAAGACTTCTCACTGTGGTCAGAACACTAGGATAAATTGCACTCTTCCTCACTCTTCCCCACTAGCTAAATTTCATCCATCTTTCAAGTCTCAGCTCAAAAGCTTCCTTTCCAGGAAGTCTATTTTTTTCCTTCTCCTCCTCTAGATTAAATCTCTTTCTTCTCTGGGTCTTTAGAGGAGTCAGTGAATGCATCACCTCATGACTTTTTTCTATTGTTATTCAGCCCTTTAAATGTCTTATATACTGCTTTACATTATAATTTTTGTCTTGACCTTCATCTATTAAATGCAGAAACAGGTGGCTGCTAAGATTTCTTTCCTAGGCATCCCAGAAAAGTAAAGCAGCTTGCCCAAGGTAACAAAGCTAATGAGTGGCAGAGTTCAGACCATGATACTTGAACCCACAAGCTGGTAGTACCAACTTGAGATTAGAAGCTAGTTACAAAGAATCAACCTAGTATTTATAAGATGCAACATGACTTGGTAGAAAGAGAGAATAATTCACTACATAGTGATAAAAAAAGCATGGAATCAGAAGACTTATACTCAAATCCAGGATACTAGACATGTGATCATGACCAGATCTCTAAACTCTCTGAGCCTCAATTTCCTTATCTGTAAAATGAGAGATTGAGCTATTTTGTGGGACTATTGTGAGGAAATGACTTTTTGAAACCTTCAAATAACAGAGAGATTGATGATAGATAAAAATATAGATAGATAGATAGATAGATAGATAAATGATAGATAGAATATACAATATACACTTATCTATGAGTTAATGTTTTTCATGACTGTTGTAAAGGCAAGGAAATGGTTAAAGCAGGCTAGATTAGTCACTGTGAAGCCAAAACATTGTAGATGAGTCATAAGTAGCTAGGTGGCACAATGGGTGGAATGCCAAATGTGGAGTCAGAAAGACCTGAGTATAAATCCAGCCTCTTTCACTTACTGGCTGAGTGACCCTGGACAAGTCATTAACCTCTGTCTGCTTCAAATTCTTGTTGTTTTTTTTTCTTTTTGGAGGGCAGGGAAATTGTGGTTAAGTGACTTGCTCAATGTCACACAGCTAGTAAGTGTTAAGTGTCTGAGGCCAGGTTTGAACTCAGATCCTCCTGACTCCAGGTCTGGTTCTTTATCCACTGTGCCACCTAGCCACCCCTGCCTCAAATTCTTTATTTGTAAAATGAAGATAATAATAGTATGTATCTCCCAGGGATGTTGTGAGGATAAAATGAAATTATTTGTTAAATATTTTGTAAACTTTAAAGCACTGTATAAATACCTACTATTATTATTATTAGTATTATTATTGCCTTTAGTTCAAAGGTCTGAAGTAGTAGTAGGGAAATCCATAAAGACTAAGGATTAAACTCAATGGATAAATGTGATGAAACTCTCTAGAGCCTGCAGCCAAGGGACATCTGTGACATGTTGTTCCAACAGATGCTAAAAGCAATCACTATTGCCTCAGGATTAGGAGGGTGGTGGTGGAAAAGTATTAAAAAGGAAAAGGAGAGTGGATGGTGGTAAAGAAACAGTGGGAAGTAGAATACTGAAGCATCATACCAAATAACTCCCAAGTCTAAATAAGTTGGCTGCTCAGTAGCACAGTAGGGAGTTAATTTCAGGTCTCAAAGCCCCTGATGTCTTCTTACAAGAGCTGTTGAAGGAACTTTTCAGGAGCTCCCCCCTCCCCAACCCTATCCTCCACAATACATCCAGAAGGAGAAACAAGGGTGAATTTTAGAGCTTTCCTGAGAATGCAAGTTTCATTTTCACTTGTGTTTCCAAATTTAGAAACTTGTCTTTATTAAATTAGAAGCTTTAGAGGAGGAAAGGAGAGGGCAGGAAGATTGCCTTAATTTTCTTTATGTCTCCAACAGCAGTTGAGAGATTTCTTTGCACTTAGTAGGTACCTGAAAAAAAATGGTTATTGATTGAATGAATGAGAAAATCAATGAATATGACAATGAGAGTTTGGATGCTGAACTACAATGAAATTTTTCTCTAATCTTCCAAAAACTTTATGCCACACAAGTTTTCAATTTAGTTTTTTGTTTGTTTGGAAGAGGTTGTATTTGTAAGGGAGTTAAATTTTGCCATTGGCCTCATCAAAATACTGCTTTAATGTAAATTTGTGTTTAGTTAAGAGGGAAAAAAACCCTGCAATTCTAGAAGTCTAATGCTAACCTTGATTTTGACATTTTTCTGCTGGCAGTCTGAGCTAGGAGATATGGACAACATTCATGAGTTCCTTGCTATTTTTGTGCTACAGATCCTGTATCTTGGTGTGAAACCCATGACTCCCTCACCAAGGACTCTTCTAGCCCCAAGTAGTCATGAGTCAGAAGATAGCAGATGGGGCAGTGGAGGAGCAGCAAAGAACAGGACTACGATGCTGGATGTGAGAAGGTTATTCCCAGTAGGGGAAGGGCAGTTGTAAATCTCAAAGATTTGACTGACATCAAACTTAAAGATTAGAAACAGAACCTAGACTCCTTAGCTTCCCCCTAATAATCCACTTTTCATTTATCAATCCAGAAACATATCTAAGCCTCAAAGATTTTCTTTTTCCCTCCTATGCTACCATTTGGTATAAGAGATCTTAAGTTTATTTTGTGAAATATAAATTGAGGAATCTCTTATTATGCGTATGTGTATATGTGTGTATTTTTATACATAGAGAACATAGAGTGAGTTGAATATGAAGGGATGATATCTAAAAAAATATAACTAAGAGGTGAGAGGGAAATATATTGGGAGAAGGAGAAAGGGAAATATAGAATAGGGTAAATTATCTCACATAAAAGAGACAAGAGAAAGCTGTTACAATGGAGGGGAAGAGCAAGGAGGTGAAAGTGAATGAGTCAACCTTACTCTCATTAGACTTGGCTTAAGGAGGGAATAACATACACTCTCAATTGCATATCTTACCCTATTGGAAAGTAAGGAAGAAAGGGATAAGAAGGGGGGATGATAGGAGAGAGGGCAGACTAGGGAAGAGGATAGTGAGTTTGACAGAATCAAACAAGAAAAAAGAATAAATGGGGGACAGGATACAATGGAGGGGAAATATAGTTAGTCTTTCACAATACGACTACTATGAAAATGTTTTGTATAACTTCACATGCATAACCTAAGTTGAATTGGGAAGAAGGGAGAGGATTTGGAACTCAAAGTTTTAAAAGCAGATGTTAAAAAAATTGCTTTTACATGCAACAGGGAAATAAGATATACAGGCAATGGGGTATAGAAATCCATCTTGCCCTACAAGAAAGTAAGGGGGAGATGGAAGGGATAGAAGAGAGGGCAGATTGGGGAATGAGGTATTCAGTGTGCTTGCCATCTTGGGGTGGGGGTAGGGGAGAGATGGGGAGAAAATTTGTCACTCAAAATCTTGTAGAGATGAATGTTGAAAACTAAAAATAAACTAATTCTGGGGAAAATAAATGAACAAATGAATGAACAAATAAATGGAAAAAATAAAGAGTTCCTACCTCTCTCATTAAATTATTTTGCTTTAAATACATTTTTATATATTTTGTTTTTATATCAGCTACATTTCCCAGTTTATTCCCCCTAGGAAGCCACTCCTTATAATACTTTTTTTTAAGAGGGCAAAAAAAAGCAGTACAGAAAAACTAACCAGCATATAAAAAGAGTGATATTATTTACATTATTCCATACCTATAGTTTTTCACACCCATTTAAAAAAGAAGCCTAAAGTGCTCTCTCATATCTCTTCTTTGCAGCCAAGCTTGTCATTATAATTTCACAATCTTGATTGTTTTGTTGCTGTTCTTTTTAACTGATATAGAAATTATGCAGTAGAAGAGACATCACAGATAAGAGGAAATGGGAGCAAAGGAAACGAGTTTGAAAGCTATGGCAGTAGTCCAGTTTTTCTTTTCATTTGAATCCTTTTGAGTTTTAGTTTTGGGATCAGTGATCAAATCTATGTCTACATCACTGAAAATTTTATGGATTTTCACTTTTCTTCCTAGGTTTTGAATAAGATGTGTTTTAGTACATTGCTAGCACACATCATCTTCTCCCTTTCACAGTCACAGTGACTGCCATGAAACAGTGAAGGTGCACAAAGGGTTATACCAATCAGATAAGAGAATGAGGTGCTCTTCTGTGTGGTGGGTCTCCATGAGGAGGTGGAGTCTCTGAAATCTCTCCCTGATGCATTTTCTCGCTGTCCTTATCCAGTGGTTTCCCAGTTCCCAAACTGTTAAGCATCAGAGCCTGCTTAAAGTTAACCTAGATTTCTTCACCATAGTCTTCTATCCTAAATGAAGTTCAGATGATCCCTGCTCTAAGCTCTATGCTCAGTTCTCTGTGCTCCTAGATCTGCCATAAGCACTGCTTCCAGATTCCAAGGATAGCATCATGCTTGAAGCTTATCACTAAATTGTAAATTCCTCAAGGGCAGGAATTGTCTTATTTTTTCTACTTATATCACCAGCACTTACCGCAATACTTTGTGTATAGTTAGTGTTCAATGAATGCTTTATTAATTATACAGAAAGACAACTTTAAAAGTATTTACAACAGGGGGTGGCTAGGTGGTGCAGTGAGTAAAAGCGCCAGCTTTTAAAGGGAAGTTGCCTTTGCTTGGCATTACATTACATTATGGCAAAACGACATCAAAACAGACAAAGTACCAGCATGACAGCCATGTCTCCTTAGTCCTTGGCTGCAGGTCTCATAAGTCCAGGGCAATTCAAAGTGGCCCTCAGCAATCCTCTCAGTCTCTCTCTGCCTCCAAAGGTGCTGCTTCCAAAAAGTTCTTCTGCGTCTCTCTTGTGTCTCTCCAAATCTACATCACCAGCGCCTCCCAGTTCAGCACTTCCTTTTCATGTCAACAAGTCCATCCCACAAGTGGGATTAACAAGCTTTGGGTTTTAACACAATCAAACCAAAAACCAAGCCAATACAGGGGAATCTTTAAATGCCATTACTATTACACCCCCCCCCAAAAGCAAAAAATAATTATAAAAAAAAAGTATTTACAACTCCATCAGTGCAATGATAAACCATGAGTGCAAAAGAATGAAGATGAAATACACCATTCACCTCCTGACAGAGAAATGAGGGATGAATTTAAAATGCAAAAAGAGACATACAGTTTCAGATATGGTTAATATGGAAATTTGTTTTTACCGAATTATGCATCTATGTACTGAGGGCTTTATTTTTCAGGATATTTTTATTTGTTCAATACGTGTGGGAGGGAAAAAGTCATGAAAATTGGAAAAAAAATAAACTATTTTTAAAGATAAAAAAAAGCCTCTGCCTTTTATCTTCTAGGAAATCTGAAAACTAACCAAACTGGACACTGATACATATAATATCTCCAAGGGAACACACATAACCCCCACCTTACTAGTTGTCTTACCTAATAAGAGGCACCCACAGAGACAGAGACACAAAATGGAAGGTGCTTATGGACCCCAGACTACCATGGCCATACTTTCTCATTGTGACAGATAATCCTTATGTCTGACATTTATCCAGCTCTTTAAGCTTAAGAAATTCTTTATATACCTCTTATTGGATTTCATTTTTATTGGATTTCATCACCAGTTGTGCCCTCCCTCTTTTCCCCAGGGACTCACTCACTCTGTGTTTGTAGCTTGATAGGGTTGGTCTGAGGAAAAACACATCAGCAAAATTCTATTGCTCCTCCCCTCCTACTGTGCACTGGTTAATTGCAGCCCTACCAATAAGCAAGTCCAGGTGTGCATCTCTGCTTCCCTGTGCACTAACTGCACCTGCTCCCTCTACCACCCCCATGGGTGAACTATGCTGCCTGGCCTATTGTTGCTAACACCAACCTGTCTGATGCTCAGTGCCTGACCCAGATACCCCTCTCTCTCTCTCTCTCTCTCTCTCTCTCACACACACACACACACACACACACACACACACACACACAAGTTCTTGAATTCCTCTGTATGAGTGTGATACAATCAATTCCATAAATCCACCCACAATTTTTAATATTGGTTCTGATCCTGTCTGCCCTTTGGTTGCCTAAAAAGAAGAGCTAGAACCTAGGTGGGGGTGTAATAGTACCTTAAAGTTACACTGCCTCACTCAAGATACTCCAGGGTTTCCCTCTTTTTTTTATGGAGCTCTCTTTGAGTTTAAGCAAGGATGTCAATGTCTCTGGAAGAAGCTTCAGGACAAATTCCCAATAAAATTCATACTGTAATTGGCACAGACCCTCTTAGGCATGTAATCTCTCCCACTGAGTATTAGAAAGAAATCTTGATTTAGAGTTAATCTATCAATAAGCATTGCTGTGTGGGACTTGGGTGTGAGACCTGGCTCTGAAAATGATTATCAAGGTGACCCTGAGCAAATCACACTGATTCTCTGACCTTCTGTTATCTTCACTGTAAAAAGAGAGTATTGAATTTGATCTCTAAAGTTCCTCTCATTTTCCTATAATTCTAATGACCCATGGTGCTAGTGCCCTCCTTTGCTTAATGCCAGAATTATTATGAATAGAAGTACCTCGAGGGCATAGACTGTTTGGTTGTTTCTATATCCCCAGTGCCTCTGCACATAGAAGGTATTTGATGAATGCTTCTTGAATGGAATTCTATGATCATATCAGCCTCAGGTCATTGATTATGTGGAAGTTCCCTCCCTGCCTCCTGGCAAACTCTAGTGACAAAAGACATCAACTATTTCCTAGGTTTAAAATAGTATAGGATCTCAAAGATCTTCTTGTCCAATGCTCAACTAATAGATGAAAAACTGCAGCCCAGGGAGACCAAGAAACTTAACTTAATCAAACAATCATAAGAATTCTATCTAGAATTTACATAGGACTTTAAGGTTTGCAGAAACAAAAGCTTTAGAAACATTATCATTTAATTCTCACCACAACTCTAAGAAGTAGGTGCTACTATGATGCCCATTTTACAGATGATGCAGCTGAGGCAGGCAAACATAGGGTTGCACAGCTAGTGTATGAGGCTGGACTTGAACTCAGATCTTCCTGATTCCAGGTTCTGTGCTCTATCCATGGTTTCACCTTGCATCAGAGGCAAGATTTAAACCTTGGTCTCCTGACTAGACTTAGTAGTCACTCCACTACACCCCATATCTTCATGGAAGTGTTCATAGAATCATAGATTTAGAGCAGAGGTGGAAGGGACTTCAAAGTTCACCTCATCCAAACCTTTCATCTTACATATGAAAAAAATTTATATTGGAAGACATTAAATGACTTGCCCCAGGTCACACTTTTAGTGTCAGAGGTGGGATTTGAACCTAAATCCTTTACCTCAGGTCAAGGAGACCTCATGTCCTCATGGATATCATCTTTAGGATATATTCTACCTCTTTTTTTCTCAGAAGTGAGCTACTGGTTATGGATAGCATACAGCTATCCATAGGGGAAATCACCAAGACAGACATTGTATTATTTAACAATTGACAAGCACCAGAATATAGAGGTGATTCACATACCACTGAATAGAATACAGGGCTTGCTCCTTTGGGGCTTACAATCTAAACAGTCAAGCATCACATAACCAAATTGCTTCAATTAAACACTAGGATAATGAAACCCTAAGGCCCGATTAGGTGTATTATGGGGACCCAAACAGATTTCTTCTTCAAATGGGAAGAAAGGGGGTACCTCTGATATAAGACAATTTGGGCTGAAATTTGTCGTTGGGGGGGAAAATGCGATCACACAAGTAGGCATAAATATGTCAAGTCATTAATATCCTCTTCCATGCAGCAAATTGCTTGTTATGCTTCATTTATACTCATTTATGACTAAACAGGAGTATTTGGAGAGAGGTGCCATAAAATATATTTTACATAGCTCCCTGAGAGCTTTCATCTCCTCCTCTCAGCTGGCTTTCTCAAGTGTCTGACATGGGTGTAAGCTTAGGCAGACTCTAAAGGCAGAAGGGAGTAGGAGGAGGCCAGGCTAGAGAGGAGGGAAGGAGGGAAAAAAAGATTGTCTGCCAACAAGGGCCCATAAAAATTCATGAGCTTGAGGCCAGCTGGATTTATGCATTTAGACAATTTTGTTAAACTAAATGGAAGTTAATCTGTTGTAAATCTTCCTAGTTCCCTGTGATTCAGGGGAAACTCATTTACAGTAATTGGGAATAAGAGAAAACATAACTAATATGCTGCTACCTATGTAGCTCAGGTCATTCTGAGCATGAGGAAATTGTGTTCTTTTCAAAGCAGGCTGCCTCCTCTTTAAGAACAAGTTCAGAGTGAAAACTCACTTCAGGAGATTATGATTGGTGAATCAGAAAGAGGTAGAGCTCTGAAAATATGGTCCTTTCTCCAAGTCCTTTTGAGAATGGGCTTCCCAGAATCAGAAAGTTCCTGACACTGTCTCACTTTTATGTGACTCTGCTGCTTTGGTTGTCAGGGCAGCCCAGGTTAGCACAGAGAGTGAGAGGAGATGGAATGAGGAAAGACTTTCTCCAAAACCAGACTTTTTGCACTTTCGCTGGATGGGGAAATTGGCATTTTGTTAGCCAGGGATGATAAATAAATATGAGGAAATGCCGCACTTGAAAATGAAAAGATTTCTCTCTAACACTACGGCTTCACTCCAGTGACTGCAAGGTGCTGGTGGATGGAAATGACTTTGAAAAGTTATTCTTGAGGCCAACATCTTTTAACTTTTTTTTTTAGTGACATGATATAAAGCATGGGTAGGGAACCTGAGGCCTCAAGGCCACATGAGACCTCAGGTGCCCCACCCCTGGTATAGAGGAATGATTAAGAGCTGGTCATTGTGGTGTACTTGTTGCTGACTCTTTGTGACTCTATTTGGGGTTTTCTTGGCAAATATACTAGACTAATTTGCCATTTCTTTCTCCAGATCATTTTGTAGGATGAAGAAACTGAGGCAAACAGGGTTAAGTGACTTACCCAGAGTCACACAGCTAGTAAGTATCTGAGACTAGATTAAATTTAAGAAAATGAGTCCTCCTGACTCTAGGCCCAGCATCTATCCACTGTATAAGCCCTATAAGAGCTGAACTTGGGTTCAAATCATTTACTACTATGTGGCCATGTAGTAAATAAAAGTAATTCTCTTTTCATTAGACTATGAGCTCCTTAAGAGTATGAACTTTTTTTTATGCCAATGGGACACTAATATTTAAAAAACTTTTACAACTTTATTTGGTATATTTTGTTACACATTCATTTCCTAAAATATTCTCTCTCCTCTTCCCAATGTACTACTTATAGCAAAGAACCAAAAAAGGGCGGGGGGGGAATTCTTGCACTACTTGGTACATAGGCATTGTGTGGTGAAAGTATTTAGAAAACATTAAAGTACTATGTAAATGTGAGTTATAATATTAAAGCAACCTATTATCAAGGTATTAGATAATACCTGAATCTGAAGTAACTGGTTTGCAGAAAATAGTAAAAGCAGAAAGGAAAGAATCAGGGAAAAAGAAGAACTCACCTGATAGGCATCCCACATATCAGATGAGAAGAGATCTTCATCAAAAGAACTGTACCTCTTAGCTCAGAGACACCAATTATGGATCCAGAAGGGCAGGGACTAGAGAGATAGGGCTAAGATCCTCTCCTAAAGCTACAGGAAAAACCCCGAATCAATCAATTCTTAGAAACTAATCCTTCACATGATTCTAAATGTGTCTGGGCTCCTGAATTTAAAGGGAGGGATCCTGAGACCAAAGGGGATAATATAAAATAAAAAACCTCAGTACTCCCCCTAAATGACCCCCCCCCAAATCTTAGCCCTCTGATGAGATCTCAAGCCTAACATTACCAAATAGGAGGGACAGAGGAGGGACATCAAGACAAGCACAGAAGTGATGGGGTGAGCAAGTTTCTATGATAAAAGTGTCATTTCTAAGATTATATATAGCTTATTCAAATGAATAAGAATAACAGCCATTCACCAAGTGAAAAATGTTTCAAAGCATATGAATAGGGAGTCCTCAAAAAAAGAAATCCAAGTATATTTAAAAATCCAAATCACTAAAAAATTAAGATAAATGCAATTTAAGGCAATTCTGAGATTCTACCTCATACTCATCATATTGGTAAAGTTGACCAAAAGAAGGAAAATGACAAATGTTAGAGGAACTATGGGAAAACGAATGCATTGATTCACGGTCAGTGAAGCTACGAATTGTTACAACCATTATAGCCAGTAATTTGGATCTAAATCCAAGAAGTTACCTAACTCTGCATACCCTTTGACCCAGAGATACCGTTACTTTGTCTATACCCTAGATATCAAAGAAAAGGAAAAAAATCCTATATGTACAAAAATATTTATAACAGTTGTGTGTGTGTGAGCTGGCAAGAAAAAGTAAAATAAATGGGTGGCAATCAATTGAATAATTATATGCTGAACAAAGTATATGAATGTAATAGAATATTATTGTGCTTTAAAAATTATGAAATAATTTCATAAAAACCTGGGAGGACTTGTGTGAATGAATGGAGTGAAATGAACACAATCAGAAGAAAAATATATGCTATCACCATATTGTAAAAAAAATTCCAAAGACTATAGAACTCTGACCAATGCAATTATGAGTCACAAATTCCAGAGGACCAAGAACGAAGAATGTTCATAACTCCTGACAGAGAGGTAATAGACTAAATATGTAGAATAAGACACATATTTGGGAGCTTGACCAAGATGGGAATTTGTTTTGCTTGACAATGAATATTTGTTACAATATTTTGTTTTTCTTTTTTCAGTGGGAAGAGATTGAATAAGAAAGAGTAAATGTTTCATTTTTTTATAAAATTTAATTTTAAAAAAATGGTAGCTTATTATAAATAACTATCATTTATATGTATATAACATATATAGTTATATATTCTGTTATCAATGTGGCATTATATTATGTTATATATGTATGTGTATATAACACATGTGTATATTTGTGCCATGTGTGTACATACATATACTTATATGTATGTGTGTATGTATATATATACATATATATATATATATATATATAAAATATAACCTCTATATTCCTACCCTCTTGTCCAAAAGTCTAATTGAATGTCCAACTTAGCCCCCAGATATTGTTCTTGGTATTTTAGATGTAAACCACTTATAAATATTCATGTTAAAGACTTAAATATATTCCAGATTGCTCTGCTTCTCTTCTAAAGAAAGACAACATCATCAATGAGGTTTAACTGCTTTTCTATAGTATGTGTTGCTTACCTCTACCACCTCTCCATTGGAATACATTGGGAAAACTATTATCTAAGGCAAAGACTTAAAATTAGCATGCAAGTCAATCTGGCACAATATCTCAGTCTTTGCCTAAGCAACATTCAGGCACTGATTCTTTCCATGTCTCCAGATATGGCTGGAGGAGAGAATATCAAGGGGAAGAAGATAGCTGTCAAAATCTTTGAAACACTGTAATAATGAAGAGGGCTTAGATTTATTCTGTTTGACCCCAGAAGGCAGCATCAGAAATAATTGGTAGACATTGTGAAGAGGCAAATATAGGCCTGATGCTGTTGAAAAACAAAAACTTCCTAAAAATTAGACTACCCAAAACTGGAATGGATTTCCTTGGGAGAAAGTATGATATCTTTTATTGGTTGATTTTATGCAAAAACTAGATAGCATGTATGACATATTGGGAATTCTTTCTTAGGGATAGATTGGACTAGAAGTTTGTTGATGGATCATTCAACACTAAAATTCTATGGCCTTTAATTTTCTTTGTCTCTAAGGAAGACATCCTATACTCCATAGATGGAAATTCTTGATTCACCCTTCAAGTTCCACTATCCAGGTGCACAATCTGCCATAACATCCTTTGTGCTACTAATTTCTGACATATGCTTACCAGATCATTATCTGCTAAGCTAGGCTAGAATAGAGCCCAAAGTTTATAGACTAGCTAGAAATATTAATTTACCTGTTGGTACTCTAAATGTGAGATTACAGTCCTAAGACTAATGAAATAACATATTACTGGAAGACTTGAACCACATCATTATTGACCTTCTCTCTATAAATGAAATTGAAGATATAGTAAAGGAAATGGGTGAAATACTGAAGTAAATGGAGGGAGAATAGTGTGCAAGTTCTTCTGGAAACACAAATAAATGGTTAGATAGATTTGTTTTTGCTATGCCACCAAAGACAATAAGAATCATGTTTTTACATAACACTTCATTCACCTCACTGTATTATGGTTAGTGTAAGCAAAAGACCATCATAAAGATAATGCAACTTCTGTGCCAATATCTGTTGTTAAAGAGGGAGAGAGAAATTCTATAAAGAAGTTGAATATTTCAAACCAAGCCAGCATACACATAAGAATCAGGCCTATAACTACTTGGGTCAATAGCCCAAATTCATTCAATCTAACAAACATTTACTTAGCTCCTCTTAGGTACAAGGTGCTGTGTCAGGTACTTTTAACACAAAGACAAAGGATGAAGAAAGGTAAAGATGAATAAAATATGATACATGCACTATTTGTGGCAGCAAAAAAAGAAAGGAAGTAGAAGCCCTTCAAGAAGGCAAAGTTTAAACAAACTAGTGTATAATTGCAATGGGATATTATAGTATCACTAAAAACATGAAGAATGAAGAAAAAAAATTTGGGAAGACCTTTACGAACTGATGCTGAGCTAAGTAAATATGAAGAAGAGAACAATTTGTACAGTGTCCATAGTGAAATAAAGAGAACTCTAAACAATAGCAGAATTCTGATTAGTGCATTGACTAACTTCGACAAAGGATGGAGAGAAAGGATAAAAATGAGAAAAAGTCATATATGCATTATTCATGGTAGAATAAAGAAACCTGGAAATAAAGTGGATGGGACCTATATGGACCAAAAAAAAAATTATGGCATATATTTTTGTTGTGGCAAAGAGTTGGAAAATAAGAGGATGCCCATGAATTTGGGAATGGCTGAACAAGTTAAGGTTTTAAGTGTGATGGGATACTATTGTGCTATATGAGAGATGATGAAGGGGATGGTCTCAGAAAACCTCAAAAGACTTCTAGGAACAGATGTGAAGTAAAGTGAGCAGAACCAAAAGAACAATTACTATAGTAAGAGGATTATTGTAAAGATTATCAATGGTGAAAGACTTAGTAATTTATCATTACAATAATCTATCACAAATGTAAAGAACTCATGATGAAAAATGTTATCTAGGGGTGGCTAGGTGGAGCAATAAACAGAGCACCGGCCCTGAGTTCAAATTCGACCTCAGACACATAACATTTACTAGCCGTGTGACCTCAGGCAAGTCACTTAATCCCAACTGCCCTTCAAAAAGCAAAAAGAAAAAAAAAAGAAAGAAAAATGTTATCTACCTTCAAAGAGATATACGACAGAATTAGAATGCAGATTGAGCCATATATTTTTCTGTCTTTCTTTTGCATGTGTGTGTGTGTTATTTTCCCCCCAGAACATGGCAAATGTGGAAATATATTTTGCATTCTTCACATGTATAATGGGCATTGTATTTCTTACTTTCTCAATGGGTTCTCGAAAGATAGAGGGAGAGGGAGAGATTTTAAACTGAAAACAAAATAAAATTGAATAAAATAACAAAAAGTTAAAAAAATAAGAGAAAAGAAAGTTTAGTGGGAAAAGAAATAAAGTAAATGCCTATCAGTGGGAAAATGGCCAAAAATTATGGCGTATTAATGCAATAAGATATTATTTTTCTTTGAAAATAAAGACATGAATAATTCAGAGAAACCTGAGAAAATTTATATGAACTATTGAAGAGCTAAATTAATTGGATCATGGGAATATTTTACAAAATAATCACAGTAAGATAAAGGAAAACAATACTGAACAGCAGAACCCTCATCAGTGTATTGAGTAAGCTTGACTCCAGATGATGGACAGGGAAATATAACTCCCCTCTTTCACCTTGGAGGTTGTTGATTGCACATATATATAATAATAACATATATGTTATATATTTTATATAGTATTATATATAATATATAATGAGGCCACATAAGACATAGCAAATATTTTGGTTACTTTACTTTTTTATTTTAAAAAAAGCTTCTTTCGAAGGTGTTGTATTGAGTGATGTAAAAAAATCAGTTAATAACAATAAAAATAATAATGATGATTCAAAGTACTACCTACACTCACAACTGCTTCCATTTGACCTATTAAAATGTGGGAAAATGAAAGAATGTAAAGATATAGTCTTTATCATCACTCACTTCTTACACAAGTTTAACCAGTGTAAGGCAGTTGTCAAAAACAGAAATCCAAAAAAGGATTTAAAGCACTTTAGCCAAAAAATACTTGATTTCTCTGCTAAGCTACAATACATGCCAATCTTAGGCAATGCTATTTTAAAATATAAATGTTTTTTATTACAAAGAAGGAAGGCATTGCTGCCTCTTAAAACTTCAAAAAAATCGAAGGTGAAATTAAGTATATGGAAAGCTTACCATCAGCTCTAACTAAGCTACATAATCAAAAGAGCATTTACAGAGAATATGCATGAATTGTAGGAAATAAAAATGGAAGCAGAAAAACAAACATAAAAAGAAACTGAAAGGGGCGGCGAGGTAGCACAGCAAGTAAGAGCACTGGCTCCAGTGTTGGGATGACCTGGAGATCGAATCCCAGGCTCAGACACTCAGCACCACACTCAGAAACACCTGGCCGTGTAACCTTGAGCAAATTACTTAACCCCAATTGCTTAGGGGTGGCCAGGTGGCTCAGCGAGTAAGAGCACCGGCTCCAGGGTTGGGATGACCTGGAGATTGAATCCTGGGCTCAGACACTCAGCACCACACCCAGAAATAACTGGCCAGGTAATCTTGAGCAAGCTACTTAACCCCGATTGCTTAAAAATTAAAAAAAAAAAAAAGAAACTGATTTTTCAGAATTATTCTACCAACATATTTTCACCATCAATGATAGTGGAATAATTGTACTCTAAAACCTCAGTAACCTATGTGCTTCTATGTCAGGAAATAGATTTTGCACTTAAAGAAATGAGGTTGGGAATAATGACTACACCAGATCAAAGTACATAGAGAGGAAATCTTCTGGAAGTATAATAATTTTCATAGTATTGAAGGAAATTTTGATAGCATTTTGGAAAAAAACATGATTAATAGCAACAAAAAGGGGGGTGTGACTCAGAAAATATCATTAACCTCCAGCCCACATGTTTATGTTCCCATTCTTATAAAATCTTTATAAGAAAAATTTGAGTGTCAGGGTTACCTCTATCTTCAGGACATAGTCAATTCTCTTCTCTGCTTCCAGGGGACCAGCTCCTCAAAGCTGTTTCCTCCATTTAATGATTAGC
This sequence comes from Petaurus breviceps papuanus, assembly GCF_028583685.1. Taxonomy (NCBI): domain Eukaryota; kingdom Metazoa; phylum Chordata; class Mammalia; order Diprotodontia; family Petauridae; genus Petaurus; species Petaurus breviceps. Next base: position 1,776,524 of record NW_027187325.1, on the reverse strand, counting down.
TCATGATGTCTATATTGATTTGGAATATGTGGATAAATAAAATTGGATGAATTTTTGGATGAACAAATTCACTTCTAAGTGTCCTGGCTACTGGACATTTGGAGATAAATCCCCTCCTCCTCTCCTGTGGTGTCTTACTCAACAACTGGTCTAAGCATTGACTGTCTCCTATTCTTCCTATGTTAAAAGGCTTTTGTAAAAAATGGGACCAAGAAGTATAACTGATTCTCTTATTAAATAATTAAATGTTTCTTGTGTAGTATCAGTTGCCTTCATTTACAGTCAAGTTTCTGTAATCCTTTTAAGATATTTTTTCTTTTAAGGAACTTCACACCTTGTTGCGAAGTTGTAGGAAAATTTCTTAATAACTCCTTTACATGTTTGAAGAGTATAAGAAAATTTTTGTAGATGATTTCCCTCAGGCTATTTTTGTCATGCAGCTGACTCAAAGATACAGAAAATATAGAATCTCACTCTATATATTGTGTGTTTATTTTTTAGAAATTGACATGAAAAAGCAAACAGCCTGAAATTCTAATGTACAAGAAATTTCTTATACATTATGTATATAAGTATCCTTGGTGAATGTAATCATCCCAAATAACTTTAAAAATATAAAAATCTCTTATTATCAATAGGGGAAGCTAAGTCATAGAGTGGATAAAGTGTCAGGCCTAGAATGAAGAGGATTCATCTTCCTGAATTAAAATCTGGCCTCAGATACCTACAAACTGTGTGACCCTAGGCAAGTCACTTAACCATATTTATTTTAATTCCTCCTCTATAAAACAAACTGGAGAAGGAATTAGCAAACCATTCCAGTATTTTGTCCATTAAAAGTTCAGTTGGGTCATAAAGAGGTAGACTTGACTGAACAACAAAAACATTATCAGAAGCAACAGTTGCCAAATTCAATAATTTTGGGACATATGATTTTTTTGGTGTGAGCACCCCCTTCACCAAGACAGATCTTAACTCCTCTATATCTTAGTAGATCCTCTTCAAGAGTTCCTGTGGGGAAAATTTAGGTAAGTTGCTTAATATTCTACAAGTTAGGCTTCAGCAACATGCGAATCAAGAATTACCAAAAGCTGGAGCGGCCAGGTGGCTCAGAGAGTAAGAGCACCGGCTCCAGTGTCAGAATAACTTGGATCAAATTTGGGCTCAGATACTCAGCACCACACCCAGAAATAACTGGCCATGTAACCTTGAGCAAGTTACTTAAGCCTGATTGCTTTAAAAAAAAAAAAAAGAATTACCAAAAGAGATTGGGAGCCAAGATGGCAAAGTAGAAATAGGATCTCTGAACAGCTCCAGCTCCTACTGCCTCCAATACATGTAAAAAAATTACTCTAAACATATTTTAGAGCTACAGAACCCACAAAGTGACAGAGAGAAACAAATCTCCTGCTGAAGGCAGCCTGCCAGGCCAGCAGGAAGGGTCTATTACACTGGCCTGGGAGCCGAACGCAATCCCTCATGAGCTGTGGTTCCGGCCCTAGGTTGACCCTGACCAGCAGAGCCAGAGCAGACTCCAGGAGAGAGAATCACTAGCAGCTGTGACAGTTTCCAGACTTCTCAATGCATAAATGCCAAAGACAAAGTAACAGGTCAGTCACGAACTTTGTTGGAAGATGGGGTAGGAAGAGCACAGTACAGCCCCTGCCCCCAGGGTGAGAAGTGGAAGAGGTGTGGCTGCTACAGTTACTGCCACATGGCTGCTTCCAGAGCCCCTGGCCTGAAGATCATAGGGGAACAAAGTGACCATTTAAAGGGTGATCACTCTTGCTTTGACCTGCTTCGATCTGGATAGCGGTCTTGGATGGGGGTCCTGGGGTGTGTGACCAGTGTGTCAGAGCTTGTGGGACCTGCAGAGAAGGAGCACTTCTAATAGGTCTGGCAGCTTCAAAAACCCCAGTGATTTGGGACAAAGCTCTGTCCATTCTGAAAGCAGAGTTCTACTATGTCAATGAGCTCAATAGACAAGTAATTGGCAATATGAGCAAGCAGAGGAAACACAATCCTACCATAGATTTCTTTTTTCAGAACAAAAAGGATCAAAATATGGGAAGAAGACAACAAATTCAGAACTCCTGCATCAAAAGCTCCCAAGAAAAATATGAATTGGTTACAGGCCATGGAGGAGCTTAAGAAGGATGTTCAAAATCAAGTAATAAAAGTTGAGGGAAAATTGGGAAGAGAAATGAGAATGATGCAAGAAAATCAAGAAAAGAGTGTCAACAGCCTGACTGAGGAAAATAACACCTTAAAAAACAGACTAACTCAAATGGCAAAAGAGGCCCAAAAGCCAATGATGAGAAGAACGCCTTAAAAAGCCAAATTGCCCAGATGGAAAAGGAATTTCAAAAACTCACTGAAGACAATAATTCCTTCAAAATTAAGTTAGAGCAATTGGAAGCTAATGACTTCATAAGAAATCAAGATACTATAAAACAGATCCAAACAGATGAAAAAAATAGAAGGTAATGTGAACTATCTCATTGAAAAAACAACTGACCTGGAAAATAGATCAGGAGAGATAATTTTAAAATAATTGGACTTGCTGAAAGCCATGATCAAAAAAAGAACCTAGAAATCATCTTTCAAGAAATTATCAATCAAAATTGCCCTGATATTCTAGAACCAGAGGGCAAAATAGAAATTGAAAGAATTCACCAATCACCTCTTCAAAAAGATCACAAAAAGAAAACTCCTAGGAATATTGCAGCCAAATTCCAGAGTTCCCAGGTCAAGGAGAAAATACTGCAAGCAGTTAGAAAGAAACAATTTTAATATTGCTGAAATACAATCAGGATAACACAACATCTAGCACCTTTTACATTAATGGATCGAAGGGCTTGGAATGATATTCCAGAGGTCAAAGGAGCTAGGATTAAAACCAAGAATCACATACCCAGAAAAACTGAGTATAATGCGTCAGGGGAAAATATGGCAATTCAATGAAATAGAGGATTTTCATGCATTCTTGATTAAAAAAAAAAACAGAGCTGAACAGAAAATTTTACTTTTAAATAAAAGAAGCAAAAGAAGCATGAGAAGGTAAACAGGAAAAAGAAATCATAAGGAACTTGCTAAAGTTGAACTATTCACATTCCTACATGGAAAAATGATAATTGTAACTCATAAGATTTTTCTCAGTATGAGGATAGTCGAAGGGAATGTGTGTGTGTGTGTGTATATATATATATATATATATATATATATATATATATATATATATAT
>NW_027187325.1:1770746-1773271 GCF_028583685.1 Petaurus breviceps papuanus | reverse complement strand
TATATATATATATATATATATATATATATATATATATATATATATATGTATGTATGTATAGGAGGGTGTATGTGTGAATCAATATATATGTGAGTGTGTGCATATGTATGTACATGTATACATAGAGGGCACAGAATCAGTTGAATATGAAGGGATGATATCTAAAACATAAAATTAAGAGATAAGAGAAGAATATATTGATAGAAGGAGAAAGGGAGAGATAGAATAGGGTAAATTATCTCATATAAAAGAGTCAAGAGAAAACTGTTATAATGGAGGGTAAGAGCAGGAAGGCAAAAGGGAATGGGTCAACCTTACTCTCATTGAATTTGGCTTAAGGAGGGAAAAATATACACACTAAATTGGGTATCTTACTCTACAGGAAAATGGGGGGGAAGAGGATAAGAGGGGGAATGATAGAAGGGAGGGCAGATTGTGGGAGAGGGTAGTTAGAAGCAAACACTTTTGAAAGGGGACAGGGTCAATGGAGAAAATAGAATGTGTGCGGTGGGATAGGATGGAGGGAATTAAAGTTAGTCTTTCATAATGCAACTACTATGAAAACATTTTGTATAGCTACAAATGTACAATCTATATTGAATTGCTTCTCTTCTGAGTGGAGGTAGGTGAGGAAAGAAGAAGGGGAAAAATCTGGAACTCAGAGTTTTAAAAACAAATGTTTAATAAACATTTGGATTTTTTTTAACATGCAACTGGGACATAAGATATACAGGCACTGGAGTATAAAAATCCATCTTGCCTTACTAGAAAGTTAGGGGGGATGGGAGAGGATATAAGAGAGAACAAATTAGGGGAAGGTGTATTCAGTAGGCTCAGTAGTTTTGGGGTGGGGTAGGGGAAAATGGGAAGAAAATTTTGTAACTCAAAATCTTGTGGAAATGAATATTGAACACTAAAAATAAATAAATGGGGGGGGGGAGAAAAAAATAGAATCATCAAAAGATCAGACTGGTTTTCAAAAGAGGCAGAATAACTAGAGACCAAATTGCCAACATTCTCTGAATTATGGAGAAAGCAAAGGAGTTCCAGAAAAATATCTATTTCTGCTCCATTTACCTCACTAAAGTCTTTGACTGGGTAGATCACAACAAAATGTGGCAACTCCTCAAAGAGATGAGAGTATTGGGTCAGGTTACTGGTCCCATGAGGAAAGTAAATGTGGGCCAAGAAGCAACTGTTAGAATTGAACATGGAACAACTAATCAGCTCAAGATTGGGAAAGCAGTACAACAAGGCTGTATTGTGTCACTTTATTGGTTTAACTTGTATGCAGAGTACATCATACAAAATGCCAGCCTGGATGAATCCAAAACTGCAATTAAGCCTGCTGGAAGAAATAGTTATAATCTCAAATATGCAGATGATACCAATCTGATGGTAGAAAGTGAAGAGGAACTAAGAAGCCTCTTGATGAGGGTGAAAGAGGAAAGTGTAAAAGTTGACTTGAAACTTAACATTAAAAAAAAATAAGATTTTAGCAACTGGTCCCATCCCTTCCTGGCAAATAGAAGGAGAAAAAATGGAAGCAATGTCTGATTTTACATTCTTGGATTCAATAACCATGGCAGTCAGCAACTACAGCAATGAAATTAAGATTCTTGCTTCCTGAAAGGAAAGCCATGGCAAAACTGTACAGCATGCTAATAATTAAAGGCATCATCTTGCCAATAAATGTAAAAGTTATGGTTTTTTCAGTAGCAATGCATGGCCATGAGAGCTGGACCATAAGGACAACTGAGCACCACAGAATAGATGCTTTGGAATTGTGGCACTGGAGAAGACCTTTGCGAGTCCCTTGGACAACAAGGAGGTCAAATCAGTCCATACTTAGAGAAATTAATTCAGGCTACTCACTAGAAGGTCAAATACTGAAACTGAAGCTTATATACTTTGATTACATAATGAGAAGATGGGATTCATCGGAAAAGACCCTGATGTTGTGAAAGATTGAAGGCAAAAGGAAAAGTTCACAGAAGAGAATGATAGAGACAGACAGAGATAGATAGAAAGGTAGATAGATAGATAGATACCGTGTTTCCCCGATAATAAGACCTATCCCGAAAATAAGCCCTCCCCTTACTGTGCAAGATTCCTCTAAAATAAGCCCTCCCCCGAAAATAAGCCCTATTGAGATTGCTACTGTAGTGAAAGTGATCCCCTGTGCTACACGCTACATTACGGTACCCTCTGTATGCACCGGCCCCCCCTCCCCCCTGGTGAAATGCACTCCGCACTCCAAGCTGCATCCAATCAGAGCTGCAGCAGTGAGTGCGTCATCCTGTTCTTCCCCAGTGATTTGCTTATTGAATAAAGGTACATTTTTTTGTTCACATTTACCTGTTTATTAAAATTGCTGTCAATGTTCATTAAAATAAGCCCTCCCCTGAAAATAAGCCCTCTGGTGTTTTTCTGTCCAAAAAAATAATAAGACAGTGTCTTATTATCGGGGAAACACAGTAGATAGATAGATAGATAGATAGATAGATAGATAGATAGATAGATAG
>NW_027187325.1:1706906-1770736 GCF_028583685.1 Petaurus breviceps papuanus | reverse complement strand
AGATAGATAGATAGATAGATAGATAGATAGATAGATAGATAGATAGATAGAATCATGGAACCAATGAACATGAATCTGGAAAGACTTCAAAAGATAGTGAAAGATAGAAGGTCCTGTTGTGCTATGGTCCATGGAGCCAAGAACAGTTGAATATGACTGAATAACTGAACGACAGCAACAACAGGCTGTTCCTCAGACAACAGACCGACAGTCCATCACCAAGTCTTTATCAAAGCTTTTTAAGCTTAGTAAATCCTACCAGGCATTGTTCTTTGCTAGCATGGGCTTCAGTACTCCACAACACAATGATACAATAGAGTGAGATTATATTAGAAAAAATTGCTTAAACAAATTGGCTCTTTCACACTTTGGTCAAGGCCACCCCTAATCCTATATGAACAGGATGGTGAAGTCCCGTTAAGTACCTACTATGTGCATATACCTATTCAATTCAATACACATTTATTAAATACCTACTATATGCCAGACACTGTACTAATACTGGATATACAAATAAGATAAAGAAAGTCCCTACCCTTAAAAAGTATAGAACCCAATGAGGAATATAACACACAACAGAATAATTAAATGGAAGGTGGACAGCTAGGGGGTGTCCATTAGAGAGGCATCTTGTTCCATGGAGTTGAAACCGGATAGTGCTTCAAAGTGAAGTGAGTTGAAAGTACAATTTCTTCCCACTATAAAGGAAGCTTTTGATAGAAGTCTAATATTCTACACTTAAACCCTCTAATCAGAGAAGACAGGAGGCTAAGGAAAGTGGTATTGAAGGTCTGAGTCAGCTTTATAGTGAAGAGATAGAAGTTATGAGTTTATCTTTGGAGAGGCATCTGGTTCCATGTATAGAATGATAGATTTAGAGACTTATAGAACTACAAATTTTTAGGAATAAAATGGACAATAAATATTTTCTGGTCTATCTTTATTTGAGAAATTGGAAGACCGAGGACCTGGAAGATGAAATAATTTGCCCAAAGATTTGTAACTAGAAAATGGTCCTCAGTCTTCCGGGAGGTTTCTTTGAAATGTGTATTTGTCAAAAGAAAATATATGTCTTGATAATATAATTATTAGAAATACTATGGTAGAATAGAGATAGTTGGAACACCTGAGTTTCAAAGAATCTTAGAATCCTAAGGTAGAAGGAAATGTCAGGGGGCATATAGTTCAAAGCACCATTCTAAAGTACTATGTTCCATTCTGGATGCCACATTTTAGGAATATATCTCTGACAAATGGTCTTCCAATTTGTACTGAAAGTGCTATTAAGGTCAGGAGACATAATATATCTCTAAATGTTAGAAAGTAATTTTCCCCTATTTTGGCCTCAAACCTACCCTTTTACAACTCCAATTTATTGGTTGGGCTTAGTTCTTCTCTCTAATAAACTCAATTCCTTTTCTCTAAGAAAGCCTTCAAATATTTGAAGACTGAAGTCATGAGCCTCCAAGTCTTCTGCTTGATTTAGATATCTCAAATTCCTTCAACCATTCCTTGTATGATGTGCTTTTGAATCTCTTCGCCATCTTGGTCATGCTCTTTCTGGATATGCTACAGATTGTAAATATTCTTCTTAAAATGTAGCATCTACAAGTAAATTTAGCAGTTCAAATATGATCTGATTGGGGCACAGAGCAATGAAACTACCTCCTCCTTTGTTCTGCATGCCATATTTCTATTAGTGCCTTTTAAGATTACATCAACTTTTTCTAGTACCACATTATACTTTTTACTCATGCTGAATTTGCAGACCACTAAAATACCCTGATATTTTGCCTAGTTTGTCCTTTTCTCACCTAAATACTTTCTATCATATTTCCTCCTACAGGTTCATTCCAGTGATAAATCCCATCAATTAAACAACTGTAATGCGAATGTAAATTTTAAAGATCTTCCCTGCCCCTAGGCTAAAGTGCACCAGAAGCCTGGGGAGGGAGGCTTGTTTTTCAGTAGATACTTTTTGATTGGCCAGTGGGTCAATAAGGTTGTTACATTCTCTGAGCCAGGAGAAGGCTATATAAGCCCTGATGTGTAGCTTTGTTTTGGGACTCACTTTGAGAAGTGTTCTGTGATTTGATCTGAATTCTGGGAAGCCGATGTTGAGAGTCCCCCGGCTTTGAAAAACCCAGAATGTGGAAACCCAGATGTTGACTGGGTATGGATGTAATGGTTGGACAGTTTGGAAATCTGTCTACTTGATGTTTCTGTCTTGATAATTATGCCTGTATACTTTGAGGTTCAGGGTGCTGACCTTTTCTCCTGAACAAGGTAAACGATATATGTCTGACTGATTAAAGTAAGCTTGTTAACCCATTTTGAGTTGCTTTCCTTTAACAAAGCAGATCCAAGAACCTGTGGTAGCTGCAAACCCTGAGGACGCTTGGGGTGCTTGCTGCTACAACAACACATTGATTAATTTAAGTATCTGTGAAAGTCACTCAACTTCCCATATTAAAATATCAATTGCATCCCCTCACATTTTAGTGTATCTACATGAAATCATTTTTGATCTTATTCTCTGTTATTTTCCCTTTTAGGGAGCTCTAAGCATGTTTAATCTAGAAGGATTCATTGAAAAGGAAATTGCAATGTTGATAGGAATTCTAACCAAGAGGTTAAAAGTGGGAAAAGAAGACGAATAGGAGTGATTCCCACTCTAGACCTAACCCCAGTATTTCCCTAGCAGAGACATAGCTAGAAATTCTTTCACTTGGGGAAAAATGGTTGGAAAGTTAGTGCAGGGTGATTTAGTGACAAGGGGTCGGGGGATGGTCAGGGCAGGCAGGAGGGTTGAAGTCAGTGCAAAAGACAGCCTGACCACAACAGTGCAGTTACACTGGGATACGTGTTAGTCATTCCTCCAGAAAAGATAGTTTTCCTTTTCAAAACCTTATGTGGTTTTGGAAGAGAAGAATGGCATTGGGAAAAGCTGCCATGGCAAGGGAGTGGTGGCTTGGTAGGGGGAGGGGGTGTGGAAGCAGTATGATCCTCTATAACATATATAACCTGGGTTTTTTTTTCTGGAAATGCCCAGTTCTTACAGGAGATGTTCTTGAGGGGTCTTTTGAGCATGCCCAGTTTGCCCAACTTGGAACACAATGCATCCTCTACTATTTGAGTATGGGGTTTGCTCCTTTGATTGGATGCTTGAATCTTTAAGAGTGGAAATACTGAACTATTTGTTTTTTAGTCCTGTTTTTTATTCTGACACTATCTTCTGCTCTGCCCACTTTGGATGCCATGAACTGAACCCATAAGAGGGCTCCTTCCCCTACTTTCTCTCTTTTACCTCAAATCTAAGAAATGGGCCTAAGGGTATTTGTCTCTTTTCTGTACTGTTTGTCCTCCTAAGTTTCAGGTGCCAGAGAAGATTTTCTTGGGACCCAGGAGCTTGATCCATGGCAACCTTGGTGTTAGGATTGCAGACAGGGCAAGACAACCAGTTAAGTCCTCATGGAAACCTTGAGAAGCCAGGGTGCCTGGGAATCAAACATAAGAGGGGTTTGGGAATTGAAAATAGGATGGTACACTATGGGTACTGAGCTAAGTTATGAACCTAACACGTTCTCCCTTCCAGAGAGTGAGGTGGTAGAGGGAAGGGAGGAGGATTATGCCTCCCAACAGGGCAAATTTATGTATTTGCTAATCCAAGTATTGTTGGCTAAATGTAATTGAGATAAGAGAACCCCCATTCAATTGAAAGAATACCTCTGGTGAGATCTGGAGTCAATGGCAAAGAGCCTAAATTCCCCCCAGAGAACCCCTAAGAGAGGAGTAAAAATCTAACATACATGGCCTTCCGTGCAGTGAGGGTCATACAATGAGTAGTCTGGATTACACATATAAAACACAAGTCAGTAGAAGGCAATAAGGTGTGGGGGAAGTCTCTAAACTGTCATGGAAAGGAAGCATACTTATTGAATGTATGGTATGTATTCTAGCTGCCCTACTCTGCCCATGGCTCTGTCCTTTTATGAAGTCAATGACAATAAACTCCAGAGCCCCAATGACCTCATTTCCTATCCCTCCCCCAAGAGGAAGCAATAATTATCTATTTATGCCTCCCTTCTGCTCTAGGCAAAGCTGCTCCAAGGGACCTGATATCATTTATGTACAGTTCATTGTAAACATAAATCCAGCATCATAAGTCTGGGTTTTTTGTTGCTGAGGGTCAAAATTAATGGGACAAAATCTATTTAGTATTTCTAGAGTCTGAAGACTCTAGTCCAGAGGTTTTACAGTAATTTTGTAATGTTGTATGTAATTTTTTTTACAATGTACTTCAATAAAATTTGTTTCTTTTTTAATCTTATACACTTATTTTAAGCATCAATGGCTTTATTCTGAGAAAGGGTTCACAGGCTTCATTAGTTTGCCATAGGGATCACACACATGCACACACACACACACACACACACTAAGAATTCCTGATCTTTGGCAAAGCTCACTAGACAACAACCAGGAAACAAATGGGTTGTATAACTGTATAACTATGTCTACTGTGGGAAGGGAGTGGGAGAAGCTCTTTCTTGGTACTCTTCAATCAGACTAGCAGACAACCACCAAGTTTACCTCCCCATTCCCTTATCCCTCACCACTTCCCCCCTAAGATTGGGGACAGCTAAGAGTAAACTGAAAAAAGTATAAGAGGTGATCTGAGGCTAGTCTACACCTACCCAGACTCCATCTGAGTCTAAAATCGGTTTCTTTAGCCCTCTATACTCTGAATTTCATTGCATACCAGAAATTGAAGATTAGGTACACAGCAGATTCTGAGAACAAATTTGAAAGGAACATGAACTGACACTCCAATCCAATATCTTCACTGGCACAATCAACATCAATTGAAAGTCAGAGCTCATTCATTTCATCCGAATGCCCTTGCTATATCTGCTCCATCCCCAAAATAAAATGTAGCTCTGGCCATAATATAATTTATTTGGACCCAGTATGAATTGGGGATGATTTGCAAGAGTCACTGATGGGGGGGAAGGGGAGGTTAAGAAAGGAAAAGAAAAGAAAAGAAGAGGAAAGGGAAAGAAAAGAAGTGGGAAGAGAAATGAAAGAAAAGATAATTTAAAAAAGAAAATTAAAGAAATAGGAAAGGGAAGATAGAGGAGGGAAGAGTATGGAAGAGGAGAGGGAGGGCAGGACAGGGCAGAACAGGGTAGGACAGGAGAAAACAGCATAGGAGGAATAACAAATTAAGTTTTATCTCTCATTTTATAAAAAAATAAATCAATTTGCTATATTCTTTTTTTTCATAAAATAGGTCTTGAAGTAGGAGAAGGGAAGATATGACATAAAGGCTCTGTATTCCTACATAGCAGATAAGTGATAATATTAAAAGAATTAGTAAAGCTGCAGGGTCCCTGGTAATATGAGATTTTCATTTCCTGGGAACAGCAAAAGAAGCCGTACTTAGTACTTTCTTCTAATTCCCCTATATCTAATCTCATTCGTTCTTAGTAAGTTTCTGAAACATGAAAACAAAAACCAAATAATCTTTTAACTGGAAAAGAAAAAAATAAACAAAAATAGCTAATAGGAAGTTGAAGCCTATGACCCTCAAAAATGCAGAAGGAGAGAAAAAGACTAATTTCCATTGATAAGGGCAAATCATCAGCGACAGACAGACTGCTAGAACATAAGCTCATTGAAGACAGAGACTTTCATCTTTTTTTTCTTCTTCTGTGTCCTCCACATTTGTCACAGTGTCTAATTCATAGTAGGTGTTTAACAAATGGTGGTTAAATTGAATTGAAATTAAAGGAAATTAATTGTGTATTAAGATACAAAAGAACTGCTGGATATGACAACTCAGCCGTTTTGGAAGTGATTTTTAAAAATTAATTTATTTATTTTTTCATTTTCCACATTCATTTCCACAAGATTTTGAGTTACAAATTTTCTCCCCATCTCTCCCCCATCCCCCATCCCAAGATAATGAGCCTACTGAATCCCCCTTCCCCCAATCTGTTCTCTCTTATGTCCTCGCACATTTCCTCCACCCTCCCCCCCGCCTTTCTTTCTTGTAGGGCAAGCTGGATTTCTATACCCTGTTGCCCGTTTATCTTATTTCCTGTTTGCATGTAAAAAACAATTTTTTAACATTAGTTTTTAAAACTTTGAGTTTCGGATTCTTTCCCTTCTTCCTTCCTCACCCACCCCCACTGAAAAGACAAGCAATTCAATATATGTTGTACATGTGTACTTATGCAACACATTTCCATAGTAGTTATATTGTGAAAGACTAACTATATTTCCCTCCATCCTATCCCACCCTCCCACTTATTCTATTTTTCACTTTGACCCTGTCCCTTTTCAAAAGTGTTTGCTTCTAACTACCCTCTCCCACAATCTGCCCTCCCTTCTATCATCTCCCCTCTTATCCCCTCCCCTCCTACTTTCTTATAGGGTAAGTTACCCAATTGAGTGTATAAGTTATTCCCTCCTTAAGCCAAATCCAATGAGAGTAAGATTGACTCATTTCCTTTCACCTTCCTGCTCTTCTCCATTGTAACAGTTTTCTCTTGCCTCTTTTATGTGAGGTAATTTACCCCATTCTATCTCTCCCTTTCTTGGAAGTGATTTTTAAAAGACTGTCAAGAATGGAAGAAATACTGTAAGACTAGGAAAGGAAAAACATTGCAATTTTCAGGAAAGAGAAGAAAGTAGTTTTCAACCTATACACTTGGGAGTTCAACTTCAAATACTGACAAAATTCTAGAATCTGTAATTAAAGAGATTGTTAAAAAACATCAAGGAAAAAAAGTGTGTGTGTGTGTGTGTGTGTGTGTGTGTTGTTCGTGTAGGTTATATGTGTCCACATTTGTCTAGATGTGGCTTTCAGGAAAGGGTGAATAGATATTTTTTAAAATCTCCTCAACTAACCCTTTTCCAAAGGAAACTTTTATTCCTACCAGGCAGGAAGCAAAAGATTGAGACCATAACGCTAGTCACTATTCTCCTCAAAAAGGGAAGTAGTAGGTTAGAATCATACCTATACACTCCTTGTCCCCACTTAATATTGTTACCCTAGAGGAAATATTTTTTTAGGCATAAGCCATCTCCTGATCACTATCCTTTAATATAGGAAAGAGTGTCCCAAGTCCAAACACTTGATTTCCTTCCCACCAAATGATGATTGCACAAAGATTATCATACATAAGGGATAGCAAATAAACACATTTGTTCAAGCCAATAGCCAACAGAAATCAACAATTTCTATTATATATATTAGAATTTAACAGACAACACAAAAAGCTCTGATGAGCTCTTCAAATGAGGTTCCCAACTCATCTCTCTCCCTCAATAATAAGAGTGAGAGTTCCCAGTATTGCCCATCAAGAAATTTTTCAGACATTCGAGTGATAAGGTAGGAATAGGAACATAATAGAGGAACCAGAATCTCTAAATTTTGGCTTCTTCCTGAAGTATTTCTTTACTTCAGAGACTTCTCCCTAAAGAGAACCTAGAACTTCACATGTCCTCTCTTGCATCTAGAAGCCAGAAGAAGAAGGATCTCTCCTCTCTCTTTAAGATGTCATTAATGCTGCCCCTCAGACGGGCACAAAGCATTGAATAATCATTCTCCACTAACAAGGAGTCTAATGCAAATGGATTTAAAAAGCAATGATCAATATGAGCAATCACAGCTTCATCAGAAGTAACTTCATTTGCTTTTCTGGCAAGATATCTATCCTTGTAGAACATGGGAATGATGTAGTGGTCAATCAACAAACATTTAATCAAATGCTTAGTATGCGTCAGCCACAATGTTAAGTACTTGGGAAAGCAAATGAAAACACAATCCCTGACATATACATATATTGATGTACATATGTGAGTGTGTATGGGTGCCAGGGAGTCTGGGGAGGGGTGTGGATGTGTGGATGGATGGATGGATGGATGGATGGATGGATGGATGGATGGATGGATAGATGGATGGATGGATGGATGAATCAAGAGCCAGGAAAGGCTTCCTATAATTGGTGTTATTCGAACTTTCTTGATGGAAGCCAGCATTGGACAGTCTCTTAGACTATCTGGGGAACAAATAGATGCAAAATAGATGATAATACAAGTAGGTTGATGCAGAAACTACTGAATGGCTTAACTCAGAATATTTATTAATGGTTCAGTGGCAACTTGGAAGGAAGGTTCCTGTGGAATACTACAGGCAGCTACACTCATTCCTGGGCTATTGAACTTTTTTTTTCTATTTTCAATTACTTGGAAAACTACTTACTTGGATAAAACTTGCTTGCCAAATTTGCAGATCATATAAATTTCAGAGAGATATCTAACACATTGGATCACAGAATCAAGTCCAGAAATATCTTGACAGGCTAGAAGACTGGGCTCAATCTAATAAGATAATAATAATTATTATTATGTTCATTCTCATCATTATCAATCTAATTAAATGAAATGTAAATTAAAATATGCATTTCTACACTTGCATTACAAAATTCAACTTCACAAGCATAAAATAGAGTAGGCAAAGCCACAGAATACATCATAGGAAGAGATATGGAAAAATTAAAAGAAAAAAAAGGATCTCCTATTGATTTGAAAGTTTAATACATATTAATGATATTATATATCAATAAAAACACTTCTAATATGATCTTAGATTTGATTAAAATAAGCATAGTGTCAAGGAATAGGAATTAGAACATCATCCTCTGTACTCTGCTTTGTTCAGATATTTGGAGGATTGTGATCAGTTCTGGATAACACAGTTTTGAAAAGAAATTTATAAGGTAGAAAGCATCCAGGGGATGTTGACCTCAAGGTCTCAGGATCATGCCATTTGAACAGTAGTTAACAGACTTAGAAATGTTTATCCTGGACAAAAGGAGACTGTGGGGTATCATCTCTGTTTTCAAATATTTGAAGAGTTGCCATGGAAAAGAGAGATTAGACTTTTTTTTCCTTTGCTCCAGAGGTCATAACTAGATGTAAAGGGCAGGAGTTACTGAGAGGCCATTTGAGATTTGATTTAAGGAAAATTTGGGGCAAATGTTAAATGACCATTTTTTTTGGTTATGTTATAAAACAGAATCTTGCTCAGGTGTGCACTGACTAGATAGTCTCTGTGGTCAATTCCAATTTTGAGATTCTGTAAGTGCTATCTTAACAAAATTCCCATTTCCAGTTAAGAAACTAGGGAATTTCACATCTCTCAAAATAATAATCAAAAAAATCTCTGAATTGGAAAGGACATCAGAATCATTTAATCCAACCAATATCTAAGCAGAAAGTTATTATATAACATCTCCCAAGAAAGCTTGACTTGAATACTAGGGGTGATGGGAGAAACATTGCCTCAGGGTTTCTTAAGATTTTTTGAGGCATGGATCTTTTCTCAAATAATGTTTTAAATGAATAAAACAAAATACATCAGATTACAAAGGAAACTATATTGAAATAAAGTTATCAAACATTTTTAAAATCAGTTGATGGTGTAGGGAGGCAGTCTGGTACACTAGAAATAATGTTGGTTTTGAAGACTTAGGATCTGAGTTCAATTCGTGGTTCTGCTCATTAGTACCTATATGACTTTGAACAGCACTTAATAATAATTCTGGCATCTATTTTTTCTCCTATAAAATGAAGGGGTTCAACTATATGACCACCAAGGTCTCTTCTACCTCCAAATATGTTCTCTAATGACCCATTTAGCTTAAAATCCTTAGTTCATAAAAGTGAATATCTTATCCCTTTAATTGGCAATGAGTCCATACCAACCAGTAAAGATAGTTTCCTCTTTCTCTTTGTCTGTCTGTCTGTCTGTCTGTCTGTCTCTCTCTCTCTCTCTCTCTCTCTCTCTCTCTGTCTTTCTCTCACACACATACACACACACACACACACACACACACTTCATTTGCCAAGGCTCTTCTCTAGTTCTCCTTCAGCTGTCTCTCTGTTTCTATTTTATTCTATCCCTCCGGCATTCAGCATTCAGGCTCCCAATCCCTGCTGTCTTTCTGGATTGTATTTGAATTGTTGATGTTCAGTCATTTTTCAGTCACGTTCAACTCTTCATGATCCCATTTGGGGTTTTCTTGGCAAACATCCTGGAGTGCTCTGCTATCCTTCTCCAGCTCATTTTAAAGATAAAGAACTGAGGTAAACAGGGTTAATGACTTGCCTGGGGTCATACAGCTACTAAGTGTCTGAGGCCAAATTTGAACTGGTGAAAATGAATCGTCTTTTCTCCAGACCCACCACCCTATCCACTGTGCCATCTAGCTGCCCTGTATTTGAATTACTTTTGTTCTGGTTTCTCACTGTGAGCAATTCAATTCAATCCAATTTGGTGCAGCAGATCTTCACTGAATGCCTATAATATTGTAAGTCAACACTGTAATGGGAACTCTATGTTGAAACTGGAGTACAATGATACAGTCCTTTCTTTTAAGGACATCTATGTGTGTGCAGACACCACAGTGCAGTGGTTAGAATATTGACTCTGCAATAAGAGAATATGGATTTCCATTCATTCTCTGATACTTCCTGTCTATGGGACCATGGACAGTTTATATAATTTGCTTCCTTCTCAAGTTTCCCTCCCTGTGAAATGGACGAATTGGACTAAATGGCCTCTAAGGTTCCTTGCATCTTTGAATCTATGATCCTGTGATCTTTCAGCTCTATATCTGTGATCCTTGGTAACCAAGGCAAGGCAAAATGTGATAAAGAGCTAAACTACGTGTCATGATTATTTTAAAATATTGTTGGGGCGGGGGGGAGGAACCAAGATGGCAGAGTAAAGGAAGAAACTAACCAGAGGTCTCCCAAATTCCCCTTCAGGGAACATTTAAAAATGCCTCAAAACAGATCCTGAAGTGACAGAACCAACAACAGAATAGGATGAAGCAATTTTCAAGTCTAAGGCAACTTGGGTTAGCAGGGAAGATCTATATCCTTGAGGTGAGAGGGGAACACAGTCTAGTATGAGCCATGAAAACATAAATCATGCCCCAGCAAACCAGTAGCAGGCATTGGAAGTAACAGAACTGGGGGGCAGCATCTAGTCTGGAACTCTCAGGCCACAGAAGATAAGGGGGGTTGAAACACTGATCGGAAGGACATTACAAGAGAACATTCACTATCATTGCAAAAAATATTGTTACATTGCCCACATGTGACTTCAGATCACGGTCTCAGGGCAAGGAAAAGAACTAGCAGTATCAGGGATCCTAGACAAAGTTCCAGAATAGAAAAGAGTACTTGTGGTCACTCATACACCAGAGCAAAGGCCAGGAGAACAGTGACCATACCTCTCTTTAGATAACCTTATAAGAACTGAAAACATACAGACCCCCAGAACTAGCTCTGAAAATAGGAATTGGAAAGATCTGAAGCTTGGGACAGTGTTCCTCTACCCCAGGAGCAGAACCCAACTTTAACATAAAGTTAAAAGTAAAATAATAATAACAATAATGCTGATTGAGGGGAACAGAACTAGGAAAACATTGTACACAGTAACAGCAACAGTGTACAAGGACAGATTTTGATAGACTCAGCCCTTCTCAGCAATGCAAGGACTTAAAACAATTCCAAAGGACACATGATGGAAAATGCTATCCACATCCAGAGAAAGAACTGTGGAGTTGGAATACAGAATGAAGCAGACTGTTTTCTTTTTTGCTTTGTTTTATTTAGGTTTTTATTTCTTTCTCACGGTTTCTCCTATTTGTTATAATTCTTTTATGCAACATGACTAATATGAAAATGTGTTTAATAGGAATATCTGTGTAAAGCCCATACCAGATTACAAGCTGTCTTGGCGAGGGAGGAGAGCAGAGGGGGAGAAAATTTAAAACTTATGGAAGTGGATGTTGAAAACTAAAAATAAGGGGCGGCCAGGTGGCTCAGTGAGTAAGAGCACTGGCTCCAGTGTCGGGATGACCTGGGGATCAAATCCAGGCTCAGATACTCAGCACCACACCCAGAAATAACTGGCCATGTAACCTTGAGCAAGTTACTTAACCCCAATTGCTTAAAAAAAAGGAAACTAAAAATAAATAATTTAATAAATTGGGAAAAAATTTTAAAATAGGCAAAGAAAACAAACAAGAAAAGAACTTGATTATTGAAAATTACTATACTGACAGGGAAGGTCAAAACACAAACTCAGAAGGAGATAAAAAATATCAAAACAGCTACATGCAAAGCCTCAAAAAGAAAAAAAAAAGTGAATTGTTCTTAACCCCCCAAAAAAAATTCCTGGAAGAACTCAAAAAGGATTTTAAAAATCAAATAAGAGAGGCAGGTGACAAACTGGAAAAAAGAATGAGAGTGAGTGAACAAAATCATGGTAGAGGGGGAGTAAACAGCTTGGTAAAGGAGGCACAAAAATATAGCAAAGAAAATAAAAACAAAATAGGTCAAATATTAAAAGAGGGACAAAAATCCAATGAAGATAACTCCTTGAAAGGAAGAATTGGGCAAATTAAAAAGAAGATGTAAAAAATTCACTGAAGTAAATAATCCCTTAAAAATTACTATTGGGCAAGTGAAAGCTAATGATTTTTTGAGACATCAAGAAACAATAAAGGGGCGGCCAGGTAGCACAGCGAGTAAGAGCACCAGCTTCAGTGTCAGAACGACCTGGAGATTGAATCCCGGGCTCAGACACTTAGCACCCACCCAGAAACACCTGGCCGTGTAACCTTGAGCAAGTTACTTAACCCCAATTGCTTAGGGGCGGCCAGGTGGCTCAGAGAGAGCACCAGCTCCAGTGTTGGGATGACCTGGAGATCGAATCCCAGGCTCAGACACTCAGCACCACACCCAGAAATAACTGGCCGTGTAACCTTGAGCAAGTTACTTAACCCTGATTGCTTTAAAAAAAAAAAAAAAGAAGAAACAATAAAACAAAATCCAAAATCTCATTGGAAAAAACAGCTGACCTGGAAAATAGGTCCAGGAGAGATCATTTTAAAATTCTTGGACTATTTGAATGCTATGTTCAAAACAAAACCCTAAACATCATCTGTCAAGAAATTTATTTCATTTTAGATATTTTAGAACCAGGTGATAAAATAGAAATTGAAAGAATCTATCAATCACTTTCTAAAAGAAATCCTAAAATGAAAACTCCCAGAAGCCAAATTCCAGAATATTCAGGCAAGGGAGAAAATATTGCATGCAGTCAGAAAGAAGCAATTCAAATATCATGGATCCATAGTCAGGATAATACAAGATACAGCAATTTCTACATTAAAGGATTGGGGAACTTGGAATAAGATATTCCAGAGGGCAAAGGGGCTAGGATTACAACCAAGAACCACCTACCCAGCAAAACTGAGTATAATTCTTTAGGGAGAAAAAAATTAGATATATAATGAAATAGAAGATTTTCAAGTATTCTTAATGAAAAAACAAGAGCTGAATAGAAAGTTTGATTCACAAATGCAAGATTCAAGAGCAGCATAAAAAGGTAAACAGAGCAAGTTCAGACTGCTTACATTCCTACATGTGAAGATGATGCTTGTAACACCTAAGAACTTGATCTTTATTAGGAGAGTTAGAAGAAGCATACATAGAGAGAGGGCATAGGTGTGAGTTGACTACAATGGGATGATATCAAAGAAAATTAAGTTAAGGAGTGAAAAAGAGGGATGTACTTGGAGAAGGAGGAAGGAAAAGGTAGAATCAGGAAAATTATTTCACATAAAAGAGGTATGAAAGAGCTTTTACATTAAAGGGAAAGATGAGGGATGGCAAGCTATGCTTGAACCTTACTTCCATTAGGATTGGCTCAAAGAGACAGACACTCAAGTATAGGAATCTATCTTATCCTAAAGGAAAAAGGAGGAAAGAGAATAAAAGGGGGTGGGCTAATAGAAAGAAGGGAACGTTGGGGGAAGTGGTAGTCCAAAGCAAACCACTTCTGAGGTGGAACAGAGTGAAAGGAGAGAGGAGGGAAAAAGATGAACAGGGGTAAAGTAAGAGGGAGGGAAATACACAATAATCATAACTGTCAATGTGAATGAGATGAACTCATCCATAAAACAGAATCAGAGAACAGAATAGATTACATGTTTTAGATATAAAGGTTGAGACTAAAAGTAAATTAGGGGAGTATGGAATGTCTTGACTGTTAGATTTATGGATAAGGGAAGCATTTATAAGCAAACAAGAGATAGAAAATATTATGGAATGTAAAATGATTGAATTTTATTATATTAAATTAAAAAAGATTTTGCATTAATAAAATCAATGCAGCCTAGATTAGAAAGAAAATAGAAAACTGGGTGGGGAGATTTTTACAGCAAGTTTCTCTGATAAAGTCTTCATTTCTCAAATATATAGAGAATTGAGGCACATTTATAAACACACAAGTCATTCCCCAATTGATAAATGACAAAAGTTTATGAACAGTTAGTTCTCAGACAAAGAAACCAAAGCTATCTAGAGTCATATGAATAAATGCTCTAAAACACTATTAATTAGATAAATGCAAATTAAAACAAATCTGAGGTACCACCTCACACTTATCAGATTGACTAACATGACAGAAAAGGAAAAGAGTGTACACAGCAATAGCAATAATGTACAGTTTTCAAGTGGAAATGACTTAGCTATTCTCAGGAGTACATTGATGTAAGGCAGTCCTGAAGGACTTATAATTTAAAATGCTATCTACCTCCAGTGTAAGAACCAATGGGATCAGAATACAGATTGAAGCATATTTTTTTTTAAAAAAACTTTCTTTTAATGCAGTTTTTTGCTTGTTTTGTGTAAGACAATTGGGGTTAAGTGACTTGCCCAGTGTCACACAGCTACTAAGTGTCATAGGCCATAATTGAACTGAAGTTCTCCTCACTTCAGGGCCAGTGCTCTATCCACTGAGCCACCTAGTTGCCCCTAAACTTTATTTTTCTTGAGTTTTATTATATTTTGCTGTCTTCTTTCACAACATGACTAATATGGAAATATGATATACCAAGATTCTTGCCGTTTCAATAAGGGGTGAGAGGAAGGGTGGAGAGAATTTGGGACTCAAAATTTGAAAAAGTGAGTGTAAAAATTGCTTTTATGTGTATTTTGAAAAAATGAAATATTAAATATATAATAAAAATATTGTTAAGACATTCTGATTCTGCTACTCGCTACGCATATAACCTTTAAAATCAATTTCTTTTCGTGATTTCAGTATACTGATTTGTAGAATAAAGTATTGGAATCTATAAAGTCCTTCCAACTATAAATCCAATGGGCATATGACAATAAAGAAGTAATGAAGCATAGTATTTAGTCTAAGAATAAAGAAGATTAGGGTCTAGCCTCTGTCCCATGTTGATCACATTACCATGGGCAGGTAAGAACATGTCAGTTACACCAAACAACTCTCTAAGGTTATAAATTGTATACAGATTAATTACCTCCCTAAGTAGAGTTTCCTTCATCTTGAAATTCCTTTGACCAATGAAATCACAAATACAGACCATTTATGCTCCTCCCCAAAAAGAAGAGTTTGTCTTTTTGTCTTGGTATTGAGAAGGGGGAAGAAATGACTGTTTGGCTTAGTTTATAGGAAGATTTCACAGAGAAAGCAAACTTTGAACTGAGCCTTGAAGGATTACTAGGATTTAGATAAGCAGGGAGAAAAAATGGGAATGATGGAAAATAGAGTGGTAGAGTGTGAAGAGAGTAGAACTTGGAGTCAAAAGGCATAGACTCACTTCTCATCTCTGACGTTCTACTTGTGTGAAATTTGGCAAATCATTTCACTTCTCTGGGCCTCAGTTTCCTCATGTGAAATTTGGCAAATCATTTCACTTCTCTGGGCCTCAGTTTCCTCACCTGTAAAGTGACAGAGTTCAAATAAGTAACTTCTAAGTTCCCTTCCATTTCTGAATCTATGCTACATTAATCCTATGAACTCCATTATTGTGGTTCCTTAGCTGGGAATGGGAAGAAAACTGGACTGGGAATTAGGCCAGAACTCTAATCCCAGATCTTATACTTATTAGCAATATATAATAGTTATCTATAGACATGTTGTATTCCACAACAGAACATGAGTTCCTTGAATATAACACATTCTAACATCTCCAGCAGACTGAATACTCAAGGTTAAAGAAAAAAAATAGTCTTTCTATACATCTAAAGCACTCTTGAACCCCCACCAATGTTTTTACTTTTAATATTCAGTCAGGGGATATAATTATTTCAAAGCAAAAGTGTTTAATGAAATGGAATATGCAAAACAGTTTTCCACTGGGCAGGATTTGGGCTGTAGCAAATCATGAGATATAGTCCCTGCAGATACTGCCTGGTTCTACAGCTTCCAAATTATGACTCTACAAAAATACTTCTTTAGGTACCATGCTTTGCTCTTTTAACTTAAAGCTTAGATGCATCGGCTTATACAAGTTCTTTTAGAAAAAGAAGGCTTAAAAAAACCTCTTACACTAGAACAGACCAAAAGCTTTGGACTCCTCTTTCTACTGAATTACTTGCAGCCCTGGATCAGAGATCTCAACTTAGTTTCTTTTATTTATTTTTCTTTTCTTTTTTTCCATTTTGAAAATGCTTTATTAACTTCAAATTTACATCATTCATTTTCACCAGATTTAGAATTACAAATTTTCTCCCCATTTTTCCCCTACCCACCAACCCAAAATAGCAGTCCCACAGGATATCCCCTCCTCCAATCTGCTATCTCCCATATCTTCTCCAATACCCCCTTGGACTTTTCCAGTAGGGCATGGTGAATTTCTATGCCCCAGTGCCTGTATACCTTATTTCCCAATTACATGTAAAATAGTATTAATTATAGTATATATATATATATATATATATATATATATATATATATGTATGTATGTAAATATTTGATTTTAAAACTTTGAATCCCAGATTCATTCCCTTCCTCCCTTGTCACCTCACTGGGAAGATAAGCAGTTCAGTATAGGTTGTACATGTGTAGCTAATGCAAAACGTTAACATAGTAGATATATTGTAAAAGACTGATTATATTTCCCTTCCTCCTATCCCACCTCCCACTTGTTCTATTCTCTACTTTGATCCCGTACTTTTTCAAAAGAGGGTTCTTCCAACTTGCCTCCCCCCCAACCTGCCCTCCCTTTCATCATCCTCCCTCTCCTCCCTTTCCCCCCTACTCTCCTGTAGGGTGAGATACCCCAATTAGTGTGTATTTCATTCCCTCCCCAAGCCAAATTCAATGAGAATAAGGTTGACCCATTCCCTTTTGCCTTCCTATTCTTCCCCTCCATTGTAACCTTTTTCAGCTTGCCTCTTCTATATGAGATAGTTTACCCTATTCTGTCTCTCCCCATCTCCTCTGATTATATTCCTCTCTCACCTCTTAATTTCACCTTATAAGTATCATCCCTTTCTATTAAATTGGTCCTGTGCCCTCTATGTATACCTGTAAACATATATGCACACATTCACATATGTATTCATACACCCGTATACCCTCAGATACAGACATATATATATATATATATATTTATATTTATATTTATATTCCCTTCAACTATTTTCATACTGAGAAAAGTTTAATCAGTTACAATTATTGTTTTTCCATGTAGGAATGTTAATAGTTCAACTTTGATAAGTTCCTTATGATTTCTTTTCCCTGTTTACCTTCTCATTCTTCTCTTGCTTCTTGTATCTGAATGTCAAATTTTCTATTCAACTCTGGTTTTTTCAGCAAGAATGCTTGAAAGTCCTCTATTCCACTGAATGGCCATATTTTCCCCTGAAACATGATACTCAGTTTTGTTTGGTAGGTGATTCTTGATTTTAATCCCAGCTCCTTTGACCTCCAGAATATCACATTCCAAGTCCTTCGATCCCTCAGTGTAGAAGCTGCCAGATCCTGGGTTATCCTGATTGTGTTTCCACAATATTCAAATTGTTTCTTCCGGGATGCTTATAATATTTTCTCCTTGATCTGGAAACTCTCAAACCTGGCTATAATATTCCTAGGAGTTTTCTTTTAGGGATCTTTTTCAGGAGGTGATGAGTAGATTAATTCAACCGCTATTTTGCCCTCTGGTTCTAAAACATCAGGGAAGTTTTCCTTGAGAATTTCTTGGAGGATGATTTCTAGGTTATTTGTTTGATCATGGCTTTCAGGTAGTCCAATAATTTTTAAATTATCTCTCCTGGATCTATTTTCCAGGTCAGTTGTTTTTCCAGTGAGATATTTCACAATGCTTTCTATTATTTCATTTATTTGGATCTGTCTAACAGCATCTTGATTTCTTGTAAAGTCATTAGCTTCTATTTGTTCCAATCTAATTCTGAAGGAATGATTCTCCTCAGTGAGCTTTTGAGATTCTTTTTCCTTCTGACAAATTCAGCTTTTTAAGGCATTCTTCTCCTCATTGCCTTTTTGAGCCTCCTTTGCCATTTGAGTCAGTCTGTTTTTTAAGGTATTATTTTCTTCAGTCAGGCTGTTGACTCTCATTTCATAATTTTCTTGCATGGTTCTCATTTCTCTTCCCAATTTTTCCTCCACTTCTCTTATCTCCTTGTTAAGGTCCTCTATGGCCTGTAATCCACTCATATTTTCTTTTGAAGCTTTTGGTGCAGGAGTTCTGCCTTCAGTCTTCCTTCTGCACATGCTTTGATCCTTTTTGTGCCCAAAATAGGAGTCTAGTGTTGGATTCTTCTGTTTGCTTTATTTCCTTTGCCTGGTCATGTTGCCACTCAATTAGTTGACTTTTGGGCTTTTTGCCACAGTAGGACTCTGCTACCAGACAGGGGAGCTTCATACCAAATGATGGGGTTTTGTCAGCTGTCAGAGATATTAGTTGAGTGCCCTTGCTGAAGCCTCCACATGCTCTGACAAGCTAGACACACACACCAGGACCTCCACCCTAGACCACAATCCAGATTCAAGAAGTTTAAAGCAAGAGTGATTACCCCTCAGACTGGTCGTTTGGTCCCCCTACACTCTGTGGGCCAGGAGCTGAAGCTGCCATGTTGGGGTGACTTGCAGCCATGGCTCCTCTGTGGCTTCTCACCCTGGGGGCAAAAGCCAACGCACTCCTAACTACAGGGTCCCAAAGTTCACACTGTACTGACCTCTTCCTTTGTCCTTAGCATCTATGTGTTGTTAATTCTTGATCACCACAGCTGCTGGTGCTCTGGAGTCCCTCCAGCCCATGGCTGGTCAGGCCCACCCTGGGGCTAAAGCCTTCGTGTGGATCTGGGCTTGGCTTGAAGAGCACTGCACTGTCCAATTCCTGCCAAACTTCTGGGCTATGCTCAGTGGGAGGTTAGCTTCTCTGTGTCATTTTGTGAATTATGTAGCTCCAATGTTTGTTCAGAGTCCCCTTTTACATGAATTGGGGAATGTGGAAGCTGGAGCCCTGTGGAGGTCCTGTTTCTGTTCCACCATATTGACTCTGCCCCTCACCTTAGTTTTTGATGAGTATTGTATATAGTTCCCAGTTTCTTCTCTGGAAGCAAAACAATAAATAAGATAATGGTTATTTGACCAACAATTACCAAACTTCTCTTGGGGTTTGGGGTTCCCTAGTTTTTCAAACCTTTAGTCTATTCCATTCTTCTATGTAGATAAGTAGAGGAAGAAATGTACTAATATAAAAGTAAGTCAGGGGGTAAAATCAATGTTATTGGTATCTGATTCAGGTAGTATGGGGTTCCTTCAAAAGTATACATGAGCAAATCAAAATTAGAAAGAATCCCTGTATAAGGTAAAAGGAAAAAGTAGTCATCAAGCATCAAACCCATATCATTTACCAGTACTGGGAGTATAAATAGAAACAAAAACAAAGACAGTCCCTTATCTCAAGAAACTTATGTTCTAATGCTAAAGGCAAAATATAAAAAGAAGTTGAAAATATGGGAGAAGAGGTCTGGGGGTGGGACAAGGAGACACTTAGCTCTTAGGACATAATGGAAAATTGAAGGAGAGGCTTCTTGTATTGGAAGGGGGATTTTTAAAGTGTAGTTTAATTTTTTAATATAATGTATACTTGAAAATACAAAATAAAACGTTGATGAAATTATTTTAATAGCTCCATCCTAAATTCAGTCACCTAATAATTATTAACTTTTTTAAAATCTGCAAGTACAATAGTTATCTTAAAATTTAAACTTTAGTTGGAGAAGTAAGACTAAAACTTCTCTAAGTTTCCTTCCAGCTATATAATTGCTAGATCTATGATATATGTCATTGAGGTAGCCTGAATTTGGACTCTTGGTGCTACAGAAAGAATTATTAGCAACCTTTCAGGCAAGAGCATCAACCAGTTTTGCTCTCCCCCCCCCTTGTTACACTGTCAGCTTCAATCATAACAACAACAATAGCAGGTGTATAGAGTGGACACAGTTCAGATGGAATAAGTGAACACCTTGGAAGGAAGGAAAGTAAACTGATGAAATTTGAAGCAGCTGGAGGATCAGAGATGCTTGAAAAATCTCTTGTACATGAAGATCATTGATATTTACTGGGGGAGGTTGACAGAGGTGACATTAAGAAAGACTGCATGTTGTCCCCCATTTTCAGCAATCTGAGACCTTGGGGCATCACTGTGTCAATCTGACAAGGTCTCCTCCTCTCTAAAGATGTCTTCCACTATCAGTCTGTCAAGTACACTTTCTAGGCTTTCATTGGAGATACTCAGCTCCAGCATCCTCCAAAATTAATGCTGTATTCTAGGATCTGAGGAGATGAGTAGCCTCAAAAGTCAAGTTAATAATAAAATCCAGTTCTATGGATGTCTTTCAGAGAGTACTCTTCTTACCCAGAGGTTCCTGAAACTCAGTCTCATTCAGAAGAATTTCAAGCTCTTACCTGTATACTACACAGGTGTTTATCAAGACCAGACCTTGACAAAGTTGTGAAAATTATAAGGTTGTCATTGACACTACTTCACCTCTGCTATTTCTATCCCATTCTCTGTCCCTCAATTCCCCTGACACACAGGATTGTTTGAAAAGTCATACACATCCCTAGGTTAAATACAACAACAACTTAAATTCATAAACCATTTTCTTGGGGTCAGAGGTAGAGTGGGAGAACTATAATTTCATCAGTGTAGGAAACTCCTCATATGGAAACCCTGTCAACTACTGCAAATTAACCCCTAATCTGCAACTGAACATCAATTCATCCATCCAGTCAATACCAGAGACAGGACACAAACCCAAACCTTTCTGCCTCCGAGGCTAACTTTTTAACATTATAACATGCTGCTTCTTATTACATAGTCACCTTGCCCAAAATGCTTTCCCATATGTCTTCTCATTGAATCCCCACAATAACCTATGAGAATAGCATATCAGTTGTTATTCATATGTAACAGATAAGAAAACTGAAACGCAAATTGGTGGCGACTTAACCAAGGTCACTCATTTTAATGGTTTGAGAAATAAAACTAAATTGACTCTCATTTTGACTCCCATTCTAGATTTTTGTCAATAGATCACACTAATCAATATTATAGCCTACATTTTGGGAGAAAGTACATGAGAAGTAGAAAAAGGGGATTCTGGGTGAGTCCGATTTAATATAAAAATATATATTAGGAGCTGACTATGTAAAACACTAAGTTCTGAAGGTAAAAAAGTGAAAAAGTTTGTGAAACTATTTAAATGAATTTTGAACCTACTTTCAACTAGTATTTATTAATTTCCTTCTATGTGCAATTATAAGAAATAATCTTAACAAAATTACTTGATGCCCTGGATGAGACATTGCTGTAAATAACTACAATGTAGCCTATGATTAATAACAAATGAGTGATATATATCATACATGTCACTGGAATTCAGAGAGTGCTATCATGGGATTACAAGTCAAGAAAGGACCACAGAGACCATTTGGTCCAACCTGCCTCATTTTACTGATGGGTAAACAGGGAGATTAAATAGTTTTCCAACATCACATATATATTAATTGCCAGAAGTACAGTTTAAGCCCAGGTTATCTGATTTCAGAGCAGCAACTCTGGTTGGAATGATCTAGGAGGACAATGGAATATTAAGGTTGGAAGGTAGAATCATCTCCTCTGATATCTTTATTTTATTTATGAGAAAACGGAGGCTGTGAAAGGTTGACTTAACTATGTACAGCTAATGAGTAGTAATTATATACTATAATGTAATGATTCACAATAATCATTTATTTCATGCAAAGGGGACAGAGTTATTCCCAAAGAGTCACACTTTCACAGGGATGGCAGTTGGGGGAAAATAAGATGTCAGTGGGGATGAGCACTGGTGTGAAGCTTCCATTGACCTTAGTCTAGTAGGTGATAGTGGGATAGCTTTGATGCGTGGTGGAATGCATATTGTAATCAAAGGCCCCAATCCACTTGGGACTCAAACTAATATAGAGATTTTAGACAGGAGTTGATGTGGCATTAATAGGAAACCATCCCATCATCAATGAGGCAAGAAATGGGATAGTCTGGCCAGTGAAATGAGGGTATTCTCTGAATTACCTAATAAGGAATGTGGAATGAGGTAAAGAGTCAGCAAATTTAACTCTGTGCCACAGAGTCAAAGCAGCTGGAATGGAAGAACCAGATCTTTGAGTCAGTTAAACCTTAGAATTCATGCCTCCTGGGGAGTAGGGCTGAACCAAACTGGCTTTCACTGGTTTACAATTTAAGTGATTATCTTATGCTAGGAGCTATGCTAAGCACTAGAGATAAAAATACAAAGAATGAAACAAATTTTGTCCTTAATAAGTTTATGTCTTATCAATCAGTATACTATATACAGATTAAGAGTTAAGGAGGGAAGGTATTAAATATACCTAAGAGCTAATTGGAAGCATTAGGAAAGTCATCATGTAGAAGGTGGCACTTAGTCTGCATTTTAAAGGATGTAAGGGTATAACAATGAGTAGGTGATTCAATCTAGGTATAGGGGACCGGCAAGACGAAGGGGTGAAGATGGGACATGGAATTCTATGTGTAAAGAAAGAACAGAGAGTTTGGGAGTAAGGGAAAAGGAGTAATGTATAACGAGGCTAGAATGAGAGGCTGAGGCTGTTGCAAAGGGCTTTAAAAGTCAAATAGGTTTTTTATTTTATCCTGGAACAATAGGAGACTCTAAAGTTTACTAAGTAAGCTATATCCATGTATAGTTTGGCCCTTTGTAAAATTTTGAAGTAAGTGATTCCATTTTTCTTTTAAGCTCTTCTTCATTCTAACAGGTACCATTTCCAAGATTAATCTAGTACCTCTTTCTAGTAACTAGCATAATCCCCAAAAGAGATCAACTGAAATGGTTTAAGGCGTCCACTTTCCATGAGAATTTGTGGTTGAACAGGTGACATTTAGATACCCCAAACCTTTCAAGATCCAAAGGAGTGACTTCTAATAGTGGGATTTCATAGAAATGAGTGGGGGAGATTTTTTTGGAAAAGCAAACTGCCCAGAACTTGTCAAATCACACTTGAAAGGTGGTCGCTACACTTACTTATAAGGTTAACCTTGGTATTTTGTCACTGATGCTACAGATATTACTTTCTCCTTTCTGTCCCTCTTAAATTACTCTAAATTCCAGTGTTCCAAGGGCCATTATGTTCAAATGACATATGCATAACTTTATTGGAAGGTTTCCTCACTACAATACTTTCTGTTCCTTGGAAATTGCCTGGAGATCAGGATCTCTGAACTTTCTTTTGTGGAGAGATGGAGAAAATCAATTGCTAAAAAAAAAATAGAAAGATTGGCATAAAAAAGACATTTTGACCTTCCTAAAAGGGTTAATCCCACAACAAAGATATATTTTTCATTTATAAATGCTCACAGGGTCAACTTTCACCACAGAGAAGGGAAATCACCTTCTCACGATTGGAAGAGACAAGTCATTTCTCCTAGATTATTTATCTTCCTTGGCTGATTGTAATGGGGATTGTGCATTAATAATTCAAATCCTAAAATATTCCTTGTTGGACATTAGAACAATTATTACACCTGTAATTGTGCACAGGAGTTAAGAAAGTGTGGTGAAGAATAACAGTGAAAACTTGTCCCCTTAAGGAAACCATGCTAGAAAGTCATGAATGTTCTGAGAACAGCAAATTGGCTTCTCCTCTGAGGAGATTTTTTTTTTTCTGTTGATACAATAACTGGGTGTACATGGTATCTCAAACTGACAGAGAGTGACAGGCAGAGATAGTAATTATGCCCTTATCTTGAAGGACAGAGATGTTATCTCCGGAAGGTCAGATCAAATTTTGGAGACAATGCGGCCTAATAGCTTCTCCATCTGTCTACTGGACTCTTCAAACTGCAAGTTAAAATGAACTTTTATAACCATCCTTTTATTTTTATGGGGAAAAAATGATGAGAGACAGAGGCAAGCTTGACTGAGATTAGAAATCAGAAGTGGAGTTTTCTATTTCCAGTAGTCACACTGGATGGCATTAGTGGACTTTTATCTTTAACCTTTCTGTCACCTCAGTCACAACTCCAGTGATGATGCTGACCCTGATTCCCTTGTGTTCTCAGTCCAAGAATTCCTAAGATTGAAATTTTCTCTAAAATATCTTTAATGATTGTAAAGTGTGTTTGGGAGGAGAGAATATTCTTCTGAAATTCTCCCTTAAATTATTTTCACCTCTCAATTCCAGTTAGATCAAATGGTTAAGCCTATATATTCAATTTCTATAGAGACCAGTTTTTTCCAAGGCCACAAATCATCAGAATTCATGGATAGAGTTGGTAGGAGATGGGACAGATTTACTGATGATAACTGGGACACAGAGACTTGACCAGGGTGGGGGTAGTTCTCAAAAGTAATACAGAAAGCCACGTAGATTGAGCATTTGTACTGGGGACAAGTGAGAAGGGAGAGAGAGAGAAGAATTAGTGGTAAGCAACAGCTGAAATGTCCTAAGAATTGCCAGGCAAGTGACCATTTAATGAGTTAGTCCAGTAACATTCTTTCATACAAAAGGATACAAGGATACTTATGCTTCCACCTCACTACTACTACACTTGAATTCTAAATCTTGGTCAAGTTCATAGAAATGAAGTCATACTGACGATTTGCAATTTAGGCAATGGGTTCTATAAGAATATAAAGAAATTTGGAGAAGTTGCTCCCCACCCTACCCCACAGAAGGAGGAGAATGAGGAAGAACGAAGAAAGTCTCTTATGCTTATTCCAAAGGTGGGGAAAGGAAGCTAAAGCCATTTACAGGTCCATTCTTCTAGGGAAAATAGACCACTGGTTCTTTTAATACACTAATCATTAGCAAGTTGGATTAAAAAACATGAGAGCTAGAGAATTCCACTGGTGTCCTGGGATACCCTGGTAGATTCATTAGTCATTCTAACTATGTCTATCTATTGTAAATGTCCCCTTCCCCTCCCTCCATCTTCCAGTGGGAAGTAGCCTGATCTAATGAGTCCAAATCAGTTGACATAGGGAAGTAGATATAGCATTGGTATCAGGCAAGGACCCAAATAAAGACTCCAGGAATCCCAGTCATTTTAATTACAGAACAAGGTAGGAGCTTGGTCATAAGGAACAAGGCAAGAGTCCAATGCTGAAGGTCAGAGAAAGAGCATCAGGCTTGCTTAATTGCTATTCAGCCACCTAAAGAATTTGTCCAAAGGACCCTTTCTCTCTGCTAAAATGGAGATTGGCTTGGTTCTGGAACCTGGAGCTGAACGAAGACTGTGGGTGGAGATTAGGTAACCACAAATGTGAAGACTGGAAGATTGCAGGGGCAGTGAGCCAGGCCCATCTTTACAGACAGTATGATATCTTTTCAGTGATATTTGTCCTTGAAAGAAGGTACCAAGGGAACTTCTTTGATTTATGCATTTTATGTGTGAGTTTGTGACTCTTTTCTGCACAGTTGGAACCAGTTGGAAGTAAAATGGAGGCATTTATTTTATTTGATGTGTTCAATTATGTATTCATTTTATATTAATCTAACATCCCCTGCTATGGCTTTTGAATTTTGCACAGGACAACATGCTAAATGTTTAAATGTTAAATGAGCTTTAACATTGCCCATTATTGTTTTTTTTTTTGTTCTGGTTTTTGGATGGTACTGGCAGAAGTGAATGAAATTATGTGCACTCTGCCCTCCAGCCAGGTCTGTCTCTTCATTTGAATAGCACGTGCCAGGCTCATTTCTTGCCTATTAACTCCATTGTTCATGCTTTTCTTTGCCTGGAAGGGTTGCCTTGCTACTTTCTTGTTACCTAAAGTATGAAGTAGAAGGTCAAGTATGACCTTCAAGGTCCTGCATCATCTTTGATACCTTCCCTGATTACCCAGACTTAGATAGGTCTCTCTGTTGCCTGAACTCCTTTTATAGTTTTTGGAGTAGAAAGAACACTGACCTGGGAATCAGGAAACCAGGGTTTCAGTTTTAGGTTTGGCACTAATTAGCTCTTTGAACTTCATCATGGGGTCATAGATGGATTTGAAGAGGACCTCAGAGTACATTTATTCCAATCCCATCATTTTACATAGATGGAAATTGAGGCTAAAAAGAGTTTAATTGACTTGCCTGAGGTCACACAGGTAATAAATAGTGGGATTCAAATTCATTTCCTCTGCCTCAAAATCCAGTATTTTTTCCATTGAACCATATTGCCACTTGAAGTGAATTATCCCTTTTGGTTGAAGTTTCCTTATTTACCAAATAAGGATATTAGCCTAAATAATTCCTAAGGTTTTTTCTAGCATTACAATTTTATGCCTATAAAAGACCATATTATATGATAAATAGAGAGCCAGATTTCAGGTCAAGATAACTGACTCAAGTTATTCCTTTGACACATACTGCCTGTGTGACCCTGGACAAGAAAATTCTAAAAGCCTGAGATAACTCTAAAATTACAAATGGCGTAAGAGTGACTGGTCTTCATAGGTAAAGGAACTTTTCGCACCAGGGGTTTAATATATCAAATAAATCTTAGGTCTGGTCAGATACAAGAATAAAAGAAAATTGAAAATTAAAAAATTTAACCCCCCCCTAGCTTCTCCCAGCTCCAAAATTCTATTATTTTCTTCTCCTTTAGCCTAGATCACACTAATAAAATTCAGTAATTATCTGATTCTTGCACTTGCTTGGTTATCAATAAGACAATAAGGTCCTCAAGGACAGGTCTTGGATTTCAAGCTCTCCACCTTTCTCATTAGCTCTTACCTCCATTCTGCAGACAACCTTGCTTCCTGTTTTACTGAAGGCCCTCTCACAAGATCTCTCTTTCCACTATTCTTTCCATCCTGAACTACTTTGGTGTTTGTTCATCATCTCTTATCCTAGAGAAAGAGCAGGTTCTCCCTTTTGGAATAGTTAACCTCTTCACCTACATACTCCATCCCTGTTATCTATTGCAAAATACTATTCAATCAGATTTTCCTCTCTTATAGCATCTTCAGTCTCCTTTACTGCTACAAAAAATCTTGGGGGAAAAGAAAACAAAATAATTTCTCTTGCCTACAGAACCTTCTAATCCCCTCCTTCTTATCTTTTGGTCATCAGCAACCTTTGGAAAGTTTTCTACATTTACCTTTTTCTTATTGCCCATTTATTCCATAATACCTTAAAATCTGACTTTCCTCTTTACCATACAACTAAAATTGTTCTTTCCAAGGTGAGTAATCAAGCTTCAATCACCAAATCTCCAGCCTTTCTTCAGGGCTTTTTCTTTTTGAAGTTACTATACATTAGTGACCCTCAATTTTTTCACCTTATTAAACTTCAGGACCCCTTTGCACTTTTAAAAGCTTCTCCAAGGTTTTTGTGTATGTGGGTTATATTTATCAATATTTACCATAAATTACATTTATATTTAATTTACATTAAAATATTTTTGTGTTATTGGGATTTTTTTTTTTTACTTCAAGGATTCACTAAAAGAATCTTAAAGTCTCTCAGAGGTCCCCAGGCCACACTTTGAAAATTCTTTATCTATACCACTCAACTCAGTTGATCATCCTTACAGCCAAGGATATCAACTTCCATATCTCAATCACCCCATATAGTCAATCAATTGCCACATTGTGTTCCTACTTCCACATCTCTCCTCCACAACATTTCTTTTGCACATTTCTCACATTCATCCCCCTCTCTCCTCCCAAACAATCACCATTCTAGTTCAGGACTTATCCCCTCTCATAAGGCCTATTACAGGAGTCTCCTAAGAGGTCCCCTTGCCTCATTTTCCCACTATTTCAATTCATTTTCCAAATAGCTGCCAAAGAATCTCTCCTAGAGCACAAGTCTGACATGCCTTCCCCTCAATAAACTCAAGTGGCTCCCTATTACCCAAAGGACCAAATATAAACTCCTCTGTTAACATTTAAGGTCCTTCAAAACCTGGCCACAGAGTACCTTTTTAGTCTTATTATATATTGCTCCGTCTCATGCATTCTGTGGTCAAGTAAAATTAGTCTTCTTTCTGTTCCTCTTACAAGACACTCTCAATTTCCCATTTCTATAACTTATCACTGACTATCCCCAACTCCGAGAATGCCCTTGCTCTTCACATCTGCCTCTTGGAATACCTAGTCTCCTTCAAGACTTAAGGAAGGTGACATTTTCTGTATATCTCTGCCAATTATGTTCCTTCTTCCCCAAATCACCTCACCTTTGTATATACATGCCCTCCCTCTCAATAGAATATAAGTCCACTGAGGGACGTATGGGATACTCAGGGAAGGCTAGTACCTCTGTAATGAGGGCTGCTGAGCTGCTCATTTATCTTTGGTGTCCACCCACCACCCAACTCTCATCTGTCATTCTAAAAATCTGTAGAATGTGCAGTACCTGTACCCCAGTGAAACCCTCTCAGAAGACAGGCTAACTCAGGCTGAGGGTAAGCCAACAGGCCTCAAACCCATTGGCGAGTTATGGGAGGTGTCTATCCCAAGACTTCTCAGGCAGCATAGGTGGATATCAATGATTTGTTCCAACAGACCAGCAGAACCAAGTACTGTGGAGCACTTGGATCTTGGTCAGACATTGAAGACACCAAGGTCATTGACTGCATCCTGAGCCATCACCAGTCACCTTAATTTTGTTTTACCACTGGATTCTGATGAGTCTGGAAGAAAGAATAAGGCTGATGATTTTCCCCAATTCTTCCTCACTTAAATTTATGCATGAGTCAAAAGATATCACTCATACCATTTTATTATTTCATTATTCAATGATTTTACTATTTTATTATTTTACTGTGTTACTATTTTACCTACCTCAAATGCCAGTGCTAATGAGCTAGAGACCAAGTGGCAGGTGGGGATACACCAAGAACTGTAATCCCAATCCAACACACAGGTAGCCCAGGACATAGGGTCATCTTCTCACTAGAATGAAGCAGCAATGGGATTCTGCCACCCCCCCCCAGAGGTCTGAGTAGCTTTTTTAAGGACTGTACTATTAACTTCCTGGTGTGAGGAAGGGGTTAGAAAAGGTGCCCTAATATTATCTGCTTCACCTAACTCTGACCGGCTTACTGTGGCAGGCAGGGAAATTACCCTGTGGTAGAATTACAAAAAAAAAAGAAAAGTTCAAAAACTTTTGCGAAGATGATCCCCCTCACCATTTTGTACATGGAACATGCATATATTATGGACAATAAGAAATCCAGTAGTCCTGATAAACAAACAGCTCTCATTGCAAGAGAACTCAGTACGTATATCCAAATAGCAACACTGAGTGAAATAAGGCTGGCAGATGAAGGCCAGCTTATGGAAGTCGGAGCTGGATATGTGCTCTTCAAGAGTGACAGCTGTGATGAGGAGTGCCATGAAGCTGGTATAGGTTTTACAATCAGATCTAATCTAGTCAACACGTTTGTATACCTCCATCAAAAGTAAAGTCCAAGTGAAGCTAAGAGATATAGGATTCTTGTCTCAGTAAGAAGGTAGATGAGATTCCATTTTAAACTGAATGTAACAATCCAAAGTGCTTCAAAAAAGCCCTGATGGCTCTTTATGGGCAGAAGACTTTTGGTATACCAATAAAAGAGGGGTTTTTCAGCACCCAGCACCACATCATCTATGTGTGGAACCACTGGGCAGAGTAAATGGAGACACTTTGAATACTGTGGGAAAGTTCACTCACCTTGGTAGCATACTTCCCAGGGATGCACACATAGATGATGAATTGACATGTACATTTCCAGAGCTAGATCAGGGTTTGGGGAGTTTCAAAGGAAAGTGTGAGAGAAAAGAGGTATTAGGTCCCCCAACAAAATGAAAGTCTATAATATTGTTCTCTACAGACCTCATTGTTGCATGCCTATGAAATCTGTACAGTCTACCAGCACCATGCCAGAAAACTGAATCACTTGCATGTGAATAGTGAGTAAAATTCTGAAAATCACCTGGCAAGATAAGGTACTGGACTCTGAGGTTCTTTCTTAAGCTGAGCTGAAAAGCATTCAAACTACTGCAGAGAGAATAACTCTAAAGGGTTGTCCACATTGTTTGAGTGTCAAATGTATGTTTTATGGAGAAGTCACACAAGGCAAGCACTCACATGGAAGTCAGAAGAATAGAGATATAAGATACAAGGACATTCTCAAGGTCTCTATGAAGAACTTTGGTATCAAGTGTGAGACATGGAAGACACTTGCACAGGACCACCCAACATAACCTGCCCACATAAAAGAAAGTGCTGTGTTGGGGCAGCTAGGTGGTTCACTGAATGGAGCACTGGCCCTGGAGTCAGGAGAACCTGAGTTCAAATCCTGCCTCAGATACCTGACACACTTATTAGCCGTGTGACCTTGGGCAAGTCACTTAACCCCAATTGCCCTCCAAAAAGCAAAAAAAGAAAGTGCTGTGTTCGATAAGTAAAGCAGAATTATGGTAGCTCAAAACAGCATAAGATGTGCAAATTTAGACACATCTCCCTCCCAAGCATTCATATAAAGACTATTTGTACTTGACTTGTGCTAGAGAGTTCAAAGCATATCTGGGGTTTAATCATCGATAGCAAGACACACTGTACATCAATCCTGACATCATGATGTCATTTTGGTCCTCTTTGAGCACAAAGGACAGAAACAAAGTTCTTTGCAGGTGTGGACTGTTTCACTTTTGTCATTGTAGCTTCTGAATTTAGCACAGTGACTGACATGTAAGTAAGTGTGTAACACATGCTTGTTGATTGATTCATTGAGTAACCAATATCTCATCTTTGACTTCTGTGCAATTGTCCTTATTATTCCTTCTGGACACTTATAGATGCTATTTTTGCTCTCTCTACTGTCTCTTCCCATTTCCTAAAATATGTATATACTTTATGGTTTGTCTTTCTGTTCTTCTCTACCTTCCTGTCCCCCTTTCCTCAGTCTCTCTTGCTCCATCCCTCCATTTCTATACCTTTGGTCCTTGGCTCTCTGTCCTTCCCTCTTCTTTTGCAGGTATTGTGAAACCAATTCTGGTACTAGCACCTGCTCAGGAAATTAAAACGTCTAAGCTTTTTGACTGCTGAATTTCTGTGAGGCCAAACTGACAATCTGTTAACTACAGCCCCAAAGCTAAGATAACAGAATGTTTTCCAATCAGGGTTAGAATTGCAGGTGGTTATTATTTTTTCTTTCTTTCCACAGGCAACAAAGCAAAAGAAAACATCCAAAATCTTTCTCCTGCCCATCACCTTCCCACCTGCCTCTCTAACTTAAGCACTAGTAGCAAAATTTTCTTTAGACAAAATAATCAAAGTCTTTTATTTTCTGTTTGGAAACAGAAGTTGTTATGGCCCTGTCCTCTGTTCCATTCTTTCCCTTTTCATCTATTCTACACCTCCCTTTTCTCACATTCTTCTACCTTGCTTTTACTCATCTTACCATGGATTCCCTCTCTTCTTCACTCTTTTCTCAAGTCCTTTGTGAAACTATTACTCATACCTGGTATACCTTCTTGTCAGTGATAAGAAGTTTGAAAGAGGTACCATGTGTCAGATATGCTGAGATTTTCCAGAAGGACCCAATTGATTGATTCCTTTGAACATGTTCAATTATTTTAAAAAAGTATCATTTTTCAAAGAAAACCAAACAACCATCTGTCTGCAGATGATAACCTTTTAGATGAAGAGAATCAGTGTGGCATAAAAGGTAGGATAAGCCTGAAGTAAGAAAGCCTAGATTCAGCTCTTACCTTGGAAGTCTGCTAGATGTATGACCCTGGGTAAGTCATTTATGCTCTCTTAACCTCAGTTTTCTCATCTATAAAACTGGTTTGTATGGGGTGCTTAGGGAGGACTAGGACCTCTGACGTGAGGGACTTACTGAGCCCTTTTCAGAGCTACTCATTCACGTCTGGTGTCCACCTGTCACCCAACTCTTACCTGTGGCTCCAAGAAAATGTAGCACATGCAATAGTCATACCTTGGTGAAATTGTCTAGACAGATAGGCTAAACCAGGTTGAGGACAACTGAAAGACCTCATACCTGTTGGCTAGTTAGGGAGATACCTACCCTAAGCATGTGAAGACTCCCCCCAGTGGAATGGGTGGGGTGGATAAGAACAATTGGTTTCAATAACCATGGAGACAACTGATGCAGGTGCTGTAGAGTGTTTAGAGTTTGGTCAGACATGGAAAATGCAAACAAAAATTGCATCAGATGGGGCGGCTACGTGGCACAGTGAATAGAGCACCAGCCCTAGAGTCAGAAGGACCTGAGTTCAAATCTGGCCTCAGATACTTAACACAAAAACTAGCCATGTGACCTTGGGCAAGTCACTTAATCCTAATTGCCCTCTAAAAAGCAAAAAGAAAAAAAATTGCATCAGAAGTTCATCCTAGGCCATCACCCGTCATTATTATTTTTGTTTTGCCACTGGACTTTGATAACTCTGGAAAAGAGAGTGAGGCTGATGATTTTGCACAACTCTGTCTCATTTAATCCACTTCACCTGCAAGTCGAGATATCAACCATCACATCGTGATGCCATTGCACTTCTTCAAAAACAGAGGAACAAGAAAATGAGAATAACAATAGACATTGTGTCTAACTCATGAGATTGTGAGGTTCAAATGGGAAAAGTGTTTAAATTGTCCCATAAATGTAATTATTATGTAAAGAGAGCCCTTTTGAAATGTATCCTCCTAAAATGCAAGAAAATCATATGACTTTAAAGCTTTGCCAAGTTAAATAAAGGGCCGGCTCAACTGCCCCAAGTTCTGAGTTATCCTAAGCATTGGATTGACCTTTATTACTTCCTGAATCCCCTCCTCCCAGGGTTGTATGCCCTTCATGTAGGGGTTTGTTGAAGAAACCCTTAAAATTTCCCATGAGAACAAAGAGGTCATGGTTCCATTTCTATCCTTGCTCTACTTACCCCCTCACTTCATAGATCATGGACCAACAGGTCGACCTCCTGCCTTTGAGTAGAATTTACCTATAAAGGCCCCTGAGTGATAGACATCTTCAACTTCTCACCCAGACTTAGTGGTGTGAAAACACTAATTTTCACCTTAAAAAGGTTTCATTTTTCTCCAAAACTAGCAAAAACTGAGATTTCTCTTGTTATCAGAATGGTCCCCACTCCCACACCTTTTTACCTAGATTCAGAATTAACATATCACCAGTCAGTAGATTTATAAGAACTCTCTACCCTTTCTTGCCTTTCAGGGTAGAACAGTGTCTGTGAACAGATACACACACTCCCCCTGAGACCCAAAACTTGAGTTTTAAAAATGAAAGTTATCACTTCTCCTAGGAATAAACATGTATTTCCTATTGGAGCATTTAGCACAAACTTACGGGGTTTAATTCTCATCTTATAAGACTGCTAGAACAATTTTCCCCAAACATTTTGCTCCTTATGCCAAGCCCATTCATTGAGTCATTTGGCAAACACTTACCGAGCATCTATTACTATAGGCAAGGCATTGTGCTGGGTACTGGGGGGACAGAGCCCTCAACTAATCAAAACTGGAACTGGGACAGCTCCATTGGAAAGGGCAGACATGACAGTGAATGTTAATTACACCTCTAGCTTGGGGATGATATAATAATATTGAGAAGCTAACAGTCATGTAGGGGGTATGACAGATTTGGCACTAATATAAATAGTATAAATAAGGAATAAGTATTACAAGAGGAAAGTGTATGGTAGTACTTCTCTGACACTTCTCCCTTAACCTTGTATATACATACAGACATGCAGGCATGAATACACACACACACACACACAAAATCAAAGCTTCCTCATATTTCCTCTAAAACTTTCTCTATGTATTTTCTTTTCACTTATTTTATTCTCTTGTGTCATATGGTTAATTGTATTCATGTATATCTCCACCTCTACCAGAGCCTGGTACAGTTTTACAGAGGCACATGCCTGTTTAGCTTGCAATTTAAGCAAGAGGAAATGTGATTCCTGATTGACTGAAGGAATACTGAGGAATATTGTTCTGTACCTATATAGGGGACATACCTCAATTTGTAGAGAGACTTACAAGATATAAGAAAAGGAGCTCAGAAGAGGCAATAGAGATCTTTGGATGGCACATCAAAGCCCTCAGAACCTCAGACATGGGGATGGGGGGCACTATCCCTATCATGTATCTTGACCTCCATAGTTAGCAATTCTGTAGACTGCTAAGAGGGAACTTCTGGGTAACATGTTTCTTTCTCTGATGGTATAGGCTGGCATCTTGTTCCCAACTAAAGAGCCCATTTTCTCTTCCATAATCCACAGAGGTCAGATCTTAGATTATATCTATCCTATCTGCTAGCCACATCTCTATATTTAGACAACACTTAAGCATATACCTTATATATGTCTTCCCTTCACATTAGACAGTTACTCCTTGATAGTAATTTTGTGTTATATAAATTTTTTTGTAATCCATGATGCAGAGACCACTTCACTGCTTGATATCCTCCAGTTCCCAGTATGATCTAAAATCTGCTTTCCATTGTTATTGCCTGTGTTTGCTGCCATCTTTGCAGCTACTTGTTTCCCTAAAAACGTGCTTTGTAGATGCACAGGTTTCCCCTTTAAGTCTTTATGTGTCACCCTGCTCCGTCTCTCAGTTTGGGTCAGATCAATAGCTCTCTCCATTGTTTTGGCTCTCCATTTTAAAGGTCAAATTCAAGGGTGAGGCTCTACTGTACAAAGTTGCCCTGGATCAATCAAATCGAGGGAAGAATAGTTCATAATTCAGAAAGCCAGGCAAGTTCATAGTGTATCAAAGAGCTGAACTTGCCAAGGGATTAGCTAAGTAGATACAAAAGAGATTCCACAAGACCTTATGTTTTCTCTGAGTTGGTCATCCTAGCATTTAGCATAATTCCTTAAGCGCTGGGCTCTTCCTTTTAAAATGGTCCGCCATTTACAATGTGTTTATCTTGTATGTACATCATTATTGGCATGTTATCTTCCCCATTCGAATATAAGCCCCTTGAGAGAAGTGGTTGCATTTGCCTTTCTCTCTATGCCAAGTGTTTAATGCAATGCCTGGACCAGAGAAAGTTCTTAAAAAATCCTTGTTGACTGAATGACTGAGGCCTCCTGACCCCAAGTCTAGTGCTCTTTCCATTATACATTGCAAAATTCTACAACTATCTCTCAGATGATCATATTTAGCAATCAAGGGGTTGATTGAGTAATAAACTGTGATTGGATTAATTTAAATCCATAATTACTACCTAGGGATGACTAGTAATATAAGCTAGGTTTTTCCTTGGTGGTTTCTCAGCTCCCTTATCCATACCCCTTTCCCTATCTCCTGGCACCCTTCTAATCATACATCTCCTATCAGCCTATCCTGTGTACTATTCTGGCTATTCTGTGTCAAATTATTGATTAAAGGCTTAGAAAATAAGAAAATAAGGATCAAAGTAGAGAATAGAACAAGTGGGAGGTGAGATAGGAGGGTGGGAAATATAGTCAGTCTTTCACAATATATCTACTATGAAAATGTTTTGCATTAGCCACACACGTACAACCTATACTGAACTGCTTTTCTTCCCAGTAAGGGTGGGTGGCAAGGGAGGAAGGGAATGAATCTGTAATTCAAAGTTTCAAAATCAAATGTTTACTATGTATATACTATTATCAATATTATTTTACATGTAACTGGGGAATAAGATATACAGGCCCTAGGGCATAAAGATCCACTGTACCCTACTGGAAAGTCTGAGGGGGTATGGGAGAAGTTATGGGAGAGAGCAGACTGCAGGAGGGCATATCCAGTGGGATAACTACTTTGGGGTGGTGGGTAGGGGAAAAATGGAGAGAAAATTCATAACTCAAAATCTTGCTGAAATGAATGATGTAAACTAGAAGTTAATAAAAAATTTGATTTTAAAAAAAGAAAAGAAAATAGGGTTAAGTAACTTGCCCAGGGTCACACAGTTAGTAGGTGTCTAAGGCCAGACTTGAACTCAGGAAGATGAGTTTTCCAGACTCC
Organism: Petaurus breviceps papuanus; assembly: GCF_028583685.1. Classification (NCBI taxonomy): domain Eukaryota; kingdom Metazoa; phylum Chordata; class Mammalia; order Diprotodontia; family Petauridae; genus Petaurus; species Petaurus breviceps. Next base: position 1,734,324 of record NW_027187325.1, on the reverse strand, counting down.
TGGTAAAGTACTCAATACATTGAGCCAAGTAGCTGCCTATCTATGAGTATCAAACATTGTGTATGTCAGATTTTTTTTTTCAGAATATTGATCAATTTTGCTGTTTTTTTTCTCTTTCACTTTCTTTCTTTTTAAATTCTTTGTTGCAAGCAAAGCCTCTGGGAAGGAAAGGAGATGAGGAAGGATACCTGAGGGACATTTAGACAATATCTAAAAATAAAGCATAAATAAAATCATTTTAAAAGAAAATAAGGACTTTAAAAATGTAATCTTTTCCAGAGAAATTTTCATTTTAAACACTGTATTCCTAAAGATCAAATCTTCTTCAAGACAAAAGCTGCAATGGTGGAATGATAAGGCACTGTCTTTAATATATTTCTACAGACTCTCACCAGGACCTTTTCAAATTGTTCCTATATCCTGTTAATAAAGCTAACCCTGACCCCCTACAAATGTCGACACAATTCAAAGGGCATAAAAGCACGGTCCACTGATGTTAGGTATATTGCATCATCTTATTTAGCATGTGCAAAAATAGTATGTCAGCAGTGTCAAAATATTATTTTTTTAAATTATTTATTTATTATTTATTTATTCCCTCATCTTTATTCATTTTCCTAGTATAGCTCAACTAGCATGTGAGAAAAGTCAGTGCTTGGAGGTGAAAAACCTGAAGCCCACCCACCCAAGCTTAAGATACATGGCCAAGGTTACTCAGAGAAGTTAGGGCCAGAACCAGGGTGGCAATTAGCACTGGTAGCACCTGACTTGTTCCCAAGCTGTTTCACTTTCTGTCCCAGGCTGTCCCATCTTTCACTGGCTGGCTGGATCGATGGCTACATGGAAGCATGCTGGGCAGGGGCCAAGCCAGGTTAAATCCTGAACCACACCTGGGGCCTCACTGAGGCGCAATGTATACATATCACTATTTATAACTTTCCTTAGTTTCTCTTTACTCAGCTGTTCTGCTTTTCCTCTCCTCTCCTCTTGTCTCATTCGGTCTCCAAAGCAGACCAGTTATTTTTTATTGCTTCCTGATTCTAATCTTGCTGAAAACCAGGTTCCAAACAGAATTATCTCTGTCTGTGGTTTCCAATAATACCAGCTGGTCTCACCAAAACAGTCTGAGAGAAAAGAAAGCTGTGTGGTCAGTATGTTCAGCATCTCTCTTCAGATGCTGACTCCAATAATGACTGCATATACTTCATCTAAAGCATGGCTATTTTAATTAATCAATCAATAACAGATTTATTGAGCACCTAATCATCTCTGATTCAGCATCTATATCTCTAAAGAGAGATAGTTGGACTTAATGATCTCTAATTTCCTTTCCACTTAGGGAATGGAAGGCCCCTATCAATGACCCTTAACAAACTCACCTTTTGTTTGTTTTGTTTATTTATTCACAAATCAGAGGCAGAGAATAATTATGACAGGATACATTCTACTTGCAGCAATCTTCAGACTTCTGTTCTGATATCTTACAACTTCACCCCTTCAGCCTGCCTTGGGCCATCTCCTATGGAGTCCCCTCATCATAATGCCCTTCTTTGGGAGCAAGCATGCTCTCTATGGGATGGGCTACCTACTCTTCTGGTGTGACTTTACCTGTGCCCATATCTCACACTCCAAACCCAAACTGGCCCGCCACCCCCAAAGGTAAAACCATTCTTCTTTACAACTTTGGACAGGGGTATGTTGAGGATAATGGATCTGGAGTAGAAAAGGAAGACAGAGGTCAGTCTCCTCATTTTACAGATGACACTAATGTCCAGGAAAATTCGTCGAATTGTCCAAGGTAACATAGGAAGTAATCTGAGGTGCAAGCAGAATTTTAATCAAGACCCTCTTATTTCATGGCCAGTGCTCATTCTACTTGTATAAATCACTAATGTCTCACAGGGTATCTGTTTTTCTTTAATGTCTTATTTTAGTAACACTGCTTCCAGATCTAAAATTCTATGTAACTATTTGTCTAATAGGACTCTGCGCTAGGAGTTAGTTATTGAGGAGACAAGACTAACAAGCATGAAACAATTCCAGAGAAATTGTCATAAACCATATGCTACTGATTTCAAGGGCAGAGCAGGGAAAGATCATGAAGGGGCACAGTAGCTAGGAATGGCTTCATTAAAGGGGTAGAATTTATTTTTAATTTTTTTTGGAGGGGGGAAGGCAGGGCAATTGGGGTTAAGTGACTTACTCAAGGTCACATGACTAATAAGTGTTAAGTGTCTGAGGTCACATTTGAACACAGGTCCTCCTGACTCCAGGGCCAGTGCTCTATTCACTTCACCACCTAGCCACCCCTGAAGAGGTAGAATTTAAACTGGTTTTCTAGGAGGAAAGTCCTTGTAAAGAAATGGGAAACAGTATGAGTTGGAGATAGTGAAGAGAAAGTCTGACTGAAGCAGAAAGATCCCTTCAAAAAGCAATGGAAAATATGGACAGTAAGTAGGGTAGGGCCAGATTTTGGACAAGTCAGTCAGAAGTGGGACTTGATTCTGTAAACAAGAGAGAGTCAAAGTGGATTTAAAGCACTGTCTGACTTTTTTTTTCCTTAAAAGAAAAATCAAGTGAAGATTCCTGTACCTCTGGGAAGAATGATAGACATGACTGTACACTGACCTATTCTACGCCTCTCAGTTCCTGGCATCTATGTCCACCTACCAGTAACTCATCAGACTCTGGGCTTGGGAAAAGAAGGTCCACTGGGACAGAAATCAATAAAGGGAGCATGGTAGGGGTAAGGGAAGCAGCAGTACTTTTATTTACAATTACTGTACGTTAACAGAGGCCCCTTCTTCCCATATTGCAGAAAGCAGACAATTACACTCTCCATGGCATTGAAATAGCATCATTGGCAGCTAGATGGAACCGTGGTGGACTTAGGGTAAAGAAGACCTGAATTCATTTAACCCTTTCTCAGCTTTAGTTTCTTCATGTGTACAATGATGATGACAGAACCTACCTCAGAGGGGTTGTTGTAAGATCAAATGACATTTCATATCTGTGTGTGTATTACACATACACATATTAAACACAGACATATTGATATACTTTATACATATACATTTGTACACACATTCTATGTGTATGTATGTGTAGAGCATGATTTTCAAATATTAAAGTACTATATAAGTGCTAGTTATTATAATAATTATTATATTATGGCAATTAGGTGGCTCAGTGAATAGAGTGCTGGCCCTGGAGTCAGGAAGACGAGCTCAAATCCAGCCTCAGATGCTTACTAGCTGTGAGACCCTGGGCAAGTAACTCAACCCTGTTTACCTCAGTTTCCTCATATATAAAATGAGCTGGAGAAGGAAATGGCAAACCTGTCCAGTATCTTTGCCAAGAAAATCCCAAATGGGGTCATTAAGAGAAGGATGTGGCTGAAATGACCGAACAACTAATGATTGTTGTTGTCTTGCAATCATTTTGACACTTGACTCTTTACTTCCCTTCATGGTAATTATATACATATATATGCACACATACACACGCAAATATACTAGATGTCCCAAAAGTCTTACTGGACTTTTAAGCTTTATGTGGAAATATTGGCATAATGTGTTGAAATGGCTAACCAAGAGGGTAGCCCCACTGAGGGTAAGCATTTAATGATAAGAAATCAGTTTCTCAACAATTATTGTAGACCTATGATGTGTCTGACCCTTTGCTAAGTACAATGATGTATACATGAATAATAAGAACTAGTCCCTGCCTTCAAAGATGGCATTTGGAGACAATAAGGCATAGCCACTGTGATGGAATGTTGAACAGTAGACCAGGAAGTTGTTATTGTTCAGTCATTTTTAATAATGCCCAATTCTTCTTGACCCCATTTAGAGTTTTCTTGACTGAGATTTTATAGAGTTTTGCCAGTTCCTTCTCCAGTGCATTTTAGAGATGAGGAAATTGAGGTAAACAGGGTTAAGTGACTTACCCAGGGTCACACAGCTAGTAAGTGTCTGAGGCTAGATTTGAATTCAATTAAATGAGTCTTCCTGACTCCTGGTCCATCATTCTATCTACTGACCCTCCTAGTTGCCTAGGCCAGGAAGACCTGAGTTCAGTTCTAATCCCAGATACTTCTAGCTATATGACCCGGAAGACTAAACCATTGTTCTGTTTTCTTATCTGTTAAATGAAGATAATATGGACAACTAGGTGGCACAGTGGCATCAGACCTAGAGACAGGAAGAAATGAGTTCAGATCAGGCCTCAGACACTTACTAGCTGTGTCACCCTGGGCAAGTCACTTACCCCTGTTTGCCTCAGTTTCTTCATCTATAAAATGAATAAGGAAATGGCAAATCAATCCAGCTTATAATACCTCCAAGGACTATAGTTAAGATAAAATTAAATAATATTTGTAAAGAGTTTTGCAAACCTAAAAAATGCTTTTTAAATACTGGCTTTTAACAACTTACTTTTGAGGAAATGAATTAGCAGCATAGATTGGACCACAATAGGTCCCCTGCCCAAACTCCACTTAATGCCTATATTTTGGGCCCTCCTGGCTCAGAGGGAATTTCTATGGTAACTGTTTCCCTTTGGAACAGCAACACTGAGGGTCTTCTCCTCCCAATTTGATTTTTATTTTCTTTTTTCTAATTAAAGGGGCCATTCCTCGACTCACTTCTTAATGGGTGTTATCTCACTAGAAGTGAGAACCTGAAAAGGCTTTAGCCTAAAAAAAGGGTCACCCATTGCATCCCAAGCCATCTCCAGTCATCTTAATGCATATCTGGCCACTGGATCAAGATGGCTCTGGAGGAGAAAGTGAGGCTGGTGACCTTGCACTGCCCTCCCTCACTCAAATCAAAGTCAATGGTCCTCTTTGAGAACAAGCACAAAACAGCAACACAAGCAGCATAGAAAGCAAGTGCTATAGTAGGAGTTTAGGAGATTTCAGAATGTTAGAACTGGAAGAGACTAGAGAAATCATCTGTTCCAAAATCCTCGTTTTAGAGAGGATTCTCATCCCTTCCACAGAAAGGAGAATAGAAGCAAAGAGGAGGAGAGACTCTGGGAGTCCTGACTACCAGTACAGCACCCTGAGGATGGAGAAGGGAACTTGGATATTGAGGGAGACTGTTACCATAGTGGAAGGAATTAGAGGCCCTGTTAATATTGTTAACAATGAAGGGATGAGAGGAAATGGTCATCCATTGATTAAACTTGTATGCTGGATTCCTGTTGGGCTCTCAGGGAATGTCAGAACAAGCCTTGGTTAATGCAGTATAATGTAAAGTAATGTAGCACATCAATCAACAGATTAGAAAACAAGATTGCAAAGAGAAACATACTTCAAAAGCAACAGGCACCCCAACGAGTGCCTTAAACAGTCCTCCTGAAAGCAGAATAAAAATATTGAGTGGTGGCAGTGGCTGCTCAATAATTCATTCCCTCACGGTCTGGCTATTATGCTGTTGTTAAGCATATTGAAATTACTGACATTGTTAAATGGAAGCACTGGGGCAGTGTGCTCCAAGGAACCCAACTGGGGAGAAATAGCTTACCTTGTCAATATCTACTCGACCCAGAAAGTTCATTAGGAAATAAGATCTGAGTTGGCTGTATTTAGGATAGCAGCCATGGAAATAAGTACTAGTCCATGGCCCCAGGACTCAGAAGAAATCTGGGTGGGCCTAATGAAAATCAGACAGTGGCCTTAAGTAGGGAATATAGTTTAACCTTCTTTCTTGATTCCTTTCTTTTGGGGTTTCCATGGAAACCAGTCTCTTCCAGGGTGTCTAGTGGGTAGAGAAAGATTTCTAAGGGGATTTGGAAAAATGAAGTCATAAAGTACAATAAAATGTTAGAGATGGGAGGTACCTTAAAAATCACTTAGCCCACCCAAACCCTCATTTTATAGATGAAGAAATCCAGCTCAGAGGAGTGTGATGACTTATCCTATGTCTCATAGCTAGTTATCTAAAAAGTGAAACTAAAACCCAGGTCCCTTAATTGCTCATTTATTTGTGTTGTTCTAATCTGTGGACTTAGATCTTAAAGTCCTACCTAATAGGGTCCCCCATCCCTTTTAAAGAGGCCTGGTCATTGAACGAGCATTACCTCACTCAAAGTGAGAACTCGAAAAGACCTTAGCCAAGGAGGGCTAGGGTCTCCCATTGCATCCTAGGCCTTCTTCAGTCATCCTGATAAATATCTGGCCACTGGACCCACATGGCTCTGAAGGAGACAGTGAGGCTGGTGACCTTGCACCGCTCTCCTTCACTCAAATCAAAGTCAACTGCAAGTCGTGTCATCATTTCCCTGCTGTCATGGTCCTCTTGGAAAACTGAGGACAAACACAACAACAATGAGACCACAAACTGATTGTTTTGGCTAATTCATACTACTCATCATTACTTTATACAAGAGACAGCACTGCTCGGGGGAGGGAGAACTAGTCTCAAGATTAAGACCTGGATTCAAATCCTGCCTTGTCTCTACGGGTTGTATGACTCTTAGCAAGTCAGTACCTCAGGAAACTCTCTAAAACAGGAAACTGCAGAAGTTAATTAACCATGTGCATTGATAGCAGGAATTTCCTCATTGGAAGTTCCCCACACTGATTTTGTATCATGTGTCCAAACAAGAAATTATTTCACTGGAGGAAAGGACAGTAGTATAAAAGGAAAGATCAGAATTTCGGAATTTCAATAATTTTAAAAGAAATAATAACATATTTATGTAGCCCCTATGCGTACATTATATAATTTGGATCCTCACAAGAACTCTCTGGAGTAGGGATAAAGATGTGGAAACTCAGCCTTAGAGCAAGTAAGTAATTTGTCCAGTGACATAGCACTAGTAAGTGGCAAGGTTGTGATTTGGGTCCAAATATCCTGAATCCAAACCCAATATTCTTTCTCCAGGACCTTTCGGTAACAATAATGGTATGAGTGTGTCCCCATTAAGCTTTAACAAGATTGAAGGTATGAAAGTGAAAAAAAATGGAAATTCTGAAATATAAAAGGGAAGCCCTTTCTGGTAGAAAGGAAGTATGTTATACCTTAGAAAGAACCTGAGACTTGAATAGCCCAACTCTAAATGTAAGAATCAGAAATGAGTTTACCCTGAGAGCACAGATGGTTTTCATAACTTAGTTCCCAGTCACTCACCTGCATAAGACCCAACAGGAATCTTGGAAGCATAACTTTGGTGGTCCTCATAAGAAAAGATGGAGTCCTTTACTGAAAGACATCATTTATTCTGAATCAGGAAAGATTGTCAAACAGGGGAGGCTAGATCCTTCCCACGTTCTTCTTAGAGGTGACAAAGCTTGGGACCTGAAGTCCTGAGGGAATCAGATAGGAAAGGCTTCTGCCACTTCAGGTAAAGGGTCATTGCACTTGCTGAATAGCACATTAGGACTGTAGCTAAAAGGATCATCATAACACTCCAGCTGAAGAGGGTATGATAACACACAGCTGAGCCAAAAATGAAACATCATGAAAACTGCAGCTGCCCATTAAAAAAAAATTCTCAGGAAGTAGAGCAGAGTGACCTGATCAGTAGGGACACTGGGTCCTGGGAAGAGCCCCAAACCTGAGTAATCTGCTTAGCAGCAGCATTCTAGCTCAGCAATCCATATAGCTCAGTCTTGTAAACCAGGAGCTCATAAGTCATTCCCGGAAGGATATCAACCTTTCCACCTACAGTTAAACCTATCTGAATAACCAAAGACCCTCTTGATCTGACCCAGCAGCTGAATGACCTATCTGGGTGAGACTTCACAAACCCAACTGACCAGCAGTTCAGGTCCTGCAAAAATAGGTATGCTGGGGTGGCTAGGTGGCACAGTGAATAGAGCACCGGCCCTGGAGTGCCTGAATTCAAATCCGACCTCAGACACTTAACACAAAAAACTAGCTGTGTGACCTTGGGCAAGTCACTTAACCCCAATTGTCCTGCTTTCCCCCCTCCACAAAGCAAAAAAAAAAATTGCTATGCTAATATTTGTGTAGTGCTTTAAGGTTTGGGAAGCACTTAACAAATATTATCTCATTTGATCCTCACACCCACCCTGGGAGACAGGTGCTATTATTATTATTCCCATTTTATAGATGAAGAAACTGAGACTGAGGGTCTAAGTGACATAGTCAGGATCACACAGTTAGTATCTTAGACTACCTCTGAACTCAAGTCTTCCTGAAGTCATGTCCAGTACTCTATCCACTGTGCCACTGTAGCAGCAAGCACCCCAAGCGTCCTCAGGGTTTGCAGCTACCACAGGTTCTTGGATCTGCTTTGTTAAAGGAAAGCAACTCAAAATGGGTTAACAAGCTTACTTTAATCAGTCAGACATACATCGTTTACCTTGTTCAGGGGAAAAAGGTCAGCACCCCAAACTTCAAAATATACAGACATAATTATCAAGACAGAAACATCAAGTGGACAGATTTCCAAACTGTCCAACCATTAGATCCATACCCAGTCAACATCTAGGTTTCCACATTCTGGGTTTTTCAAAGCCGGGGGACTCTCAACAACGGCTTCCCAGAATTCAGATCAAATCACAGAACACTTCTCAAAGTGAGTCCCAAAACAAAGCTACACATCAGGGCTTATATAGCCTTCTCCTGGCTCAGAGAATGTAACAACCTTATTGACCCACTGGCCAATCAAAAAGTATCTACTGAAAAACAAGCCTCCCACCCCAGGCTCCAGGTGCACGTTAGCCTAGGGGCAGGGAAGATCTTTAAATCTGCATTTCCATTACAGCCACCTCACTGGGGATACAGTCTAACCATAACTATAACCAACACTGATGCCTCCCCTCCAATGAAGTTCATGAGGGCCCTCTGGTGATACAAAGGATTTTGAGGCACTTGTAATGTATAGCTATGATTTATATTGGCCACATGTATTCCTTACACATGTGTTGATACTTCCATATCCTCTAAGTAAATGCCTTAGCTAAAAAGCCAGTTGAGTTTACTGATTGATTATTAAGGAAAAGCGTTCCAGGAGGGGCTCATGAATTACATGCTATCGATACCCATTGAGTTACTATTAGATCACCAAGAATAGTATCAACCACCACTCTGCCAGTGCCAGTGAAGTTTAGGGGAGTGAACCCAGAATGAGAGAAAAACCAATTTATCCGAGCCAGAACTAGGTGAGACAATAAAGGGTTTACCCTGGACCTGGATTTATACAGTGTTGGCAGTTCTTACAGTCATTCAGCAGAAATATAAAGCTTATTAATGAGGTATCAAGAATAAGTAGTTAAAATAGGAAGTTACTAGATGACATGTTGGATTCAATTTCAACTCTGCCCCATAATGGTCTTATGCCAGTTACCAAGAGTCCTATTTTCTCCCTCCCAACTGAGGATGTATTATTCAATTATTCAAATTGCCCCAGGAACAATTTTCCCTCGGTACAAAAATGCAAAGTTATGGCTCTTCACTTTAATACTATCAAGCACGACTAATTTGGGGAAAAATTGTGAAACAGGCAAATTTAACTTTGGTACTTTATAGTCTTCCATTTATTTCCCTCCTTATCTCCCAAATAGCAAATATTCATAAACAGAATGAGATACCTAGTTCAATGATGCTGCCTCCTATATGCCCATGCTCCTAAAGAAGCTTCTCACAAGGTAGATTCTTATGTCCTAGATTTTTTCCTCTTCTTTTACTAACCTCAAACATCCCTAACTAATGTTCCATTCCCTTAGGAATCCTACAGATTTATAAAGGGTCTATGATGGAGAATCAGTGCTACAAAATTAATAACTAATAGCCCCATAAGTGGAACAGCTAAGTGATGTGATGGACAGAATGACAGGCCTAGAGTCAGGAAGACCTAAGTTCAAATATTGCCTCAGACACTTATTAGCTGTGTGACTCTGGGCAAGTCTCTTAAGCCTATTTGCCTCAGTTTCCTCATCTATAAAATAAGCTAGAGAAGGAAATGGCCAACCATTCTAGTATCTTTACCAAGAAAATACAAAATGGGATCATGAAGAGTTGACACTACTAAAATGAATGAACAAAAACAGCAAGCCATATAATTAATTACTTCTGGTAGAAGAATTTTTATTTTTATGGATTTCTCTCAGGTCACCTCAAAGGAAGGTATCTCCATGGGTAGAATTTTAATCACAATGGCAGAAAATGGAAAGAGATCTGGTGATGGAAATCTTTCAATAAATTTTATCAATAAAATAATACCATGTGAGTGGTTGCCTATTCTGTCTATGGGTAAGGCTGATCTTATTTTCAAGTAAATATGGCACCAGGGACAGGGGAAAGTACTATCTAGGACATGTGTCAGAGTACTGTATATTGATTTTGCTTATAAAATGATTGAACTGTTACTATTGAAAGCACCATCATCTTCCCACTCACCCAGGCTTGAAACTTCAGTGCCATCCTCAATTTTTGACTCATCCTTCACACACAATCCATTTTCAAATATTCTTGTTTTTTTCCTTCACAATATTTCTTATATACGTCCCCTTCTCTCTTCTTAGGCAGTTACAATCCTAGTTCAAGCCTTCATCATCTGTCATCCAGAACACTATCAGAGCCTTCCAACTTGCTCTCTCTCTCAAGTCTCTCCCCACTCCAATCCAATCCATCCTCCCCTTAGCTGCCAAGATAAACTTGACTCTCTTTATTGTCTCCAATATTTTGTCATTTGACTCAGGCGGCTTCAAAAGAGAAAGTGAGGCTGGTGACTTTGCACAGCTCTTTCTCACTTAAATGCAATTCACTTACATTTCATGGCATCACGTCCCTGATGTCATGGTCCTCTTTGAGAAGAAAGGAAAATAAACAACAACATTGTCTGGAGTATCACATCTACACTGCTGTTTGCATTCAAAATTTCTCATAACCTGGTCCCTCTCTACCTTACCTTAAAATTCCCTATCCATGCATTCAGTGTGGAGGTAAATGGCTACACTGGCCTTTTCGCTTTTCCTTAACCACAACAAACCATCCCTAATTTCATGTGTTCTCACTGGCTGTCCTCCATGTCTAGAATGTTCTCCATTCTTACCTCTGCCTCTTAGTTTCTCTGGATTTCTCCAAATCTCATTTTAAAACCCAGTTTCTGTTGGAAGCTTTTCCTACTCCCCCAGTTGTTCATGTTTCCCCTCTGATGTTAACTTTAATCAATTCTGCATATATCTTGTATGAACATATTTATTTATATGTCATCTCCACTATTAGAATATGGGTTTCTTGAGGGAAAGAATCGTGTGTTTGCCTGTCTTTGTATACTCAGTGCTTAACATAGTACCTGATAAATAATAAGCACTCAAAAATGTTAGCTGATTATTTCACTGAATTTTTGATATCATTTTTGTCAGTCTTCCAATAGAAGAATGTTCATTCCCTTACCATCCCTGCTAAGGGAAGGCAGGGGTAGGCATGGAAGGAGACACTCATTTGTTGTTGTTCAGTTCTTTCAGGGATTTCCAACTCTTTGTGACACCATTTCTTGGCAAAGACACTGGAGTGGTTTGCTGTTTTCTTTTCCATCACTCATAGAGGTACATTATTTCAATTCACATTCTCTCCATTCCATCCAGGTTGGTATCCTTATTATGTGATAATATCAAATCCTTACAAATTTATGATCATTGAATCGTCACTTCAGAACTAGAAGAAGATCATATAACCCACTGATTTTGCAAAAATCCTAATTTACAAAACTCCCTAATTTTACATATAAGGAAATTGAGACCCATAAAGATTAAGTGACCTGCCCAAGGTCACACAGGCAAGACAGTTGCAGAGCAGGCTATGTACCTAGGTTCTGACTCAAAGCCCAGCACTCTTGCCACTGTACCACAATCACTCCATACTTGTGTCCTTTCTCCCTGCCTAAAATGCTATACTCCTTGTCCCAACCTCACCCCACCCCTTCTAATCAAATATTTCTCATATTCCCAGACCAATCTATTTCCCAGTTCCTCTACAGTCTTCCCTGCTATGTACAGCCAATACTAGGATTTCTTCTTACTGACTACTTGCAGCAATTTTCTATACTGCATATTTTGTTTCTAGATAATATTAAATTTATGTTTTGTCAAATACTGCCTTGTAGATTTCTCATTTTCCCCCAGATTTGTTCATCTTGTCTCCACGAGATGACATTAGCTTTTTTTGTAAGGAGAGGTTATGTTCTCCTTATATATCCCTTACTATATATTCCCCTTAGGCACTTAGAAGTTGCTCAATATGCATGAGTTCTGGTGAGGTAAGGAAAGGGGAAATAAAGATGTCTAAGGTACAGAAAAGGGTTTAGGTTGAGAGACATTCCAGGAAAATGATACATTTATAGAAAGAGGGGAGCTGATATCAAATCAAAGGATACAAAATTCCCTAATTTTACATATAAGGAAATTGAGACCAATATAGATTAAGTGACCTGCCCAAGGTCACCCTGGCAAGATAGTTGCAGATACAAATTATAACTATATCACCCCAGTTCCAATGTGACAGCTAGCTCTGGACCTGGAGGCAGGAAAATACTGCTTGATCCATGGCAAGTCACTTAACCTCTGTGGGCCTCAGTTTCCTCATAAGGGCAATGGGAATAATAGCACCCACTTCACAGGGTTGTTATAAGAATCTTGTGAAAAAAAATGTGTGAAATATTTTACAAACTTTAAAGCACTATTTAAAAATTAGTCACTTTATAAGGACCAGCTGCTGCCAATCTTCTACAATTTGAAAATTATGAAAATTACCATTTTCTTACTATAAAATGTGAAGATGGAATATTTGTGTGTGTGAGAGAGACAGCCAGAGACAGAGACACAGAGATTCCATAAAAGGTGCCACTAAACTATTGGATGTACAGTAGGTGCTTTAAAAGCATAGACAAGAGTCTTGTAATTAGCATCATATGACTTCTTTGTATTTCAATACTGTGTGTTCAAGACATACTTTATTGTAACCGTTAATTGGGTAATGTTTGCAAACATGTTTAATGTTCAACCACAGTCGCTTTATTTATTTATTTATTTGAAGTCACTGAAATCATAGCACTGTTTATAATGGCACTTACAATTATCCCCTCTCACTCTGCTGTGTTTCCTTTAACAAAACTGGTGCCAGACTTATAGGCAGCTTGTAGTCCTTAAACGCTACCAGGAGACTAGAGGAGATGGAAATAATGATAGCTTCTTGGACACTGGAAAAGGTTCCAGGCTGAATGAACAATTGAAAATTGATTTGAAAAATAGACTCTTTCTGCCACTGAGACCTATAGAGACATTTGGTGAAACTCTAATATCTTGAGTGCGGCATATTGTTAAACATATGCTCAGCTAATGCCATAAACAATAGTACATTTACACCTACGTAATGATTTCAGGTTTGTAAAGTGATTTTGTCACAACAACTATGTGAAGCAGGTATTGTAAATATTCCTGCCTCCTCAGAGATGAAAAGACAGGAGCTCAGAGTGGTTACATGTTACCCCTGGTCAGGTCACTATGTATAAGGGGCAGAGCTGGGAATTGAATGCAGATCTTCTGTCTACAAGTCCAGCGTTCTTCTACTACATTATTCTGTCATGAATATTGTTTGCCCTAACTTTATGCTTCAGTAAGTTCCACCATATTCCATCTGAAGGAATCCAAGTTGACATTGGTTGTTGCTTTCTCATGGAACAAACTAAAGCAAATAAATAAACAAAAGCACAGAAACTTTGCTGTCTTTTTTTCCCACACCACCTTTATCTCCCACTATATTTCTCATCATCCCATACCCAGAGACCCATTTCTGGTAACAAAGAAATCAAAAAGAAAGAAAGAAAAAATAGGCATTTCAGGAAAAAACTCAGACAATACATCAGCTAAGTCCAACAGTATATGGCGTGGTTTATACCCATAGACTGACATCCCTCTACAAAGGAGAAAGGAAGGTAATTTTCATATCTCTTCTCAGGACCAAGACTGGTTATCACAATTAGGAAGGGTTTCTTTCCATTTTTATCTTGTTTTTGTGTTTTTTTATCTACATCATTGTTGCGTATATTAATTGTCTTGATTTTCTTACTTCAGTTTACATCAGTTCATAGAATATCTTCCCTACTTCTCCTCATATTCATCATTTTTTATGATGTAGTTATAGTCACATGCTATAATTTTAGTTATTTCTCAGTTGATGGACATCGCTCTGTTTCCTGGATTTTGCCTCTACAAAAAGTGCCTTTCTGTCTCTCAAATCCCTGAGTACTGGGTTGAGCAAAGAGATCTATGGGTCAAGGGGATGTTAGTCCCTTTGTTAGCATAGTTCCACAAAGTTTTCCGGGATGGTAGGATGAATTCAGAGCTCCAAAAAGAGTGTAATACTATGCCTGTCTTTCTCCCTCTTGCATTGACTATTACCATTTTCTTCATCTGTACAAACTTTCTCTGTGTGTGGTGAAATCTTAGTATTATTTTGATTTGCATTTGTATTTTTATTAATGATTTGGAGTAATATTTCAAATAGTTGTTAATGGTTTGACATTGTTTTCTTGAGAAATTTTTATTCCTATCCTTTGACTATCTGTTGGAGAATAACTCTTGGTCATAAATATTTGTGTCAATGGCCTATAGTTCTTAGATATAGGATCCTTATCAGAGATATTGGATTTAAGATTGTTCTCCCCAGTAGACTACTTTTCCCTTTGTCAGTTCAAAAGTGTTTAATAGCTCTCTCTTTTCACTTGGATCACTACTAAACTCCTTCACCTGGGATCTGAATTCCTACACATTTTTTAAAATATAGCGTTGATACTATAGTGGACAAAAGAAATGCAATGGTCTGAATGGACCTAAATTTCAGCAAAGCACTTTTAAAAGTTCTATATAATATGCTAATGGATAAGATGGACAGAGATAGGATGAGTACAGTTAGGTGATAGAGTTGGGTACATTTGAAGCTGATAGACCAACCACAGAGTACTGATGAATAGGTTGTCAAGCTGGAGAGAGGTCCCTAGTGGTCTGTCACAATGCTTTCTCCTCTATCCAATCCTGGTCAGTATTTTTATCAATTACTCATAAAATCAGGTGGCATGTTAATCAAATGGCAACGGGGTGTCAAGCTAGATAATGTCCTTGCCCTTACCACTCAATTAAACTGTTCTGTTCAAGGTGAATAATGATTTCTTAAATGTTAAATCCAATAGCCTTTTCTCACCTTCTTGATTTCTCTATAGCAGTTTATACTGTTGAATTTACTATATTCCCATATGCTCTTTTTCTTGGTTTTCTCTTTGTTCTCCTCCTACCTGTCTGATCACCACTCAATCTGCTTTTACTTGATCAATAATCTTCTCTCCTCCTAAGGCTCTCTTGTGGGTCCTCTTCTCTTCTCTCTCTAGACCCTCTCATTTGGTTACCTCATCAGCTCAATTATTAACTCTATGTAGCTCACTCCAAAATCTGAATGTCCTGGGATAATTTCTCTCCTGAACTTCAGGACCACATCGCCAACTACCTACTAGAAACCTACTCAGATATCTCCCAGAATGCTAGACTAGGAGTCAGGAAGAATTGAATTCAAATTTGGCTTCAGATATTTACTAGTTTTTGTGAGACCTTGGGCAAGTCACTTTAATTTTCTCTGTTTACTTCAGTTTCCTCAACTATAAAATGAAGATAATAGTAGCACCTACTTTACAGGGCTGTGCAAAGGTAAGATGAGATAATATTTGAAAAGGGCTTAGTACAATGCTTGGTACAGCGTAGCTATTATGTGACTATATATACGTACGTATGTTAACGTGTAATAACGTATAATAGTTGTTATTAATGACCATCATCTCAAATTCAGCACGTCTAAAACAGGACTTATGTTTTCTCCAAAAACAATATCTTCTCCAAACTTCTCTATTTTTCTTTAAAAAATTTCTTAATTTTGCTCTATTTTTCACCATTCTTCCAGTCATTCAGGCTTTCAATCTCAGAGTACTTCTTGACTCTTTCTTCTTTCTTACCCTCCCCCAAATTGCCAAGTCTTGTTAATGCCACCTCTGTAACATCTCTCACATTTTCCCTTTCTCTCAACTTTCATAGCCTCTACTCTAGTTAGGCCCTTTAGCCCCTCTTACTTGCACTGGAACAATAGTCACCTAATTATTCCCCTGGATTATAATCTCTTCCCTTCCAATCCGTCCTCCAAAAAACCTTCAAATTGGTATTCACATATTTTATCCTGTCATCTCTCTACTCAAGAACCTTCAGTAATTACCTATTGACTGAAAGATAAAATAATATTGGGTGGCTAGGTGGCCAGTGAGTAAAGCGCCAGCCCCGGAGTCAGGAGGACTCGAATTCAGTTTCAGCCTCAGACACTTCACACACACACACACACACACACACACACACACACACACACACACAAACTAGCCGTGTAAACTTGGGCAAATTACTTAACCCCAATTGCCCTCCAAAAAGGCAAAAAAAAAAAAGATGAAATAATATTACTCAATCTTACATCTGAAGATCCCCACATTATGACTCCCTCCTAACTTTCCAGTCATGTCATGTTAACTGCCTGACTCCCTACTTTCATGCCTAAATAGCATCAGAAGTATCTTAGATAATGTAAGAATTTACAAAAAAAAAGAAAAGAAATAGACTGCCTTTTGAAGTAGCCAGCTTCCAGTCACTAGAAGAATTCAAGCAAAGGTTGGATGACTTCCTATTGGGAAAGGTTTTATGCTTAAAGTAGGAAGTTAGTCAGATTAGAGTAGTACTAAGGTACTTTCCAACACCTAATCTATTCATTGTGTTCACTGTACCTTCTCTGTCCGCTATCATCTCTAATTTCTCACTAATAAGCATTCTTTGTTCTATTTACACCACAGTTCTCACTATCCCATAATTGGCCAAGCTTCTTCCCACCTATTGGATTTTTATACTCCTTTCCCTACAGAGATTCCTTCTCTTTTTTCTTTTTTTTCTTCCCTATTCAAATAGTATTAAACCTTTGAAACTCAGCTCAAGATTTATCTCCTCTACAAAACCTTTTCAGATCATGCTCCAAAGCACAGCAATATCTTATATCTCTTAAAGCACTTACTATCTGTATGTTTCACTTGGTTTTTATTATTTGTTGCCTTTTATTGTGAGTTCTAAATGGCAGTGTTGCATAATGGATATTGAACTTGGAGTGATGAAGAACTGGGTTTAAGTTTGATGTCTGATTGATAACAGCTTTGTGATAATAGGCAACTCAATTAACTTTAAAAAATTAAATAAATTTTTATTCATGTCATCTGATTTTTACATCATCATGTTTATTTCCAGTATTCCCTCCCTACAAGAGAGCTATCTTATATGACAAACAATACTGCTGTTGTTTTGTTTTGTTTTGTTTTTAAGAAAAAAAAGGGGGGGATCAACACAACTGATCAGTATATTGGGAAAAGTTCTAAAATATGTGCAATGTGTAATACCTGTGAAACTCCCACCTCCACAAAAAGGTAGGTTGTCCCACAAAGGGGTTTCCCCTTGTATCTTCATTTCAATTATGCCTGAGCATTATAATTTTATTACATTTACTTTTGACATTTTGGGGGTGTTATTGTTCTTTCTGTTTACAATGTTGTAGTTATAGTGTGCATTGTTTTCTTGACTCTGCTCACTTCACTTTGCATAAATTTGTATAGATCTTTCCATTCTTATTTGTATTAGTTATATATATTACTTCTCAGAGCACAGTAATAATCCATTATATTAATGTACCACAATTTGTTTAGTCATCCTCCAAACAATGTGCATCTCCTTTGTTCACAGGAGTTCTTTTCTATCACAAAGAGTACTGTTATAAATATTTTAGTGTATATGGGGATTTTCCTCATCAATGGCTTCTTTGGGATACAAGTCCATTAATAGATTTTCAGGTTCAAAGTATGTGGACAGTTTAGTCACTTATAAAATTCCATATTGCTTTCCAAAATGGTTTACCATTTCAAAGCTCCAGCAACAGTATATTAATGTGCCTACCATTCCCCATCTCCCACATTTACTACTACCATTTTTGTCATCTTTGCCAATTTGTCATGTATGGGGTTTTGATTTGTATTCATTCTATTATTAGTGTGTTGGACCATTCCTTCATGTAGATGTGAATATTTGCAGTTCTTCTTTTGAAAATGATTTATTCAAATCTTTTGACCACTTACCTTTGGGGAATGGTCTTTGGCCCTCTACATATCTATTAATTATTTAAGTATTTTAGACACCAAACTCTTCCCAGAGAAATCTGATACAAAAAAAATATTCCATTCAGCCACTTCCATTCTCATCTTAAGTACATTAATTTTGTCTGTATAGAATTCTTTTTTTAATTTCATGTAATCAAAGTTATCCGTTATATCTTTTGTAATTGCCTCTATCTCTTGTTTGTTTAGACTGTATCTCAGATTGATAACTATGAGAGTTAATTATCTGCTTTTCTTCTATTTTTTTTCATCAATCTGATCACTAA
The DNA here is from genome assembly GCF_028583685.1 of Petaurus breviceps papuanus. Taxonomy (NCBI): domain Eukaryota; kingdom Metazoa; phylum Chordata; class Mammalia; order Diprotodontia; family Petauridae; genus Petaurus; species Petaurus breviceps. The sequence continues at coordinate 1,715,854 of NW_027187325.1, read as the reverse complement.
CATTAAAGTTGTGTAACCATTTAGAATACATTGGGAAATGTGGTACAATGTCTTGATCTTTTTTTTTGTTTGTTTTTGGAGGGGGGAAGGCAGGGCAACTGGAGTTAAGTAACTTGCCCAAGGTCACACAGCTAGTAACTGTTAAGTGTCTGAGTCTGGATTTGAACTTAGGTCCTCCTGACTCCAGGGACAGTGCTCTATTCACTGTGCCACCTAGCCACCCCATAATGTCTTGATCTAAGCCTAATTTCAACCAGACTACTTTCCAGTTTTCCCAGAAGTTTTTATCTGATAAAGACTTTTTTTCCTAGGTAATTAAATTTTTCCACTTTATCAAACACAAAGTTTCTGAGTTCCATTGTTTTTTTATTCTCCCTTGTCTAATTTGTTCATATGGTAGATCTACCTCTCTATTTCTTTTAACCAACACCAACTGTTTTTGATGATTGCTACTTTAAAATATTGTTTGAGGCCTAGAAGTACAATTCCCTGTTAATTCCTGATTCTTTTCATCATTTCCTCTGATATTTTAAATCTATTTTAAAAATGTATTTTGTTACTATTTTATCAAGTTCTATACAGTATCCCCTTAGTAATTTGGTATAACATTGAAAGAATAAATTAACTTTGGCAATTTTTTTATACTGGCATAATCTAGCCATGAGTACTGAATATTGCACTAGCTACTTATTTGCTCTTTATTTCTCTAAGGAACATTTTGTAACTGAGTCTACAAAAGTCTTTTGTGTGTTTTGAGAGGATGATCCCCAGATTTTTTATACAGTTTTTAGTTAGTTGGAGTAACTGGGAAAGGGAAAGGATTTTCCTTTCTACTACTGCTTCTTGGATTTTGTTATATTATCATATAGAAATATTGTTGATTTTTTTATAATTTATTTTATAACCTTCAATTTTGCTAAATTAATTCATTTTGACTGTTATCTTTCCCAGTTTCCCTGGATTTTGCAAGCATATCATCCACATATGGGAAATTTCATATCATCCACAAATGGGAAATGTTTCATATCTTTATCAACTTTATTCCTTTAATTTATTTCTCTTGTCCTACTGAGGTTTCTAACATTTCTAGAATTATCAAATAACAGTGAAGAAACTGAGCGTATTTGCATCACTTCCATATTTTATTGGAAAAGGTTTTAGTGTATTACATATGATACTTCATTTTGGTTTTAGATGGATGCTTTGAATGCTATTTTTAAAATCTTTCTTTACATGTTCCTTGTAGGTTTTTTTTTAAGCAAAATTAGTGCTGTGCCTTGTAAAAAACATTTTCTGAATTTATTTTTGAATAAATTCTGAAATAATTTTTGATATTTTTTGGTTTTAATATTATTACTTCTGTTGATTGCTTTTCTAATGCTTCTCTGATATAAATCCTAATTGGTCATAATAAATGATTTCTTGAATAAATCACAATAATATGTTTGACAGGATTTTGTTTAAAGATTTTGAGTCAATATTAATTAGTAATATTGGTCTATAGTTTTAGCTCTTTGTTTTATCTTTCCCTTGTTTAGGTATTAGGATTATATTAGTATCATAAAAGGATTCTGGTCTTGTGTTTTCCCACTTTTTGAGAATAATTATGAAGTATGGGTGCTTATTGTTTTTCGAAGGTTTAATATTATTGTTCCACAAACCCATCAGTATCAGAGTTATCGCCCCTACCCCCACTTTGGTTTCCTTTAGCTTCTTTATAGTAAGATCTTTTCCTTTTTTAAAACTGGGTTATATAAGGTCTCTATTTTTCTGAAGGATTGGGTACTTCATATTTTTGAAGGTTTTTCTATATTTCTTTCACGTTCTCAGGTTTGTTAGAGTATTAACTGAATATAATGTATTCTGATAACTGTTTTTTATTTCTTCTTATTTTGTTATGATTTCATCTTGCTCATTAGCTATTTTATTGACTTGATTTTCTGCCTTCTTTTTTTGATCAAACTAGCTAAACATTTATCAATTCATTAGTTTTATTCAAAGAACCAGCTTTTATTTTTATTTGCAATCTCTATGGGCTTTTTCTGTTTCCAATTTGTGTATTTATCCTCTAATTTTTAATATCCCAATTTTTGTGTTTATTTTAAACTCATTTCTCTGTTGACTTTCTAATTTTTAAGTGCATATTCAGTTCACTAATCCTTTTTTTCTATATTTTGGTCATAAGGATATAATTTCTCCATGCACTCACCTCCCAGAATTGTTTTAATTGCAGCCAGAAATTTTGGTATGTTGTTTCATTGTTATAATTTTCTTCACATAATTATTCACTTTTTCTTTGATTTGTTCTTTGACTCACTCATAATTTAGGATTTAATTGTTAAGTGTACATTAGAGAGTGTGCCTTTTGTTTGTGGTGTCTGAAATATTGACTAATTTTATTACATTATGGTTCGTAAGTATTTATTTGCTATTTATGCCTATTAAAATTTGTTTTTAAAGTCTCTGTGTGGTAATACATAGTCAATTTCTGTAGAAGTTCCATATAGTGCTGAGAAATATGTTTATTCTTTTTCAATCTCATTTAAAAGTGAGGATATATTTTAGCTCTAGTTTCTCTAGCAATTTATTTAGTCCATATTATTTCTTATGTTTATCTTTTTGTTAAATTTATCCAAAATTGAAAGAAGAATATTGAAATCTCTCATCACTACTTTGTTACTGTCTGTATTTTCTTGTAGGTCAGTTGACATTTTCTTTAGGAATTTGGATGGAAAATTATTTGGAAGAGCATAAGTTGATTATTTATATTTGTAATGGCATAAGTAATTACTCATATTAGAAATTGTATTAGTAATTGTATTAGTGTATGTTTTTTTCAGCATAATGTACTTTCCTTTTTTATCCCATTTTCTTTTTTTGGATATTCACTTTTGCTTTCTTAGGTAACGTGATTGCAACTCATGCCTTTTTGGAACTTATTTGATGAATAGTAATTTTTTTTTCCTATGTCCTAAGCTTGATTTTGTATATATCTTTGCTTTGAAAATGTGTTTCTTATAAGCGACAGGTTGTAGGGTGGTTTTGTTTTTTAATCCAATCTGTCATTTTTTCATTTTACTGAATTATTTAAGTCATTCACATTTAAATTTATGAAAGTTAAATTCATATTTTCCTCTACTATTGAATTGTTTTGAGTTATGAGATTTTTCCCTTTTTTTCTGCTGCAAACACAATACAATGTCTCTCCATTTATTTTAGTTTAATCTTTTTTGTGATGACCCACTTCTCACTGGCTCTCTTTCCCTTACCTTGATGCCCCTCTTCCCTTTACTACCCCTTTCCCTTTGAAGTTATGCTTATTAATTCCATTTTCTTTCCAGATTTTATCTGGATTATTTATTAATTACTTAAGTTAATTAATTAATCATTTACTTATTAAATACTTAATTCTTCCTCTCTTTTCCCCCTCTCAGTCAAGTAGATTCCTCCTTTCTCTGTTCCCCTTTAACTAGTCCTGTTTATTATTTTTTCTTTAATTTAACTATTGGACTGTTTATTATTTTTTCTTTAATTTAACTACAGGCTTCCCTTTCCAAACTCTCTTTTTGTCTACTCTACACGTTTTTTCTATGGTTCATGATCTCTATAATTCCTGCATCCTTTTCTATTCCTTGAATTCTTCATGGAATCAAAACATCTCAGGTATTCATTCTAGGTTCCCCCCTCCATGTAGTTTCTACCACTACCTTACAGTACTTACCCTGTGGATTTCCTTTTTCTATTGTACCTGACTCCCAAAACAATGTCAATTCCTACATGTGACCGAAAGGACACTACTCTGTAGTAGGACACCCATACACACATCCCTGACTAGACAGCCAATTACTGAGCTATGCCGTCTACCACTAAACTATACCTGGTTACCTTCTTTCCTAATGTCCCTCAAAATTTCCTCCCTGGGTTCATGACCTCTCAGTCCCCCAGGCTCCAGTTTCCCAAAGAGTTCCAACATCATTCCCACCAAGGTTGAATGACAGATCTTTTCAAGCCCCAAATCCCCGATGATACTCAGCATGAGGTCTCCATACCCTTTCACGAAAAATCTTTCTCCATTCATATTTCATCAGTGGAAGCCTCTCTCACCACCAAAGCAAGGCCTCCTTTTCCTCCTTCTTAAATCTTCTCCCTTCCACCTCATCAGTTCCTCTACAGGCTTTTTTCTTCTTGAGAGAACACAAAAGTTACTTTTCCCTCATTGTTAGCCCCTGATTTTACCAGAGCAAGTCACATACTTCCCTCTATCATCCTACTTCCCTCCCTCCTTTCAAGAACCCTCTCACCTGTAAGCAAAATGTCATAAGGTTCTATCCAGAATGCCTCAGTCTCACCTCTTCACCCTTACCTCTACCTGACTACTGTACATTTAGAAAGAAATGTCGTACTGGTCTCTCTGTTGTTATTCAGCTGCATTCAATAATCTCTTTTGCATTTCTGCAGTAAAAAAGTAAAGAATCTCTTCAGATATATTTTAGAAGTTTTTGCCTCTTTATTGTATGTATTATTTAACTTTAATCTTTTTTTATGGGTAAACACAAATTTGCATTTGTAGGCTACCATGAGCTTCTTCCTGAGATCCACTGTTCTTTGGAACACATTATTCCATTCTCTCACATGTGTTTTGCTGGATGTAGAATAATCTTGCGTTATATAAATTTCCTTTCCTTTGTACCTGAAGGTCTTTCTCTTGGTTGCTTGCAAAACTTGTATCTGAATTGAATTAGCAAATTTCACCAATCTGTGTCTTAGTGTTTGATGTCTTTTTTTCCCTTGGGGCAATGTATGAATTATTTCAATTGACATTTCATTTTCTAAGTCCTAAAGTTCTGTGCAGTTTTCTTGTATTTTTTTTTTGTATTGGGGTATTTAGGTTTTGTTTTGTTTGTTTTTTGCCATGTTCTACTAGGAGATATGTAATCCTGAGGTTGTCTGTATGTATCTTCTCTTCCAAATCTCAGTTTGTCTTGGGCTTTTAAGAGAACATACTATATTTTAACATTATCATTTCCTTTTTTTGCCCTTCTTCTTTTAGATTGTCCTTTCATTCTGCCTATCTACACTCTCAATGAACTTTTGTCTTTTTTATTTCTCTGGTGAGATTTGCCATTTCAGATTCAAGTTTTCTATTCTGCTCATTGTCTTTGCTGTGCAGGCCATAAATTCATTTCTCATAATTCTCATTTCTCTTTTAAACCATTAAGGAACAGTATTTTGGTTATTCTGTGCTCTCCTCAAATTCTACAGTCATCTGTCTCACCAAGAGCTTGGTTATTTTCCTTTGTTTGCAGAGACTCCTGAAATTCAAGATCTCATTTACTCAACTGAATTCATTTACTAGATCTGAAGGCCATATATTTTTTCTGCTGTTAATGTTCCCCTGTTGATTTATCTGCTCCTGTTCAAAGTCTTTTAATTTTCTTCTTTCTTCCCTCCTTCTTTTCCGCTATTGTTCACTTTCTGACTCCCTTCTGATGTTGGTCCCTGCGAGAGAGATCTCAAAGTGACTCAGTATGCTCTCAGGCTGGCAATTCATGGTTCACCAGCCATGTATCTGCCTGCGAGTAACTTATGGGGGGACAGAATTGAACCCAGCTGGATGCTATTCTCTTTTCCTCAGTCTTATTGGAGAGTTGCATAACTCTGTACAACCCTCCTACATACATTGTACTGTCCTATAACCTTTGTTTCTTAGTTCTCTGACACAACAGCTCAGAATGCTACCATTGTAGTTGGGATAATTTCTGAAATTTGGAATTTGGGTCTCTTAGGTTCTGAGAGGAAAAGGTATGGGGCATGGAAATGAGCTCTATTCCTAACCCAAATATGGGTCTTGCCCCTTTCCTTCTATTCCTCAGCTCTCCTACAGGGATCTTTTGCAACGTAGAATGCTGCTAGGGACCTGACCATGGTAACCCAGCAAATTTCCACAGCCTACATCCTTGATCTCCACAGCACTAGAATAAAGGGGAAAAGGATCAAAGAGTGGAGTTGAATTTTGTTGCAAGCCCATGTGTTCTTCCACTGAAGCCCTCCTGTTATATATCATGGTGGCTTGTAGAGGACCGTGGATTCTCAAAGTCCATATTAAACAAAAGCATAAGTTTTGGCAGATCTTACCAAGTTTGAAATTACTAATCGTGGACCATCTTTGTCTCTTGATTCAGCCCCAAAATCACTTTAAATCTTCAGAGACGGTGACTGTGTCCTCTCAAGTTTGTTTTTCACTCAAATACTCCCATTCCCTTTGACTTTTCATTATATGACATGACTTCCAGTTCTCTTTCTATCCTGTTCATCTCCTTCTGACATACTGTAGCTTGACAGAAGCTTATCCATAAAAGCTTAGGAAGTCAAACCCCTAAGGCATAAAGGCATTGCCATCCAGATCATTGGAGGGAATACCCACAACAAGGAGATCAGTGTAATTGGAAGAATTCTTACTTGCCTACTTATGGTTGTTAAGCATGTCCTTGTACCATTAGAATATGTTTTCCTTGAAGACTCAGACTTTTTACTTTGTACTTGTAATTGTAGTCCCAGTGTTTCGCGCAGTGGCTGGCATATGGTAATCGGTTAAATCTTATTTTTAATAAAATGTTCTCTAGGTGGCACAATAGATAGAATGTTTGGCTTGAAGTCAGGAAGACCTAAATTCAGATCTGGCCTCAGGCATACTTACTAGCTGTGTGACATGAGTAAGTCACTTAATGTTTGTCTTAATTTCCTCAACTATAAAATGGGAATAAAAGCACCCACCTTATAGGTTTCTTGTAAGCATCAAATAAGATAATATTTGTAAAGTAGTTAACATAGTACCTGGCACATAGTAGGTCCTATATAAATGTTTATTCTCATCCTCTTCCCCTCCCTTCAACCCTTCACTAATGGACTGACTGACTAAACCCTTCTCACCAGGACTATTACAGTATACAACTAATTGGTCTGCCTACCTCCAGTCTCTCCTTTTTATGATCTATGCTCCACAAAATTTCCCATGTGACACTCTTTAAAATGTATGTATATTCATGTCATTCCTCTGTCCATAAAATCTAATTGGTCTCTATACCTCCACAATCAAATACAAAGTCCTCTGTTTGACATTTAAAACCCTTCCCAACCTGGCTCCAGTCAAGCTTTTGAGCCATATTCATCCAGTCAATAAGCATTTATTAAGCACCTACTACATGTCAGGCACTTTGTTAGACAATGAAGATACAAAGAATGGCAAAAGATGGTCCTTTCTCTCAAGGTACTCACAAGCTAATGGGGAGACAACCTAAAAACAACCATGTACAAACAAGACACATAGATAAATTGGAGAAAATAAATAGAGCGAAGTCACTAACATTAGGAAGCATTATACATTTCTCAATTCTACCTATTCTATAGTCCAACCATTCTGACCTTTTTGCTGTTCTTCCCCATCTCTCACCTCTGTGTCTATGTACTTGATTTTCTGCCAGCCCCTGGCCCATTCCCTCTGATCCCTCTGCCTCTTGGAATCCCTCATTCCCTTCAAAATCCAATTCAAACTATATGCCTTTTATATGATTTATCCTGATCTACCAGCTACTAGTAGGTACTAGTCCCACCCGCCCCTCAAAAAAACTCACTTTTATTTATTATACACACACAGTGTGTGTTTGTGTATCTATGTGTCCATGCATACTTAGAGAAATGATCATTCAATAAACAATTATTGGGGAGATCCTGGACCAGTTTTGATTTGTCTTTCTTTCCTAAATCCTCATTCTCTACTAAGCCAACACAGTATCTGAAGGACATTGTTTATGGATAAAAATGCCCAAATCCCTGACTTTGAGATCCTGGATGACAGTTGTTGACCCACACAACTATAGAACATTACACGGAATTTAATTTAAAGTGAATTTTGATACACTGTTTACCATTCAGTTAAGTATGACCAGAGGTGGACCCCTTTTTGTCAATTGCCCTAGGCAGGAGTAGTCTGGATAAGAGATAAGTCTCCTTGTCTAAAACTGAGCGATCAGGGTCATTTCCCCCAACCCCTCATTAGAATAAGCCCACCTCTCATTATAATATTAATTTGTATTATTATTTGTTAACCAATCAGAGTTGATTGCCACCCTTGAGAATACCTACTCTTCCAAAAGCATAGAAGCATTGAATGGTTTCCATGAGGGGCCGAGCATGCTAGTTTGCTAACATGATTGATAAAATGATTAATTACCCAGAAATTATGTCTCTCAAATGTTTTAAATGTCACAGTTCACACATCTAAATAAAATATAATTTTTATTTACTATACACATATGTATAAGAATGTATATATGTATACATTGTGTGCCATAACTAAATATAAGCTCTTTGAGTGCAGAGTTTATTTCCTCTTTCATTTGTATCCCATTGCCTAGCATACAGCCTGAAACATGGAAGGCCCTTTAAAAATGGTTCCTAGTTGTTTGATTCATTGTCTCATCAGTTCCTTGAAAGAATGAACTAAGTACAGCATCTTTGTATTTCCTCTAGCAATAAGTAAAATGTCCTAGAGTAGTAGGTATTTAATTAGTATTTGCTAATTAAGAGAATCACTCATTAAACTTTCCTGGATTCCTCATTTTCCTAGACCCAAGACCCTGTTCTCCTCATTGTTTTGTCTGGCTCTGATTTAGGTGTTTAAATGAAAGAAAACTACAGAAGAAAAGACCAGAAGAGGGATTCCATGGATAGATCTCAAAGGGTTCATGAACTTGGTTGAGGGAAAAATCTCAATGTAATTGGCTTCCTTTGTAAACCTATATGTTTTAGAAGAAAGAAAGAAAGAAAGAAAGAAAGAAAGAAAGAAAGAAAGAAAGAAAGAAAGAAAGAAAGAAAGAAAGAAAGAAAGAAAGAAAGAAAGAAAGAAAGAAAGAAAGAAAGGAAAGGAAGGAAGGAAGGAAGGAAGGAAG
>NW_027187325.1:1649576-1706506 GCF_028583685.1 Petaurus breviceps papuanus | reverse complement strand
AGGAGAGGAGAGGAGAGGAGAGGAGAGGAGAGGAGAGGAGAGGAAAGGAAAGGAAAGGAAAGGAAAGGAAAGGAAAGGAAAGGAAAGGAAAGGAAAGGAAAGGAAAGGAAAGGAAAGGAAAGGAAAGGAAAGGAAAGGAAAGGAAAGGAGGGGAAGGGAAGGTGAAGGAAGGAGGGGAGGAGAGGGGAGAGGAAAGGAAAAGGGAAAGGAAACAGAAAGGAGAAAAAAATGATCCCTTGGGCTAGAAGAAAGAGTTAGAAGAGGAAAAAGAAAGATCAGGGATCCCTCTAACAAATGATACAATCATCTGCTGAATATCAAGATTTGGAAGTATTATTAGGGAGTTTGATGACAATTTTCCTTCTCATTTATGGTGACTTCTCCCTGCCAAAGCCATTTTACATGTAGATAGAACCAATTCCTAATGTGGAAATGTTGCAGCATAAAGGATACTGAATATAGTCATGAGAAAGTTAGCTCTTTCCTGACAGCAAATGGTAAAAATTATCTTTATTTTGAGAGTTATCAGTTTTCCTGTACTATCAAGCACTTTGTTTTCTAGAGTCTATTATTTTTATTTAACTCTCTTACAATCCTGCCTGTGAGCTTAGTAAAAAGGAATGAAACTTCTACATCCTCCCCCAGATAACATGCTAACTTTTCTTATTCAGAAACCATTTGGTCTGTCTTTCCTCTTTGTCTACTCCTGTCCTCTCTCCCTTCACTCAGCATGAAGCCAACTAAGTGTATATCATCAGTCATATGTATCTATCCATCCACTCAGCAGTTGGAGAAGAGAAGCATTATATCCAGGTGCTTAGATATCGACCTCACTCTGGGTTCCAATGGGATGGAGTAACTAAGAGATAGTTCAATTGAACTCAGCTTGCTTCTCTCCCATTTCCCTTTGAGGGTTTTTGCATGACTATTGAGCTGCGCATTTTTCTAGGAAGACTTTGTATTCCCTTTTAAAGCACCTTCATTAAATCATTCATTCACTGTCTGCTATAGCATATATGAGTAACCTGAGGCCCAGAAAGTGAAGTAATCTGCCTATATTCACAAAGTGAGTCAATGACGGAACAAATACTAGGACCAGCATTTCTAATTGCCAGTCTATATTACATTCTTACAAGGAGGAAGTTCTGTATCTGAAGCATACTAATCGAAGAATTACTAAAGCCTCGATGAAACAAAATTATGAATAACATATAAATTTGAATACCAAAGCTCCATTGGGCAAATAACTAAAATTTTGGAGGATAAATGACCCCCTATCTAATGAGCAAAAGATAGTGACATGAATTCATGTTGCATATGAACCGATGACCCAGGCATATGTAATTTCATTCTTTGTAACAGTACCAGTAAAAAGACAAAGATCTAAGGATTCAGATCTCAGAGGGACTTGATCAGAAATACAGAAAAGGGTAGAGGGTTACACCAGCAAAGACCTGACCATAGAAGAGCTGGAGTGAACCTAGGCAAAATTGACTCATCTACCAAAGGAAGATTCCCAGACTTCTCACTGAAGGATGGGAGTTTGTTGGAGCTGCCTAAGAAATAAGCACAGGGCCTGTGGCACCTGCAGCAGCTACTCCTGGGGCTATCAGTCCACAATCTGGATGTTTAAAAATCACCTACCTGAACTTCCAGGAGCCAAGATGGCAGAGTAAACTTTTTTGACCTTGAAAAACCCAGAGAATATTGCCCCAGGTTAAAATCCTGAAATAGTGGAACCAGCTGGAGGCTTAGGAAACCTGAAAGAAGGGTGTTGCTGTGGCTGTGTTGAGGTTAAAGTGCAGAACAGGAAGCATCACAAAAAGCCCCATCTTAGCCAACCAGAAGGAGATCCTGAACCCCAGTGGACTGCAGCCAAGAAGTGCTAACACCAGAACCTCAGGTGTGCCTTTGTACAACCTGGGGAATTGGCAGACACCAGCACAGCCAAGGCCACTAGCATCTGAGCCTGCCTGAGTTCTATCCAAGGCATGGGGAGGCAGAAAGCTAAAGTGGTCATACCACCCCTCCCTGACACCTCACTCTCTAAGCTTCAGTGTAACTCTGGGAAAACACAGAAAGTCCTGCCCCCATCCTTGGTCTGTGTACTCACCAGCCAGAGAAGAGGTCACAGCACACAAAGCCAGTAACCAGGCAACTAGCTCCAAGTATAAGAAGCATGGATCAGAGTCCTCTGTACCCCAGAAACAGAGACCCATTTTAAAAGATAGAAAATAGGCAAACACAATGAAAAAAAAATCAGAAAAACAAAGACCATATAATTCTATTATGGTGAGTGGGAAGAACCAAATTCAAAAGAGGACAGCATTGACCCTATACCCACATCTGAAACATCAAAAGGGAATATGAACTGGTCACAAACCCAAAAAAACATTCTCGGAAGAGTTCAAGAAGGATTTTAGAAGTCGAATTAGAGAGGTAAAAGATAAACAGATCAATTATTTTAAAAACACAATTGGCAAAATGGAAAAAAAAATCACTGAAGAAAAGAATTCCTTAAAAAGTAAAATTTGCCAAATGGGAAAATAGATATAAAATCTAACTGGAGAAAATTGGCTCTTTTTCTTTTGGAGGGGGGAAAGGCAGGGCAATTGGGGTTAAGTGACTTGCCCAAGGTCACACAGCTAGTAACTGTTAAGTATCTGAGGCCATATTTGAACTCAGGTCCTCCTGATTCCAGGCTGGTGCTCTATTCACTGCACCACCTAGCCACCCCAAAATAACTCCCTAAAAGCAAAATTTTGACAAATGGAAAAGGAGGTTAAAAAACTGAGAATAGTGCTTCATTAAAAATTAGAATTGGACAAACTGAAGCAAATAACTCTATTAGGAATCAAGAATCAGTCAAACAAAATCTAAAGAATGAAAAAACAAACAGAAGAAAATGAAAAAAAAATCTCGTTGGAAAAACAACTGACTCGGAAAACAAATCCAGGAGAAATAATCTAAGAATTGTTGGTCTACCAGAAAACCATGATGAAAAATAGACCTTGAACACCTTCTTTCAAGGAGTCATCAACAATAACTGCCCTGAGGTCCTAGAACCAGAGAGTAAAATAGTTATTGAGAGAATCCAGTGAATACCTCCTGAAAAAGATCACAAATTGAAAATTCCAAGGAATATTGTACCCAAAGTCCAGAATTATCAGGTCAAGGAAAAAATACTGCAAGCAGCCAGAAAGAAACAATTCAAATATCACAGAACTACAGTCAGGATTATGCAGAACCTTGTAGCTTCTACATTAAAAGAACAGAGGGATTGGAATATGATATATTATAAAGCAAAGCAGCTTTGACTACAGCCAAGGATGAACTACCAGCAAAACTGAGCATAATCTTTCAGCCAAGTAAATGGCCATTCAATGAAATAAGGGACTTTCAGATCATCCTGACAAAAAGGCCAGAGCTCAAAGGAAAATTTGATCTCCAAACAAAAGACTCAAGAGAGACATAAAAAGGTAAATAGGGAAAACACATACATACACACACACAACAGGCACACACACAACTTGTTATTCAATAAGAGCAAACTGTTTACATCCATATACGGGAGGATGATACCTGTCAATATTGAGAATTGTATAATTATCACAACATTTAAGAGAGATATACATAGATAGAGGGTATGGGTATATATTAACTAATGTGATGATAAAAAAATCATATTAAGGGGTGCAAAGGGAATGTAATAGAAGAGGAAAGGAGGAGGTAGAAAAGGGTAAATTATGCCACATGAAGAGACATAAAAACATATTAAAGTAGAGCAAAAGAAGGGAGAGAGATGAACATTGTATGAGTTTAACTCTCATTGGTTTTGGTTCAAGGGGGGGAAAAATACCCAGCTAAATATAGGAATCTAACATGAAGAGACACAAAAACTTATTATAGTAGAGGGAAAGAATGGTGGGAGAAGAGCATTGTTTGAGATTTACTCTCATTGGATTTGGTTCAAAGAGGTAATAACATACTTTGTTAAGTATAAAAATCTAACATGCCCTACAGGCAGTAGGAGGGGAAAGGGGAAAGAAATGGGGAGGGGCTGGTTAGAAGGCAGGGAAGAAGTAGTAAGGGGCAAGGATGGGAAAAGGGAAGAGTATTGATAGGGAAGAAAAGTTGAGGGAGGTGGTGATCAAGAGGTAGACTCTTAAGGAGGGGAATGGAGAAATAAAAGCATAAACAGGGGAGGGAATAGGACTGAGAGAAAGACACCAAAAATTATTGTGAATGTGAATGAGATGAACTCTCTGATAAAATGGAGGCAGATAGCAGAATGGATTAAAAACCATTATCTTACCATATGCTGTTTACAAGAAACACATTTGAAACAGGAGAATATACACAGGGTAAAGGTAAAAGGCTAGAGTAGAATATATTATGCTTCAGCTAAAGTAAATAAAAGCAGGGGTAGCAATCCTAATCTCAGACAATGCAAGAAAAAAATAGATCTAATTAAAAGAGATAAAGAAGGAAACTATATCCTGCTAAAAGGCACCACTGACAATGAGGCAATATCATTACTAAACATATATGCACCAAGGGGCATAACATCCAAATTCTTAGAGAAGGTAAGGGAATTAGAGGGAGAAATAGCAAAACTATACTAGTGGGGGACCTCAATCTCCACCTCTCTGAACTTGATAGATCTAACCTCCAAAAAAAAAAACAAGAAAGAATTTAAGGAGGTGAATAAAATTTTAGAGAAGGTAGATATGATAGACCTCTAAAGAAAATTATGATAGACCTCTAAAGAATAAAACCAAATTACCATTATCAAAAATGAAAAGGGTTAATTTACCTCCAATGAAGAGGAAATTAAAACAATAATTATGAATTATTTTGCCTAGTTGAATTCCTATAAATTAGACAATCTCAGTAAAATGAATGTCTATTTACAAATATAAATCACCCAGATTAACTGAAAAATGTCAAATACTTACATAAATCCACCTCAAAAAAAAGAAAGTAAACAAGCCATCAATGAACTCCCTAGGAAAAATCTCCAGGGCCAGAGGAATTTACTAGTGAATTCTATCAAACATTTAAAGAACAATTGATTCCAATACTCTACAAACTATTTTGGAAAATTGGTGAAGAAGGAGTCCTGCCAAGTTCTTTTCATGATACATGTATGCTACTGATACCTAAATCAGAAAGATCCAAAACAGAGAAAGAAAATTATAGACCAATTTCCCTAATGAATATGGATGCAAGCATTTTAAATAAAATGTCAGCAAAAAGATACAGCGACTCATCACAAGAAAAATACACTTTGGTCAGCTAGGATTTATTCCATTAATGCAAGGGTGGTTCAATATAATAATAAACTATTGGTTTAATCAATCATATCAACAACAAAACTAGTAGAAAACATATGATTATCTCAATAGATGCAAGAAAAGTTTTTGACAAAATGCAATACCCATTCCCATTAAAAACACTAGAAAGCATAGGAATAAAAGGAGTCTTCCTTAAAATAATAAGCAGCATCTATCTTAAACCATCAGCAAGTATTAAATGTAGTGGGGATAAGCTAGAAGCATATCTAATAAGAGCAAGAGTGAAACAAGAATGTATACTATCATCCCTGTTATTCAATTTGGTACTAGATATGTTAGCTATAGCAATGAGAAGTAAAAGAAATCAAAGGATTTAGATTAGGCAAAGAAGAGACTAAGCTATCACTCTTTGCAGATGATATGATGATATACTTGGGGAATACTAGAGAATCAAGCAAAAAATTACTTGAGATAAATAAATTTAGCAAAGTTGCAGGATATAAAATCCACATAAATCCTTGACATTTCTATATATTTCTAACAAAGCCCAACAGCAAGAAATAGAAAGAGAAATTCCATTTAAAGTTACTGTAGACATTCTAAAATATTTGGGAGTTTACCTGCCAAAACAAACACAAGAACTATTTGAACACAATTACAAAACCCTCTTCACACAAATAAAGTCAAATCTAAATAATTGGAAGAATATCAGTTGTTCATGGTTAGGTCGAGCCAATATAATAAAAATGGCAGTTTTACCTAAATTAATATTCCTATTTAGTACCATACCAATCAAACTACCAAAAATTATTTTATATAGCTAGAAAAAATAGTAACTAAATTCATCTGGAAGAACGAAAGGTCCAGAATATCAAGGGAATTAGTGAAAAGAAATGCTAGGGAAGGTGTCCTAGCCATGCCAGATTTTAAACTATATTATAAAGCAACAGTCATCAAAACTTCTTGGTACTGGCTGACAGATAAAGTAGTGGATCAGTGGAATAGATTAGGTACACAAGACACAGTATTCAATGACTATTGTAATTTATTGTTTGATAAAGCCAAAGACTCCAGATTCTGGGATAAGAACTCACTACTTGACAAAAACAGCTGGGAAAACTGGAATATAGTATGGAAGAAACTGGATATAGACCCATATCTTACACCATATAACAAAATAAAGTCGAAATGGGTACATGATCTAGGTATAAAGGTTGATACTCAAGCAATCTGGGAGAGCAAGGAAGAGTTTACCTGTCAGATTTATGGAGAAATGAAGAAGTTATGATGAATAAGAGATAGAGAGCATTACAAAATGCAAAATGAATAATTTTGATTACATTAAATTGAAAAGGTTTTGTACAAGTAAAGCTGATATAAACAAAATTAGGAGGGAAGTGGAAAATTGGGAAAGAATTTTTACAACCAGTGTCTCTAATAAAGGTCTCATTTCTAAAATATACAAAGAACTGAGTCAAATATATAAGAATACAAGTCATTCCTCAATTGATAAATGGCCAAAGGATATGAACAGGCAGTTTTCAGAGGAAGAAATTAAAGATATCTATAAGCATATGAAAAATGCTCTAAATCACTACTGATTAGAGAAATGCAAATCGAAATAACTCTGAGGTACCACATCTCACCTGTCAGATTCTCTAACATGACAAAACAGGAAAATTATAAAGGATGGAGAAGATGTGGGAAAATTGGAACACTAATGCCTTGTTGGTGGAGATGTGAAATGCTTCAACCATTCTAGAGAGCAATTTGGAACTGTGCCCCAAGGACTATAAAATTTGTATACCCTTTGACCACTTCTAGGGCTGTATCCCAAAGAGATCATATACCAAAATAAAGTCTAAATGGGTGCATGATCTAGATATAAAGGTTGATAATGTAAGCGATCTGGGAGAGCAAGAACAGATATTTGGCTAGTGGAAAATGATGCCTAACATAGATATGGAATTTGAAGGAACATCAGAGGCCATCTAGTCCAACCTCATTTTATAGGTGAGAAAAAATCAGACATATTCAGTGACAAAGTTGGGATTGATGCTCAGGTCCTATGATTCCAAACTCAACATTCAAACTCTCAAAGCATATCTGGGAGTTCTGACAATGCAGAAAATAACTATAAACACTGAACAAGGGGCGGCTAGTTGGCACAGTGAATAGAGCACCAGCCCTGGAGTCAGGAGGACCTGAGTACAAATCTGGCCTTAGACACTTAACACTTACTAGCTGTGTGACCTTGGGCAAGTCACTTAACCCCAATTGCCCTGCCTTCATCCCTCCAAAAAAAAGACAAAAAAGGACAAAAAACACTGAACAAGAGGAAGGAAAAGGCCAACACTTTAATTAGGGCAAATAAGTTTTAGATGTGACTGTGTGACTGCTAGCCACTGAAGGAAGATTTGATTCAGAGTAAAGGGAATCATTAAGTTCCAGTTCTGTTGCAATTAGTAACAACCTATTTATGTAGGGATATTCACAGTTTTCAAAATCTTTTCCTCACAATGAATTAGTGAGGAAGGTCATGCAATCATCATTATCTCCATTTTACAGTTGAGTAAAAGTTTCAGAAGATTAAACAGTATGCCCATGGTCACAAGACTGTTAAGTGATGAGGTTGGGATTCAAATTTAAATTCCCTAACTTCAAGTCCAGTGTTTTATTCCACTAACATAAACCACATTGCAATAAGCTTCAGAGGCTCTCCTTGTCATTTGAAGAATACAGCTAGGATAGACAGAACCAGCATTTGAACCGAGGGCAAATTGTCAACAATATTTTGAGGTTCATCAAGTTTATGTCCCAGCTTGTTCTTTCTGTATCCCTTTATCCCCCTACTCTCTAGTCTTTCAAGTGCCTAATACTATAACGGTTTCTCTCCTTGTCTGTTTTATCCATCTTGGCATTTATTCTCAGAATTGATTCAGAACTCACAAAAATATGGAAAAAATGGATTAAAATAAAAATTTTTATTGAGATATGACTTGGACTAGATGGTCTCTAAGATCCTTTCATACTCTGAGATTTGGTGATTTCTGTGATATGAATTCTCTTAAGGTTATCTGCAACTTACCTTAGAATAAAGCTATAAGCTACAGAGCTAAAGGGCCTCTAGAGAAATTCCCAGCATGGAACAATAGGTTATGGAAATAGAAAGATTTGGTGGGATAACTGTTTCTCATCTTGTTGAAATTGTTGCACATCTGGTCATGCGCATTCAAATTAAGGCTGGTTTTATTTATTAGCAATAGAGTTGGAGAAAAAAAATTAAAAATACACACCTCCTATACTTTTCACATTTTTAGGAGCAATAATTTATGACTTAAATTGTCCAATTTCTATTTTAACTTGGAATCATTTCTAAAGCATGTCAGCATACAAAAGAAATAAAAACGAATATCAAGTCTTTGCTATCTCACATAATCTTTCTCAAACTGTGGATTCTATACTTTGCTTTTTCAATGACAGTCTCTAAAGTTTGAACTTTGTGTATTTAAGGATAGATGTTGTGGAGGGAAAAGAAAAAAGCAAACTATGAGACTACACAAATGTCAGAACTATGTCATTAAAGCAAAGAGTTAGAAATAATAAAAAGTTATTCCATATTCAGAGAATTAAAAAAAATACAACCCCACCCACCTTCCCAAATATCAGACACTAGACTAAAATTCATTCAAACAAATTTTTCTACTAACTTATCTATGGGAGCTCATTTTCTCTCTTTGGATCTCAATTTCTTCATCTATGAGTCATGAGAGTTGGTGTCATGCTCAGATAGAAACAGATCCCTCTGGGATGCATGCTGACTTTTAGAAGATGACAAATTAGCATTGTCTATGTTGCACTGTCTTTTTGTTTATTTTGTTCAGCATTTACCAATGACATTGTAATCTGGTTGATATCATACTCCAGAGTTTAGTGTACTGAGAGATTGACCCCTCTGCTCCTGGTCAGAGCTTCTTTTTTTTTTTTTAAACATGGCATCATATCATTGGCAGTCTGATAAATCCTATGGAATTCTCAGAATAGTTGTGCTTGTTTGTTTTTTAATAATGAAGGAAATGTTAAATTTCAGTTAGAGGATAGTGAAAATAAGGATGTATTTTTTTTTAACCATCCAAGTTTACCCAAGTTTACCCTGAACTCACTTTATGTAACACCATGTGATCAGTGGACTCCAAAACAAAATCCCTTGGTCTAAGGTTGTATAATGGTAAGCAAAGAAGTACTTAATGCCTTGTTTCAGCTATTTAATTAGCACCTTGTTTCAGTTCAAGTTTCTTTTGAGTCTTGCCCTGATTGTATCAAGTCTTTGTTAAGAAAGGAGGAACTTGCTAATGAAACAGGAAGGAGAGGAACAGGGAGGAACTAACGACCATATATAAGTAGAAGCCCAAGCTGGGAGAGAGCAAAACTGAGAAGGGGAATGGTTGCAGAGGCTGGCATTCTGTTTGTCTGTTCTGTCTGTGTTGAATTTTGTTTGTGATACTTTGTACAGAAGCCCTGGGTTTTAACTAGAATCTCTAAAAGAGGATTTTTCTTGTTATCTGCTTACAGAAATCCTGGAGGAGTGTTTCAGAGGTCCTGGGACAGTACTGGTGATGTGTGTTGAGTTCTCAGACCTTGTCAGTGAGTCTGTGTTGATTGCACAGGCAGATAGTGAATTGATGATGGTACCAGCAATGTGCATGAGTGTTATTGTGGCTCTGTTAAGCTTTATCTTTCCAGAAACAGAAACTGTGAAGGACTTGAAGTGGACTGGACACTGTGAGCTTCAACATGGAACTGGATGAGGAGCTGCATGAAAAGCTGAGAGTTGCCTACCTGTGAATCCAGGTGATGATTGGATAGATTCAGGCAGGACTTGGACCCATGGAAGAGGAACCATGGAATCTAGGAGGCAGCCTTGAGTCACGATGAAAAGAAAACTCTCCTCTGGTACTGACTGAGAAGATCATGATTTACTGTGGCTTAGGGGTAGGAACTTTGTACTCTGTACCTTCTACCTCTTAAGGATGATTGAGTTAAGGATGATTGGAAACTAACCTCCCATCAAGAAGAAAGGAGACTTTTTGACTGAGGAATTAAGACAATGTGATCTAGGGGTAGAGAACTTTGACTTTGTACTTTGTGTCCCTTAAGGAGGCTAGCTTCTTAAAGATGACTTAGCTAAGGACTTACAGAATGATATCTTTTGTTTAAAACTAAGTGGCCAATTTGGTGAAAATTATGTGGCCATTTTAGTGATAAGTTTTTATATTATAACATTGTGAATGCTGTACTTTGGTTTCTGTGAATGTTTTGCTTTAGTTTACTGTTGAATAAATAGAGAGTTCACTATACTATGTGATCAGAACCTTAAAGCTGTTCACAGCAGGAGTCTTCTAGAAAGCTTGGCTTTACAATCAGGGTGGGGAACCTGCAGCCACAAAGTCACATGTGGTCTTTCTAGCCCTTGGGTGCAGTCTTTTGACTGAGTCCAAGTTTTATAGAACAAATTCCTTTATTAAGGGGATTTGTTCTGTGAAGTTTGGATTCAGTTAAAAGGCCCCACTTTAGGCCCTAGAGGTTTACATGTGATCTCGAGGCTGCAAGTTCCTCACCACCGGAGATGATCTCTAAGGTCTCCTCTATCTTTGAGATTCTAAGATACTTCACAACATCACTAACACCCCAGTCTTAATGTAGTGGATAATCTAACAGCATTTTCAGGAGAGTTCATTTCAATAATTTTTTAAAATTCTTCTTTGTCCAAAGCACATATGAGACACATAAAGGATACAAAGAGATATGATGGCACATTCCCCAAGGACCTTGCCATCTAAGATTACGAAAAATCTAGTTCATCCTTGAGAAAAGATGTTACATTTTGCTTCATCTTCTTATCCTTAGCTCCTGGTAAGATTTCCTACACACAGTAAGTACTTAGTGAGTGTCTGATTTCATATATATGTATGCATATACATATATATTTATATAAACATATATAAAATGTATTATATAAATAAATATAAGGCTATTGTATGTGATAAGTATCAAGTTTGCAGTAATTACCAAAGGAGTGACAGAAATTTTGAAGGGAGAAATTAATTTTAACTAATTTCATTAAGTAAAGATCAAGGTTGAGCTGCTCTTTGAATGATAGATAGGTTCTGAATCAGTGAAGGTGACTAGAGAAAGAATTTCAGTAAGAGAGAACACCATGAGAAAAACATAGAGGGAGGCAAACACACAGACTCATGGGATATTATCAATAGGCCAGTGTAGCTAGGGTAGATAAACTGCATATAGATAAACAATAGAGGAATCCTCTGAGCTTGTTTAATTAATGTTTAATTCAATTCAACAAACATTTATTGAACATATATTTTGTGCAAGGCACTGTGCTAGGCACTGGAAATACAAAGATACATTTGACACCACACAGTTTTTTAAAAGGGTTTAAAAGCTAAATGCAGTCATTTAAAGGGGGGACAGGATGAATGTGCCCAAATAGCTATGATGTTCAGAGAAATATAATGAGTTCAAAGGAGGAGTCCAGGCATTGTAATAGGAATGTAAATTTTAAAGATCTTCCCTGCCCCTAGGCTAAAGTGCACCTGGAGCCTGGGGTGGGAGGCTTGTTTTTAAGTAGATACTTCTTGATTGGCCAGTGAGTCAATAAAGTTGTTACATTCTCTGAGCCAGAAGAAGGCTATATAAGGCCTGATGTGTAGCTTTGTTTTGGGGCTCACTTTGAGAAGTGTTCTGTGATTTGATATAGATTATGGGAAGCTGTTGTCCAGAGCCCCCCGGCTTTGAAAAACCCAGATGTTGATTTGGTATGGATGTAATAGCTGGACAGTTTGGAAAGCTGTCTACTTGATCTGTGTTCTTCTTGATAATTCTGCCTGTATACTTTGAAGTTCGGGGTGCTGACCTTTTTCCCCTGAACTATGTAAATGATACATATCTGACTGATTAAAGTAAGCTTGTTAACCCATTTTGAGTTGATTTTCTTTATCAAAACAGATCTAAGAACCTGTGTTGGCAGCAAACCCTGAAGACGCTTGGGGTGCTTGCTGCTACAGGCATGTGCTGTGAGAAATTAAAGGTGAAAGAATTCACATTTACTTGATGGAATCTGCATGTCTTATCAGCCTTGTAGGAAGGAAGAGACTTCAACAAATGGTGATGGGGAAGCAGGGAAGAGTCCATTCCACATAAGGAGAATGGCATGAACAAAGGTATATAGATGCAAAACAACAAAGTGAGAGAAGGCAACAATGGGTAATTCCATTTGTATGGAATTTAGAGCATGGTAACATGAGGATGAAAGTAAACTTCTTGAAGACAGGGAATGTTTTGCCTTTCTTTGTAATTATGTCTTCACAGTTAATATGAATTATAATTAATAATCTATTAAGAATTTAATAAATGCTTGTTGTTTGCTTGATGAATTAATTGAGCTGACTAAAACAAGATTCAAGTCAGACTATGGAGAGCCTTAGATGCCAAGTCATTTCTAGTGACCAAAACTGAAGAAAATCTCAATTTCCCTTTTATTTATTTATTTATTTTTTCAGGTCCACTTTGTTCAATGTTGTACAAAAAGTATATAGTTAGAACTAAAAGTGAATATACATGATCACATTTGTTTACTATCTAGGACAGTACTTCAGATTTGCTTTAATATAAAGCATGAGGCAATTTGAGGAAAAGGAAAGGAGGGAAAACAAAAAGAAATGTCCCATTCTGTTTATTCTTCTCCTACATTCTATAGCTCTGTTCACAGAGACAGCTTCCTTTACTTTTTCTTGGCTCAGGAATCCAAATTGTAAATAAGCCTGGACCTACCCAGAAACTGATTAAGATTGGAAATACAAGTCCATATCCGGGTTCATTATCTTATAATTCAAACAATGAAGCAGCCAGTTAATAGTTACGGGAGGGGGGGCAGGGAGACAAATAAGACTTTTTTTTTTCTTGAAACTAAACCAAAAAAAAATTTGTATTCCTTAGGCTTTGTATTCTGTTCTAGAATACAAAGATACTTATTTCTACTAGTTACCAATGTGGTTGTCAATGACCCTAATCTGCTGAACCCCATCTGAATATCCTAATATCTATCATTAAGCATTTACATTTTTCTACTTCATCTTCCATTGGACTGAGTTCACAATTTGAAAAAAAAAGTGGTGCCCTGTTGTAGTAGTAACTGGTGGTAAGCAGTGGTCTTGCACAATCAGAACACCCTTTGCAATCCTCCTCATTCCAAGGTTATCAAACGCGTCTCTCATCCATGGGATTTTAGCTACAACTACACTATCTTTTCCATAAAGAGGCTTTTGGGTACGAAAGGTTTAATTTGTAAGAGCATACAGGTTGATGGTATGCTCCAAGGTGAGAGATTTGAACTCCTAGATGTTTATGTCTCCAGACTGCCCACAGACTGGAGCCAGCCTGGGCAGTGCTGGTGAACACACTAATAGGGAAGGCAGGAGTTGAAGTTGCTCCTCTGCAAAAATGGGATTAGTGTCACCTCTGCAAATGCTGTCATTAACATGGACACTCAAGGGCTAGTCTTAATTTTTTTTTAACTGAAACTATAATTTATAAACACAAGGAGCTCTAGGTGAGGAATTTTCTAAAGCTTTACAAGTGTTGTACAACTTGTAAAGCTTTAGAAAATTGTCTGGGATACTTAGAAATTAAGTTAACTTTTGTAGAGTCAACCAACTAGTATGTATCAGAGACACGAGTGTTCTGAGTCTAGTTACTACACCTATTTATCATCATCATGGCCATTATCATTACTATTAATTTTATTTTTTAATTTAATTTTGTTTATTTTTTCCATTTTTTTTAGTCCAAACTGATTTTTAATTGAATCATGCAAAAGCAAATTAGTCCAGTGTGAGATAACTTACTTAGAAATCGATGCAAATACTGGCCCTCAGGCTGTACTGCCCAAAGACAAAAGGCATTCCTGAAAGTAAACAAAATCTCTAACAAATTGGTGCAGTAGATTAGGCATGATAGTTTCTAACCAGACTGCTAATCATTTCTCAAGTGATTGAAGCTTTTACTAGAATCCTTAAAGCTACCTCACCTCAACCACAAGCTCTTGATGTCCTTCCAGGAATAGATATTTTCCCCCAATTTTCCCACGGGGAGACCTGTTTGCTTCCCTCCCATCATTTAAATACTTGTAGTTTATTGCTGGTGTAAATAGGTTTATAACCTTTCAGTTTGAGGAACAGACATCTGCTCACTCTGTGCTTAACATCTGGCTATTCCAACAAAGCATATAATTATATTTAATGGATGAGAAGTGTTTGATGGATTGTAGCCAAGTATCAGAATAAGACAGACATAAAGACCATTTGCAGGGATTAGCCTGACAAGATTCCAAGGAACAGGAAGGTGAGTTCTCTTGTCTGCGTTCCTTACTTGACTATTGACAGGCATTCTAGATATGGTCATCATTTACATTTGTCACTGTTTATGACACTAAGTGACTCCCTGTAATGAATCTCAAAATAAGTGTTCCTTGTAATTGAGTTCTCTGAATTTAGAGGTTAGTCTCCCCCAAACACTTCTAAACATAAACTACAAATTATCTACGGGATACATTCCAAACACCTTAAGCTGTCATTCAAGGCTCTTTACAATTGGCCTACACTTCTAGAGGTTTAATCTTCCTATCATTCTCAGAACCTTCATTTACAGTAACACTGTAATACTCATTGCTCTCATAATGTTCATTCCTGCTTCCACACCTTTTATTCAAGCATTTCTGCCCTAACAGGTGTTTGGAAAATCAGAGAAAACTCTGATTTCCTCTCCGACCTTCAAATAGAGTCATAGGGCCAAATTTGAAATCCTGGTTCTGTCCCTTATTAATGTAACCTTGATGAAGTTAATTAGCCTCTCTGATCTCTAGTACAATGAGGGGGCTGAACTAGATAATTTCTAAAGTTCCTTTAAGTTTTAAATTTATAGTACTATCTTTTCCAACCTCCAAGGCCCACCTCAGGTTTCACATAATCCATGGAACTACCCTTGACCATTCCAAATGTCCATAATCTCTGCCTCCCTATGATATTCCCTTTACATTTCATGGTGTACTGCCTTTATATTAATATTTGTCATAGATTTTTATTTAGCTACTGAAGTATATATTTCTCATGCCTCTTATAGATTATAAACATGGTGATAGCAGATGCCACGTGTTCTATTTTGGTAGCCATCACAATGCCTAAAATACACACATGTGTGCACATGCACACACACACATATAACATACATATGTTTGTGTGTGCACTTATGTTTGTATTACCTAGAGCTATAGGGGATGGGGAATTAAGATACCCATGAGAAAAGACTCTCTACTAATGGAACCTGCAACTGAACCTGTAGCCTTTTCTAATGAAAAACCTATAGGTTTTTTAGAGTTGCTTGGGGACACAGAGAGGTTACTTGCCCAGTCAGAGTCACACAGCCAGGATAAATCAAATGCAGGATTTCAGCCATGTCTCGCTGATTGTGAGGTCAGCTCTCTATCCACCATGCCATAGTGAATCCCTGCAAGGCTGGGTTGGTGGGGGGCAAGGGGGATGTTAGGGGTTGAGGAGGAAGGAACAATGTCAGATTAGAATCTTATAAGTAGAAGAGAATTTGAGATTAAAAAAAACATCTAGTGTAACTCTCTGCTCAGTGTAGTAATTCCCTCTACAGAATCTTTGACCAAGGGTGCCTTAGCCTCTGCAGCGGCCATAGCAGTGGTGTCAAAAGTCCTGGACTACTTACTGACTGACTCCCTGTATGGCCTTGGGCAAGTTTCTTCAACTCTCTGGAAGTTAGTTTCTTCATCAGAAAAATGTGAAAGTTGGATTACACAGACTCTAAATGTTTTTTTTTCCAATTTCAAGCTCTCTGATTTTCTTCTTGGGAACCTCCAGTGACATAGAGTTTTCTATCACCTAAGTCAGTCTATTCCATTTTAGGATATCTTTGGTTGTCAAAAAGTTTGTCTTTACAGTGGGCTTAAATGTATCTACCTGGAACTGACTGGTCTTAATTCTGCATTCTAAATAAACATGGAATAAATTATTCTATCACCTACCATGAGAGTCAGAAAGGCCTCAAGCCTTGACTCTAACACATACTGGCTCTGTGACCCAGGGCAAGAGGCTTAAGCACTCAGTGCCCTCGAGCAACTTTGTAAAACTATAAATATATAGAAAGTTCCACTTTGCTGAGGCAGAGGGAATTATTTCTAGGAGCTGCCTATATCCATGAAATCACAGATCTAACAAAAAAAAAGAGAAGAAGAAATAATTTTCTTCTTTGTTATAGTATTCTGAGGGAACAGAGATATATTAAAACAAGCTCTCAGGTAAGTGACTACTAGCATCCCCTACCAAATTCTTGTTGAGTGAGTGAATGAATGAATTCAAATAGACAGCTTCCCACAGTGATCTCTCTGAACTACCATGAGATTGCTGCTCAATTCCACAGCCCCCATGAATATCCACAAACAAGTGGAAATTCCACCAACCTCTCCACTCTCCCCTGAACACAAACAGATAGAACAAAGTCTCTGGCTAGGAAACCACAGAAAGAAACAGCCAACTTGAATGTGAAACCAAAGGGATAAAGTTCCCTATTGCTGAAGGAACAACAATTATACTGCTCCCTCAGCCCTCTGCAATCTGCCATCCAATAAAAGCTCATGTGTAGTTCCTGTAATTGTTCTGGCTCACTAGAATAATGGGTCAGTCTCAGATAATCATCAGCATCAAGACAATGTCTCTTTATACCCACTGGCCGTTTCCCCCTAGGCCATTATTGCCAGAAATTGATGGCTACCCTGAACTTGTCAGTACTTCTACATTTCTGATTCTTCATTGAGTGGGCATTGGGGAGTGGGGGGGAATTGTGTGACAACATTCCACTCTGTTTACTTCTGCTTATATACTAATGCCTTTAGCCTCTTGTACTGCTTACCTCAACTAATTCCACTGATCCAAGTAATACTACTGGATGTATATGCCACTGTTGTTGCTATTGTTCAATCATTTTCAGTCGTTTCTGACTCTGATACCATTTGCAGTGGTTTTTTTTGGCCAAGATACTGAAACAGTTTGCCATTTCTTTCCCCAGTTCATTTTACAGATGAGGAAACTGAGTCAAACAGGTTAAGTGACTTGCCTATGATCACACAGCTAGTAGGTGTCTGGGGCCAAATTTGAATTCAGGAAAATGAGTCTTCCGGATTCTGTACCCAGCTCTTTATCCACTGTGTCACCAAGATACCCTCACATATAACAACTGACATTAATATAGTCTTTAAATTTTGTACAGCCCTTTTTAATCAATTATCTGAGTCTCATAATGCTGGGAGGTATTACAAATATGTTCATCTTCATTTTACAAATGAGGGAACTGAGGCCCAGAGATGATAAGTAACTTGCCAAGAATCACAGAGATAGTCAGTATCTGAGGCAGGATCCAAACCCAAATCTTTTTCACATCCAAAGTCCTATCTGCTATACCACACTGCCTACTTTAGTATAAATTATAGCTTGACTGTCAATCTTTGATCAACATATTTTTCTATGGGATGCTCCTAATTTAACAGTTAAGTAATCCAATCAAAAAATAAAATGAGGTTAGTTTGGCATGCTTTGTTCTTAGTTAACCTTCATGATCATTTTTTTTCTTTTCTAATTTCTTATAAACCATCTGTTTAATAATCTATACAAGAATATTACAAAGGATTGATGTGGGCATTGGCTACCTTTGGGGATCAAGACTACCCTTAGAGAGTGATAGCAAAAAAATCTAACACACATTTATTTTTTTATTTCATTTTTATTTTCAGTTCTTCATTCTCTCCTTCCCTCTACCCCATTTCCCCACCTATTGAGGAAGTAAGAAATGCAATATTTATTATACATATAAGGTTATGAAAACATATTTCCCCATTATTCATGGTTAAAAAAACACGAAAAATAAAGGAAAAAAATGCTTCTATCTGCTCTCTGAGGCTATAAGTTCTCTTTCTAAAGGTGCATAGCATGTTATATCATGAGTCCTATCAAGTTCTGTTGTATCATCATACTGATCAGAGATAATAAGTCTTTCACAGTTGATTATATTCATAATATTGCTGTTACTATGTTTTATATATAGATTGTTTTCCTTCACCTTGCATCAATTCATGTCTTTCCAGGTTTTTCTGGAACCATTTCCTTCACCATTTCATATAGCACAATAGTATTCCATCACATATGCCATAACTCTTCAACCATTCCCCAATTGATGGGTTTCCCCTTAGTTTTTAATTATTTTCCATCACAAAAAGAGTTACTATAAAGATTTCTGTTTATATGGGTACTATTCCTTTTTCTTTGATCTCTTTGGTGTATAGACTTGGTAGTAGTATTGCTGGGTCAAAGGGTATGGCACAGTTTTAAAGCCCTTTGGGCATAGTTCCAAGTTGTTCTCTAGAATGATTAAACTAGTTCACAGCTCCGCCAACAGCATTTTAGTGTACCTATTTTCCCACATACCCTCAAGCACTTATCATTTTCCTTTTCTGTAATGTTAGCCAATTGGATGGGTATGAAATGGTACCTTACAGCTATTTTCATTTGTATTTCTCTAATTATTGAGTGATTTAGATAATCTTTATATGATGCTTTGATTTCTTCCTCTGAAAACTGCCTACTTATATCCTTTGAACATCTATCAATTGGAAATGACTATTATTTTTTATAAATTTGGCTCAGTTTTCTATATATTTGAGAAATGAAACCTTTGTCAAAGAAACCTGCAAAAAAATTTCCTTGTGGTTTTCTGATTTTCTTCTAATTTGGCTGTGTTGGCTTTGTTTCCAACAAACATTAATTAAACATCTATACTATAAAAGCATTATACTAGAGATTGGGAATAGAAAAAAAAATGAAAGAAAATTTCTGTGTTTATATGGCTTCCATTTTACTGAGATTAATACCTGGAACATTCACAAAGTAGCAGAGCCTGGGGATTATCTTCTGGCTGCTCCTGTGAAGAATCTGGGTTTACACCACATTTTTTTTCTTTTTTTTTGGTTTTCCTCCACAAAGTTTTTCTCTCCCCTAATACAATACACAGAACAAACCTTCTGGGGTTCAAATATTTTGTAAAAAAATAACAAAATACAACTCACCCATAGTAAGAGAAAACAATGGAACTCCAAAACCACTGCTGGTACAAGAACTCTCCAGGATCCATGATCCTGTCTCAATTTACTGAACCATAAATGTACAACATACTTCTTTGGGTTGCTGACACCAAGTTTACTGATTAGTAATTTCTTGTATCGACCTCACCATCTGGTTTTGAAAATTAGGATATTTGCTTGTTTCCTGTCTTCTGGTAATTCTGTTCTCCATGTTTTTTAAAGATTACTATGTTAGGGACTACACTTAGGAGTTAAGAGATCTGAGCTCAGCTCCACAACTCTTACTAGTTGTCTGGTTTTGAGTCAGTCACCAAACCACCTGGAAGCTCCATCTTCTCATCTGTCAAAAGTTTTTTAGAAATATTAGAGAACAGAAAATGATGAAAGAAAGGAATGAACCACTGCTTAGGATAGATGGGATGACCATTACAAAGGATAAAGAGGTCAAAACTGGTCAATTAGTATTTTGTTCTTCCTCTTCTTTCTGCTAAAGAGGCAGAGGATTGTAATGGAGAGAAAATTCAGCTTAGAGCCAGATGAGCCTGTGTTCTTCTTTAGTCTCTGACACATACTGATACTGCGACCCTGGGCAAGGCACTTAGCAGTAATTCTGTGCCCCCTCATCCGTGACACATGACTTCTCTGAAGTCTCAGTTAATGTCCCACCTTCTATAATAAACCATTTCTAGTCTTCTTTCCCGATGAGATTATCTCCAATTTATTATATGTTGCATGTCTATATTACATATTAATATAGACATTAAATGCTGATATACTTACATATTCATTATAATTAATATATTATATATTAAATATGTTATTTAGATATATATCTTGTTTGTTACATAGATGTTTGCAGATTGCCTCTTCAATTAGACCATGATATAAAGGACTGTTGTTTTGGGGGATTGACTTTATTTCCCTTATGCTTAGCACAGTGTTTGGCATACAATAGGAGCTTAATAAATGTTTAGTGACTTGACTTGGTGACTTAAATTAGCAGTACTCTAGAGTTTAGACCAGTGGTATCAAACTGAAATAGAAATGTGGGTCATCAAACTTACATAAGGATCACTGTGGGTCATACATTGACTTAGAAAATCACACATATATATGGGGAAGCTAGGTGGCACAGTGAATAGAGCACCTGCCCTGGAGTCAGGAGGACCTGAGTTCAAATCCAGCCTCAGGCACTTGACACACTTACTAGACATGTGACCTTGGGCAAGTCACTTAACCCCAATTGCCCTGCCTTCCCCCCTCCAAAAAAAAGCAAAAGCAAACAAAAATACTTATACATACACATGTATGCATGTATATGTGTATATAATATGCACATGTGTGTAAACATACATATTACTAATAAATTGATGCATTAAGATAATATCAGAGCTACATTTTAATATGGTTTGGAACATACTTGGGACTATTGTCAGCTGCATGCAACGCAGGTGCTTGACACTTCTGTTCTAACCAAGTCCCTAAGACCCTAAGTTGTAGAAAAGGTACCTATACGAATTAGTAGAAGGTATTTTCTTCTCTTGGTGTTTCCTATAGCAATAAATTCACAAGTTCAGTCCCTATTCCTATTTCTCTGCTTAGGAGGATGATTTTTGTATAAGAAAGGACCAAAAAAATGGTTCATAGTGAGTTCTTACCAAGATAAGTAAGGTGATAGAGAACACCTAGCTAATGTTGGTTTAAATTACCAGGCCCAGATGAATTACATCCGAGGAGACTGAAGGAATTGGCAGCTGTGAGTGCTGAACTATGGTCAGTGATGATTGAAAGGTCCTGGGCAATGAGAAGAATATTACTGTGAAACTGGGAAGGACAAATACAGTCTAGAATTTTTTTGAAGAATTCAAACCTACAAATTATTGCCATTGAGTTTGATTTTAATTCTTAGTGAAATTCCAGAATTTATTATTGAAGCTGTTCTTAGTGAATATATAGAAGAAGGAGGGAATCACAAAGGGCCAACATGAATTTATCAAAAGCAGTTCAAGCCAAACTAATCCTATTTCCTCTTTTGACAGGGTCACCAAAATGGTACATCAGAGAAATGAGGTAGACAGAGTTTACCTAGATTTTAGCAAGGGATATTATTAAATGTTTTATGCTGTTCTTGTGGATAAAGCAGAGAAATATGGGCTAACGAGTAATGAATAAACAGAGCCAATGAATAGTTTTTAATGGTTCAATGGAAACTTAGAAGCAGATGTCTAGTGCTTTGCCCCAAGCACCTATGCTTATCTCTGTACTGTTTAACATTTTATCATTGACAGATAAAAACATAAATGGAATGATTGTGAATGATAGCAAATATACTGGATGGCCAAATCAAGATGAAAAAAAGATCTTGACAGGCTAGAATAAGGTTGAATTTAAAAAGAAAAGATTTGCTAAGCACATCTATAAGTCTTACATTAGGGTTTGAAAAATCATCTACAAAAGTATGAGATGGGGCACATATGACTAGAAATAAGTTTGATGATGAGTCAACAGCATGATCAAGAAACCTTCCCCTCTTTGAACTTCCCTCACTATTATCAGTTACAGTATGGTCCTCCCAGTTACCCTGGCTCACAACTTAGGTATCATCCTAGACTCAGCAGTCTCTCTTACTCCTTATATCCAATCTGTTGACAAGTCCTGTCAATTCTACCTCCATAACATCTCTCATATATATATATATATATATATACCCTTTTCTCTCCTCTGACACTGCAGTCAGATACAGGCGCTCATCCCTTCCCACCTGGACTACTGTAATAGCCTACTGGTTGGTTTTCCTGCCTCATCTCTCCTTACTTTAATCCATCTTCCAATCAGATGACAAATTAATCTTCCTAAAGTGCAAATATGACTATGTCCCCTTCAGCAATTTCCAATGGCTGCCTATCAGAGCAAATATAAAATCCTCTGTTCGGCATTAAAAACCCTTCACAACCTTGCCCCTCCTGCCTTTCTAGCCTTTTTGTACCTCACTATCCCTCTCTACCCCCCCACACACACACTCTTTGATCCAGTGATACTGACGTCATAGCTGTTGTTCACCAAGGCACTCTATCTCCAGACTGGGCATTTTCACTTGGCGGTTCTTTATACCTGGAATACTATCATTCTTCATTGTAGCCTCCTGAATCCTCTGGCTTCCCTTAAGTCCCAGATAAAATCCCATCTTCTGCAAGATGTCTTTCCCCCTGCTCCTTGATACAAGTATCTTCTCTCTACTGATTATTTCCAATTTATTCTCTATGTGTCTTGTTTGTACATACAGTTATTCCTTCCACATTGCATCTTTTCCCAACACAGGTTCAATATACCATGAGTTGGTATAAGAAATTAAATGAGAATTTTGGGGAATCCACAGATGACAAGTGAAGGCCAACAGGTGACACAGAAAAAGTTCAGAAACTCAGAAATGCATTATATACACACACACATACATACATAGTATAATATCAACTCAAATTTTACAATAAGGTGCCACAAACAGCCCATAAGAGAAAAAGAAAAAAATTCAGACTTCTTCTCTGGTGTTAAAGGAGGGTAAAAATTTCACACAGATTTTCCAGATCTTAGGAGTATTGCACCCCTACTCCCCAATGATGTGGAAGAGATAACTGTAGCTGCTTTAACATCATCTTCCCCATTCAACTATGAACCCCTTAAAGACAGGTAATAACGTTTGCTTTCTTTTTTTTTTTTTGCTCATTTTTTTTTTCTTCTTGCACTTAATAAATGCTGGCTGACTTAAAGACATCTAGCACAATTTTAGGTTGAATAAGAAAGGAATAATGGAAGATATCAATCAGAATTATTAGATATAATCAGAATTAAGAAGATATCAATCCTACTAGATTCTTCTCTGGTCAAACCCCTTTGGGAATACTATGTTCAGTTCTGACCACTGTATTTTATGGACACTGATTAGTTCATAGGTGTCCAGAGGAAGACATTTGAGTCGGTAAAAGCCCTCGTTTTCATGTCATATCAGTTGATCAGGTGAATAGTTGAAAAAATTATGACTATTTAGTCTGGAGAAGAGAAGATCCGGGAGGGACAGGACAGCTGTCTTCAAGTATTTGAAGAACTGTTACATCTAATAATAATAATGATGATAATAATAAGCATTTATTTTAAAGAGTATTTTACATGTTGTTTCATCAGAAGAGAGAATGCTTTCTCCCAGAGGGCAGAATTAAGAGCAATGCATGGAAATTATAAAAGAGACAAGATTATTACCCTGACACAAGGAAAACTTGCTTAATATTTGAATGACCCCTTAAAATCGAATGGGCTGGGGGTGGCTAGGTGGCACAGCAAATAGAGCAGTGGCCCTGGAGTCAGGAGGACCTGAGTTAAAATGTGGCCTCAGACACAACACAAAAACTATCCATGTGACCTTGGGCAGGTCACTTAACCCCAACTGCCCTCCAAAAAGCAAAAAAAAAAAAATTTGAATGGGCTGCCCCTGAAAGTAGTGGGTTATGCTTTACAGGAGGTCTTTGAGAAAAGTCTAGATGGCAATTTCTTTTTTTTCTTTCTTTTATTAATTAATTATTTATTTATTTATTTATTGCTTTTTGGAGAGGGGACAGCAGGGCATTTGAGGTTAAGTGACTTGCCCCAGGTCACATGGCTCATAAAATTTAAGTGTCTGAGGCCACATTTGAACTCAGGTTCTCCTGACTCCAGGGCCAGTGCTCTATTCACTGTGCCACCTAGCCACCCATTAGATGGTCATTTCTGAGATATATTATGGAAGGCATTCCTATTTAGCTCTAGTATTGACTATGTAGATGGCTTCTGAAGTCCCTTCTATGTCTAAGATTCTGTGCTTCTGCGATAGGGATAAACATGTTGACTTTTTAAATTTGTTGTGAAGATCAAATCAGAAAATGGATGTGAAACATGTGTTTGTAAAATGACAGAGTGCTGGCCGATGCAAAATGTTCCTCCTTGATAACATTATCAGCTGTGGGAGACTAGGAAATGGAACATCCATGTTGGACCTTCCTAGCAGTGGTTCTGATGTGGTTCAGTGGTGCTATTTGGGTACATGGGAATCTCTGGGGAAGAATGAGATGACCTTTCAAGGGGGTTAAAATGGTAATTCATTTATTTTTATTTGCAATTTTATTAATTAAACTATTTTATTAATTGAATAGGAGTTAATGACATTCTTGATTAAAAAGAGTCCCAAGAGACAGCATGGTATTGTAGAAAAGGCCCTGGATTTAGAGTGAGAAGATTTGGGTTTGGATCTCACTTCCATAACTTCCTCACCCTCAGGAAAACATTTAATTTTTTCTGGGCTTTGAGCTACCTCTCTCACAGGGTTACTGAAAAGTAATGTTAGCTTAGGAAACAGGAGATGTAAGGCCTGGTTGTGTTCCTGTACTTTAAGAAAATGATTTAACCTTCTTTGGTGGACAGGACAATGTGAGTCCCAAGAGCTTCTTATCCCATGGAAAATCAGGAACTACTTAGGGGCCTCTTGGTTCCAAGACCGCTCTGTACTCATGAGAGATAAGGATGTGCTGAGGGCCCCAGTCCAGTTGCCAGCTCACAAGGAAGTCTCCCACAAGACCACTGGCTTGATGAGCAACAGATGACACGACTGGTTTGCCCCCCCCCCATTGGTTCACACTCCCCGTGCACGAGATCATGCTTGAATCATGCTCTATATAAGGAGCCAGTTTTCTTCCCCTCCCACACACACTCCGCCATCTTAGAATAAACTATAAGTCACTTCTCTTCGTTGTCTCTGGTCTCTTCAATCCCTCCTGAGAACACAACCTAAGGCTGGCCCTTAGGTTAGTAAAGTTAGTGGCTGCTTACACTTTGGGTCTCATTTTTCTCATTTGTAAAATGAAGGGAAGGGAGTAGATTATTTCTAAGGTCCTTTCCAACTCTAATATTCTATGATTATATGTAAAGTTCTTTATTAATATCACTTTTGATGTTGTTCTTCAGCAATTTCATGACCCCATTTGGGGTTTTCTTGGTAAAGATACTGGAGTGGTTTGCCATTTCCTTCTCCAGTTCATTTTACAGATGAGGAAACTGAGACAAACAGGGTTAAGTGACTTGCCCAGGGTCATACAGTTAGTAAATGTTTGAGGCCAGATTATAACTCAGGAAGATAAGTCTTCTTAACTTCAGGCCCAGAACTCTATCCACTGTGCCACCTAGCTATCCCATTAACATCATAGTACAATATAAATGTGAGCTATTATTTTTACCTTCTCTCCCCATGACTATGGAAAAGGCAGTGAGCAATGTTTGCAGACTGTGGAGGGAAGGAAGAGAAGGGAAGGGTTTAATAAGCATTTACTTACAGCCTACTAGGTGCCAGATACTAAGCTAAGTGGCTTACAAATATTATGTCACTTCATCCTCACAGCAACCACGAGTGCTATGATGATCCTCATTTTACAGTCAAGGAAATTGAGGCAGACAAAGGTAAATGACTTGCATAGGGTCACACGGCTAGCATAGGAGATAGTATTTGAACTCAGCTATTCTTAACTCTGGGCACAATGATCCATCCACCATACCATCTAGCTACCTTTAGCTTGACTGTGACTAGTCATCATTCTCTCTAAAATATGGTGCTTTGTTTAGGAAAAAGCAAACATAAAAGTACAATTGGAAGAAGATAACAAGTCTTGCTATGTAACACTCTATCCTGTCATTCCACTGTAAGCTTTTTCTACAAATTAACAGTCATTGGGCCCCTTTTTGATTAAATTATGCACTCCCTGACAACAGCAATAGATAAACTGGGTCTCACTATCCCTACTGCTTCTGAGCTGTTGCCAATACTGATACCATAGGATTAGCACAGAGGAAACAAACTCCACCAGAAGACTGGAAAGATTGATGAGTAGAAAGGCCAGATAGAAGGTAAAAAAAAAACTCTGCAGGGTTTCTCACCTGAGTCGGAGGCTTCCACAGTATATGTCAAAAATGGACGTTCCAGGGGAGGCCAGGTAGCACAGTGAGTAAGAGCACTGGCCCCAGAGTCGGGATGACCTGGGATAGAATCCAGGCTCAGACACTTAGCACCTACCCAGAAACACCTGGCCATGTAACCTTGAGCAAGTTACTTAACCCCAATTGCTTAGGGGCAGCCAGGTGGCTCAGTGAGTAAGAGCACCAGCCCCAGAGTCCGGATGACTTGGGATTGAATCCGGGCTCCTATACTTACCACCACACCCAGAAATAACTGGCCATGTAACCTTGAGCAAGTTACTTAACCCCAATTGCTTTTAAAAAAAATGGACATTCTGTTTTCATAGGAAATTCAGGTGTTTAGGTGAGAGAAGAGACACGTAGAAGGATTTTCTTCCAAAAGCACACATTTCCTAAGCCCTGCTCCCTAAACCCATCAACAGGACTTCAACCAAATTGTGAATTGCTTCCCTAAGACTTCCTCTTTCTGTCCCTCACCAGTTTTCTGCTCTCTATTTTCTCTGCATAAAGCTTGTTCTAAGATAACTGTCTTGGAGAAATCCTTGATTTCTTTTTTTTTTTTTTTGCTCTTTTTTTTTCTTCTCACACCTAAAAAATGCTGATTGACTTAAAGACATCTAGCACAATTTTAGGTTGAATATGAAAGGAATAATGTCCAGAATTAGGGAGATATCAATCCTACTACATTCTTCTCTGGTCAAACCACTTTGGGAATATTATGTTCATTTCTGACCAACATATTTTATGGACACTGATTAGTTTGTAGGTGTCCAGAGGAGGACATTTGAGTTGGTAAAAGCCCTAGTTTTCGTGTCATATCAGTTGATCAGGTGAATAGTTGAAGAAACTAGTTTGATGTTTTTTTCTTCTTTTTTGAAGAAAACTCAACAAAATCTTGATCAATTCACTCACATTAAATTATTAGTGGATAATGGACTAATAGCTTTCCATCCAAGAGTATTTGCATGTATACCTAAAACTTAAGCAATATAGTTTATTATTTTCAAGGATGGAATTTTAGGCAACTGGAACAGGGTATGGTAGGAAGTATTTGAAGGTGTGGGCCTTTTCAGCACCCAATAAATAATGCCATACAGGCTGTAACCTAATTCAATTAAGGATCAAACTGGAGGTATATCCCCAAATGTAATTTTCTGAGTTTTTACTTAGGAGCTTTCCCCTTCACGTGATTAAAAAAAAAAATAGAAAAAAATAAAATCTCAGTGAGATAACTCTAAATGAACACAGGTGAGAGATCACAATAGGTCAAATGAAGGCATTATAATGGCAAGGAAATGTAACCATTGGTAATTTGTTTTGCTTCCTTATGAATGTACCTGCTAACTAATAGTGTTCTATTAATAGTCAAGAAGTTAAAAGTCTCTTCCTTCTCCTCCCTTTGCCTCTCCTCTCCTTTCTTTTCTTTTTTTTCTTCTTTTTTCCTTCTCCTCTTCCTCCATTCCTCTTTTCCTTTTATCCTTCTTATTCTCTTCTTTCCCTCTTCCTTACTTTCTTTTTTCTCCTCATTCATTCCCCTTCCTTCTTTCCCTATTACTTCCTTTTTCTCCTCCCTTTCTCTCCCTCTTCTCTTCTTTCCTTCTTCCCTTTTCCTTCCTTTCCCTTCTTTTCTCTTGTCACTTCTTTTCTTCTTTCCCTCCTTCATTTCTTCCCCCTTTCCTCCTTATCTTCTCCCTTTTACTTCTTTTCTTCTTTCCTCCCTTTTTCCATACCTCCCTCCTTTGTTTCTTTCCCTCCCTCCTACTTTTCTCTCTTCCCTTAACCTTCTTTTCCTTCCCCATCTTTCTACACTTCCTTTCCTTCCTCAGTCCCTTTCCATTTCTTCATTTCCTTTTTTCTTTTTTCTTCCTTCACTACCTTCTTGCCTTCTTCCATTCCTTCCCTCCTTTTTCTTGCTTTTCTCTTCCATTCCTGTGTTTTCTTCTCCCACTTTTCCTTGTCTTTTTCTTTCTTTCACTCCTCCTTTTCATTCTTCCCTCCTGTCTTCCTTCTTGCCCCTTCCCTTCCTTCTTCCTCCATTTCTTTCTTTCTTCCCTGCTTATTTTCTTCCTTTTTTTATTCTAGTGAGTCACCATTTTAATTTAAAACAAGAAGCATCTATTAATAAAGTATCTCTAAGATTTGACATAAGTATTTAACAAATATAACAATATATGTTTTAGGTGTATGCATGGGTCTAGTATGTGTATATGTATATATGTATGTATATGTGTGTATATGTCAGACCTTTGGATACATGCACACACATATAAATGTTCAGTTGTGTCTGATTCTTCATGATTCCATTTGGGGTTTACTTGACAAAGATACTGGAATGGCTTGCCTTTTCCTTCTACAGGTCATTTTATAGATGAGTAACTGATGCAAAAGGGTTAAGTGACTTACCCAGAATCATAAGTAAGTGTCTGAGGCCAGATTTGAACTTGGGAAGATGAGTCTTCCTGATTCCCAGTCCAGTACTTAATCTACTGTATCACATAACTGCCTCAAGAGTATATGAACCTGTGGACCTGTAATTTTTTGGTATAGGTAGTTCCCTCTGAGGAATTTCCTCTACCCAAGCATATCAGCACCATCTCTGCAACTTAGTCTTAAAGAGTAATCTAGCACATTGAAAGCTTAATTAATTTGTCCAGCATCACACAGTCAATTTGTCTCTGACTCAGGACTTGAACCCAGATTTTTCTATTTCAGAGACCAGTTTTCCAGCCATTAATCTATGCTCCCTCTCATATACCTATATAAATATGAGCAAAATATATATGGAATAAATGCAATATTATTTAGGAAGGGAGGGTCCCAGCAGCTGGAGAAATCAAGAAAGGCTTCATGTCAAAAGTGGGACTAGAGCTGACTCTTGAATAAAGTAATCTGTTTATGACATGGAAATGAGGACAGAGAGGGTTTCAATAAAAGCAGAAGTAATACAGTAGCTCCCATACAGGGGGCAATATTTTATGGCAGTTATCAGATACTGTGGAGGGGAAATGCCAAGTTGCTTCAGGTTATACATGGACCAGTTTTTTTAAAAAAAGATATTCTTCATTGTTTTGATTCCTCTTGTCTTTAGAATGCTTCCCAGAAAGCAGATATTTTTCTTTTGAACGTTCTTTGAGAGGTCCAATGCACTAACCTGTGTAGAATGGCTGAAATTCAAAGATAAAGAATACGGTTGAAGCAAGTAAATCATTTGGGACCAAATGATCCAGAGAGTTCTCTACACATGAGTAAGAAAAAAACATGAGTGACAGGCTGAATTTCCTACTTTTCATCCAATTTTTCTGGCTTAAGGCAGACATGGCCTAGGATTCCATTCTGCTTACTTACATATTCAAGTGATATTTGTTACATTCTACCCTGTGAGCCATCAGATGGATTAATGAGCTAGTTACTGTATGTTGAAGATACTCCATGGGAGATCAATTACATGGTTGAAATATGCATTTTGTCCTGCAGTCATTTCCCTCTTCCATGAAGCCTTCCCTGACAATTCTTATTGGAATTGTTCCTGCTGGAAATTCTATTCCACTTCCCACAACTAAACAACTGAGTCTATATTTTCATGCATTCACTAATTATTCATGTTTGTCTCTATAAGAAGAATGTTAGCTCCTTAAAGACAGAGACCATGTGTTCATTTACAAAGTGATTCCTTATTTCCTCACCAAGCACATAGCAAAGGGATAGTAACGCTGTTGGAAAGGGAGGGAGCATGCAAGTCAATCAAATTGTATTCTTATATTGAAAATTACCTTTATATTTAATAATCAAGCATAAAATAACTGATCAATATCCTGATTGATCATTACATACTTCAAAAATATATAATTCTTTTGGCCCAGGCACACATCCCACTGATACAGAGCTTCATGCCTCTATGTCTTTGTGGGCAGTCAGTCAAGAAGAATTTCTTAAGCAACTAATATGTACCAGGTACTGTGTTAAGTACTGAGGATACAAAGAAAGGGAAAAAAATAGTCCCTGTCAGAGATATAATATGCAAACAAGTGTGAGTAAACACGCTGAATAAATTGCAGGTAGTCTCAGAGAGAAGGCACAAAACTTAATGAAGACTAGGAAAGTTTTCTTGCAAAAGATGAGACTTTGGTTGAGACTTAAGGGAAGCCAGCTATAGAGATATGGTGGAAGAAAAATCCAACAATGGGGGAAAGCCAATGCAAATGCTTCAGGTTAGGAGATGGAGTGTTATGTTTGAAAAACAGCAACGAGTTTACTGTCACTGAATCACATAGTAGGTAGAGGGAAGCAAGGTAGAAAAGACAGGAAAGATAGGAGGGGGTTGTGTTATGAAGGGTTTTGAAAGCAAACATAGGATTTTCTGTTTGATCAGAGATATGATAGGCAGCCACCAGGGTTTATTTTTTAAATAAATTTAATATTTATTTTCAATCTTATTTTTTTATTTTGATTTCTGTATTTTCTTCCTCCCTTCACCCCACCTATTGACAAGGCAAGCAATATGCTATCAATTATACATATGAAATCATGCAAAACATATTTCTATATTAGTCATGTTGGGGGAAAAGGCAATAAAAATAAAGAAAGTGAAAAAATATGCTTCAATTTGCACTCAGAGTTCATTAGTTCTCTCTCAGGGAGTGGATTGTGTTTTTTAACCTAAGTCCTTTGCAATTGTCTTGAATCATTGTATTGATCAAAGTAGCTAAGTCTTTCACAGTTAATCATTGTTACAATATTACTGTTACGGTGTACAATGTTCTCCTGGTTCTGTTCAATTCACTTTGCATTAGTTCATATAAGTCTTCACAACATTTTTTTTTCTGAAACCATTCACCTTGTCATTTATTATACCAGTTTCTTTAGCCATTTGCCAATTAATGGCCATGACCTCAATTTCAAGTACTTTGCTACCACAAAGTGATCTGTTATAAATATTCTTAAACATGTAAGTCCTCTTCCTTTTACTTTGATCTCTTTGGGAGTGCAATGGGAATGTAAATTTGTAAGATCTTCCCTGCCCCTAGGCTAAAGTACACCTGGAGCCTGGGGTGGGAGGCTTGTTTTTCAGTAGACACTTCTTGATTGGTCAGTGAGTCAATAACGTTGTTACATTCTCTGAGACAGGAGAAGGCTATATAAGCCCTGATGTGTAGCTTTGTTTTGGGACTCACTTTGAGAAGTATTCTGTGATTTGATCTGGATTATGGGAACCCGTTGTCCAGAGCCCCCCCGGCTTTGAAAAACCTAGATGTTGAAACCCAGATGTTGATTTGGTATGGATGTAATGGTTGGACAGTTTGGAAAGCTGTCTACTTGGTCTGTTTCTGTCTTGATAATTCTGCCTGTATACTTTGAAGTTCAGGGTGCTGACCTTTTTCCCCTGAACGAGGTAAACGATATATGTTTGACTGATTAAAGTAAGCTTGTTAACCCATTTTGAGTTGCTTTCCTTTATCAAAGCAGATCCAAGAACCTGTATTGGCAGCAAACCCTGAGGATGCTTGGGGTGCTTGCTGCTACAGGGAGACAGCCCCAGTAGTGGTATTGCTAAGTCAAAGGGTATGCATAATTTTATAGACCTTTGGCCTTAGTTCCAAAGTGTTCTCCACAATGGTTGGACCAGTTCACAACTCTAACAACAATGCATTAATATCCCAAATTTTCCACATCTCTTTCAGTATTTGTAATTTTCCTTTTGTAGCATGCTAGCCAGTCTGATAGGTATGAATACCTCAGAAAATTTTTTTTCAATTTGTATTTCAATTAATAATGACTTAAAGTAGTTTTTTAAATGACTATAGCTTTGATTTCTTCTTCTAAAAATTGACTGTTGATATCCTTTTTGTGGTTGTTCAGTCATTTAGTCATGTCCCACTCTTTGTGACCCCATGGATCATGGCATGCCAGGCCCTTCTGTCATCTAGTAACTCTAGAAGTCTGTCCAAGTTCGTATTAATTGTTTCCATGACATTATCTTTCCATCTGATCTTCTACCATCTCCTTTTGCCTTCAAACTTGCCCAACATCGAGTCTTTTCCAATGAGTCCCACCTTCTAATTATGTGGTATTTAAGCTTCAGTTTCAATAATTGACCTTTCAGGGAATTGCCTGAATTAATGTCTTTTAAGTATTAATGAGTTTATCTTCCTTGTTATCCAAGAAACTCTCAAAAGTCTTCTTTAGCACCACAATTTGAAAGGGTGGATTCTGTGGCACTCAGTTTTCCTTATAGTCTAATTCTCACAGCAATCTATTGCTAGGGGAAAGCCATAGCTTTGACTATATGGAATTTTATTGGCAAGGTGATATCCCTCTTTTTTTAGTATGCTATCCAGATTTGCCATAGCTTTCCTTTCAAGGAGCAAATGTCTTCATTTCATGACTGCATTCACCATCTGCAGTGATCTTTGAGCCCAAGAACATAAAGTCAGACACTGCTTCTATTTCTTCTCCCTCTGTTTGCCAGAAAGTGACAGGACCAGTTGGCTAGATCTCATTTTTTTTAATGTTAAGCTTTAAGCCAGCTTTTGCATTCATTCTCCTCTTTCACCTTCAGCAAAAGGATTCTTAATTCATCTTCCCTTTCTGCCTTCAGAGTGGTATCATCTACATATCTGAGATTGTTGATATTTCTCCCAATAACCTTAATTTAAGCTTTTGATTCATACACCCTGGCATTTCACATGATGTGCTCTGCATATAAATTAAAAAAATTAGTGACATTACATAGCCTTGTCGTACTCCCTTTCCAATATTAAACCAATCAGTTGTTCCATATTTGGTTCTAATTGTTGCTTCTTGGTCTAGATCAGGATCCTCAGGACACAAGTAGGATGACATATTATTCCTATCTCTTTGAGAATTTGCCACATTTTGTTATGATCCACACAGTCAATGGCTTTCATGTAGTCAACGAATCAAAAGTAAATGTTTTTCTAGAACTTCTCCATAATCCAGTGAATGTTGGCAATTTGTTCTCCAGTTCTTTTTGCCTCTTCAAAAACCAGCCTATTCTGGTAATTTTTTGGTTCACATATTGCTGAAGTCTTGCTTGCAGAATTTTAAGTATAACCTTGCTGGTATACAAAATGAGTGCACGTATTTGGTAATTGAACATTGAGCCTTGCCCTTCTTTAGGACTGTGACATAAACCAATCATTTCCAATCCAGTGGCTGCTGTTGTCTTTTCCAAATTTGCTGGCATATTGGATTACCACCTTAACAGTATCATCTTTTAGTATTTTATATAGCTTAGCAGGAATCCCATCACCTTCAGTAGCCTTGTCGTTAGTAATGCTTCCTAAGACCTACATTCGTTCCTTAAGCTGTCTGGCTATAGATTAGTAACCACACCATCATGGTTATAAGTGAATATTAAGATCTTTCTTGTATGGTTCTTTTGTATATACTTGCTACCTCTCCTTAATCTCTTCTGCTTCATTAAACCCCTATCTTTTCTGTCCCAACTGAATGAAGAATCCCAGAAAATAGCAATGAAAGACTAGTTTTCTTAAGTGAGCAATACAAAGAAATGGAAGAAAATGATGAATAATTTCTCAATTGGGAATAATTCTTGTATTCATAAATTT
The DNA here is from genome assembly GCF_028583685.1 of Petaurus breviceps papuanus. Taxonomy (NCBI): domain Eukaryota; kingdom Metazoa; phylum Chordata; class Mammalia; order Diprotodontia; family Petauridae; genus Petaurus; species Petaurus breviceps. The sequence goes on along the minus strand of NW_027187325.1, from coordinate 1,672,406 downwards.
AGCTCTTCCTGGTATATTTGAGAAATTAGGCATTTAACTCAGAAACTTGCTTTAAAATGTTTTTTGTTTTACCAGTTTCCTGCTTCCCTTCTTATCTTGCCTGTACTGGTTTTGTTTGTACAAAAATTTTAAAATTTAATGTAATCAAAATTACTCACTTTATTTCCTGTTATCCTCTCTGTCTCTCGTTTAGTCATAAACTCTTCCATTATCCAGAGATCTGATTGGTAAAATTTCCCATGCTCCCTTAATTTGGTTATGATATCTATGTTTAAATCATGTCTCCATTTTGACCTTATCATGGAATAAACAGTGGGAGATGTTGGTCTATACCTCGTTTCTACCAAATTGCTTTCCAGTTTTACCAGCAATTTTTGCCAAATAGTGAATTCTTGTCCCCAAAGTTTGGATCTTTGGGTTTTTCAGACACTAGATTACTGTGGTCATTTACTACTTTTGTATACCTGAACTATTCCAATGATCTGTCAATCTATTTATTAGCGAGAACCAGATTGTTTTGATAGTTACTGCTTTGCAATGTAATTTGAATTCTGATACTGCTAGGCCATCTTCCTTCACATTTTTTTTCACTGATTCTCCTGATAGTATTGATCCTTTGTTCTCCCAGGTGAATTTTGCTATTATTTTTTCTAGCTCTACAAAATAATTCTTTGGTACTTTGATTAGTATGGCAATTAAGTAAGTAAATTAATTTAAGTAGAATTGTGGTTTTTATTATATTGGCTCAGCCTAACTGTTAGCAATATGGATTAGATCTGTCTGGATTTTTTTGGAAAGTGTTTTGTAATTGTTTTCAGATAGTTCCTGAGTTTGCCTTTACTTGTATTGTCTGAAATTATTTTATTTTTTAATTAAATTTATTTATTTACTTTTAGTTTACAACATTCAGTTCCACAATCCCTTCAGTTTCAAATTTTCTGCGCTCTCCTTTCCCCTCCCTCTCTACCACCAAGGAGGCATGTAATCAGATATATGATCTACAAATACTTTCACATTAAACATTAGTCAGGTTGTAAAGAAAGATTGTAGCTAATGGAGAGCACAATGAGAAAGAGGAAACAAAACAAAAAAGAGAGAGAGCAGGTAATTTGCTTCAATCTGCTTTCAGACTCTGTAGTTCTTTCTCTGGATATGGATATCTCTTTCCATCATGAGTCTTTTGGAGTTGTCTTATAACTTTGCATTGCTGAGAGGAGCACAGTCTATCAAGGTGAGTCATCATACATACATTGTGTCTATAATTATGCACAAATTTCTCTAGTTCTGCTCTTCTCCTTCAACATCAGTTTGCAATTATTTTAAATGGAATTTCTCTTTCTATCTCTCCTTCCTGGACTTTGTTGGTAATGTTGATTCATGTGGTTTTCTTTTGTATCCTGTAACTTTGCTAAAGTTGTTCATTGTGTAGAATTCTCTAGGATTGTCTTAGTAGACAATCATTTTAACTCCAAAGAATGATAATTGTGCTTCCTCATTGCCTCCTTATTCCTTCAATTACTTTTCTTGTCTTATAGCTAACATTTCTAGTCCAATATTCAATAATAATGTTAATATTAGACAATCTTGCTTAATCCCAATCTTATTGGGAAGGTTTATAGTTTATCCCCATTACATATAATGCTTGCTGTTGGTTTTAGATAGATACTTATTTTAAGGAAAGGTTCATTTTTTACTATGCTTTCTAGTGTTTTAAATAAGAATGGATATTGTATTTTGTCAAAAAACCTTTTTCTGCTTCTATTAAGATAATCATATGGTTTTTATTGTTTTTGTAATTGATAGGGTCATTTATGCTTATAGTTTTCCTAATATTAAACCAGTACTATATTCATGGTTTGCAATACATGATATGTATGGCATACCACCATAATCTTGTTGTTAGTGTTTTACTCAAAAATTTTTTTCATCATTTCATTAGGGAAATTGTTCTATAGTTTTCTTCCTCTGTTTTTGCTCTTCCTAGCATAAGTATCAAAACTATATTTGTGTAATTTAAGGAAATTTTTAGGACTTTCATCTATTTTTCCTAATATTTTATATAATATTGAAATTAATTCTTTAAATGTAAGATTCACTTTTAAATCCATATGGTACTGAGGATTTTTAGTTGGGAAGATCATTTATATATTATTCAATGTCTTTTTCTAAGAGTAATAATGGAGTTATTAAAGTGTTCCATTTCCTCTTCTGTTTATCTGGGCAATTTATATGTTTATAAATATTCATCCATTTCAAAGACATCTGTAATCATGAAAAAATGCTTTACATCATTATTGATTCGAGAAATGTAAATCCAAACAACTGTGAGGTACCACATCTCACCAGTCAGATTGGCCAAGATGAAAAAACAGGAAAATGACAAATGCTGGAGAGGATGTGGACAAATTGGAACACTAATGCATTGCTGGTGGAGTTGTGAACAGATCCAACTGTTCTGGAGAGTAATTTGGAACTATGTCCAAAGGACTATAAAAAAGTACATACCCTTTGACCCAGCAATAACACTTCTAGGGCTGTATCTCAAAGAGATTGTAAAAGTGGGAAAAGGACTCGTATATACAAAAATATTTATAACAGCTCTTTTTGTGGTAGCAAAGAATTGGAAATCAAGGGGATACCCATCAGTTGGGGAATGGCTAAACAAGTTGTGGTATGTGTATGTAATGGAATACTACTATGCTATATGAAATGAGGAACAGGCTTCATAATAACCTGAAGAAGCTTATATAAACTGATGTCGAGTAAGGGGAGCAGAACCAGGAGAACATTGTATACAATTACAGACACATTGCATCTGTAATGACTAACTTTGATAGACTGGGTTCCTCTCAGCAATGCAAGGCTATAAGACAACTCCAAAAGACTCATGATGGAAAGGGCTATCCACATTCCAGAGAAAGAATTACGGAGTCTGAATGCAGATGGAAGCAAACTATTTGCTTTCTCTCTTGTTTTTGTTCTGTTTTGTTTCTTCTTTCTCATTGCTCATTCCATTGGTTATATTATTTTTTACAACTTGACTAATGTTTAATGAAGGTATTTGTAGTACCTATACCAAATTGCATGCCACCATAGGGGAGAAGCGAGGGAGGGGGAGAAAATTTGAAACTAAAAAGTTTGTAGAACTGAATGTTGTAAACGAAAAGTAAATTTAAAAGAAAAGAAAAAAATGTCCATCCATTTCACTTAGATTGTCAGATATATTAGCACATGATTGAGCAAAACAGGTCCTAATAAGTGCTTTAATTTCATCTTCATTAGTTGTGCATTTACCCTTTTCCTTTTTTATACTGGAAAATTGGTTTTCTTCTTTTTTTAACCAAAATAACCAATCATATACCTATTTTTTTCAAAAAGCCAACTCTTAAGTTTAATTTACTAGTTCATTTTTTAACTTCCAGTTTTATTAATCACTCCTTTGATTTTCAGGATTTCTATTTTGATGTTTAGGTATTTTTAATTTGTTCTTTTTTCAAGGGTTTTTTTTATAATTGTATGCCCAATTGAGGGATTTGTTCTTTCTCTTTTTTAATGATATAAGTGTCTAGGAGTATTTTGTTCCACAAAAATTGCTATTTTGTCTGATTGTCATTATGTTTAAAGAAATAATTAATCATTTCTATAATTTATTCTTTGACGTATTCATCCTTTAGGGTTAGTTTATTTAGACTCCAATCAATTTTTAATTTCTGCTTCTATAACCCTTCACTGAAATTAATTTTTATTGCGATATGACCCAAAATGCATACATTTAACATTTTGCTTTTCTATATTTGTTTGTTAGGTTTTTGTGCCCTAATATAGTTTCAGTTTTTGTGCAGGTGCAATATATAGCTGAGAAAGAAAGGAAATCCCTTTCTATTACCATTCAATTTTCTCCAGAGATCTATCATATCTAAGTTTTTTTTTTAATTCTGTTAATCTCTTTAACTTCTTCCTTATTTATTTTATAGCTTGATTTATTTAATTCTGAGAGGAGAAAGTTAAGGTTTCCTACTAGTACAGTTTTACTATTTCTTCCTGGAACTCATTTAATGTTTACTTTAAGAATTTGGATGCTCTATCTGATACACACACACACACACACACACACACACACACATACACATATATATGTTTATAGTACCTTTCTGCAAAACATAGTTTTCCTAATTATCTAAGTAGTTCTATATTTTTTTTTGCTTTTATTTTCTCTGAGATCACCCCAATCTTTTTTTTCACTATGATGCTCCAGAATTCAACTTGACACATTATTTTAAAGTTGTTTGAAAGGAAATGTTGTAGAGTTAGGCTGGAGTCATGCATCACCCCCCTGCCCCAGCCACTAAAGTTTATAAAATGTGAGTGGTGATATAGTCAGACTTGATGTAGAATGACCACTTTGATAGTTGAATAGAGATTGGATTGGAATAATGAAAGCCTTAAGACAGGTAAACCAAAGAAAAGTCTCTTGCAATAGTCTAGGCATGAAGCAATGAGGGCCTACATCAGGGTAGCTCCTGTGTCACAGAAGGCAGAGTCATATCTGAAATATGTTATGGATGTAAAAATGACAGAATTTGACAAGTTATTATATCTTGGGGTAAGAGAGAGTGAGGAGTCAAGGATGAGACCTAGGTTGGCAGTACCCTTGACAAAAGTAGAGAAGTTGAGAAAAATGTAGGGTATTAAAGGAAAATGTTTTGAACATGTTGAATTAAGATGCCTAATAGGCAGTTAGAAATTTGAAACTAGAGGTTGAGAAAGAGGTTAGGGTTAGACAAATAGATCTGAAATAAACATCAAAATCATGTGATGTGCTGAGATCCCCAAGTAAAAGTAATATATAGAGAAAAGAGAATGAGAACAGTCTTATGGGACACACAAGGTTAGTAGGTATGAAATGTAGGAAGATCCAGTAAAGAAGACAGAGGAGTGGTCAGACAAGTAGAAGGAGAATCACAAGAAAGTGGTAACACAATAACCTAGAGGGGAAAAAAAAGAGTATGGAAGAGAAGAATCATCACAAACTGCTTTCAACAATGTGATTGTCTCACATAATTGATTATTATTCTTTATGCTGAGTCCCAGAACTATAGATGGGGCAGCTAGGTGTCACCATAGATATTGTGCTAGTCCTGGAGTCAAGAAGACTCATCTTCTAAGTTCAAATCTGTTCTCACACATTTACTCGCTATATGACCCTAGGCAAGTCACTTAACTTTGGCAAGAAAACCCAAATGGGGTCACCAAAAGTAGGACATGACCCAACAGGAGTTATAGATAGTGATTGTTATGCTTGATGCAAGCCCCAAAGGAACAAAAAGCATGAAAGTTTCCTCAAATCAACTTTTATAAACATTCTCTAGGGGTAGGGGAGGAACTTCTGTATATAAAACCCTATGAGAGGAGAGTCCCTAGGACTCCATAGTGGGAAGGTGAAACATAGTATTAGGGACACTCCCTAGACAACCTCAAGGTACCAGAAAGCCACTGTAGGTGGAGGAAAGAGGGTAAAATGGGTCCAGGGTACTCATTTGGGTTGTAACTAAGGGAGAGAGAAAGATTACCATACCCTTGTGACAGCTCTGAAAAGGAGCCCTATTCTTTCAGGACTCCGGATTTGGAGGGAGGGGGGAGTTGATAGCTCCCTCTAGCTAAAAAACCTAAGAATCAACCAGAAAACTTTACTTATACCTCTTGGTATGCCTCTAAGTGCAGGCCTCCTTCTCAGTGAAGAATTAGAGGCTATAAGAAGAGAATTAGAAGGAGTCTGAGCTGCAAGCCTGCATAGGTTTTCAATTCTTACTATTTTTGTGTTAGCAGGCACAAAGGCTCAGATGAAAGTTTTAATTCTCTCTGTGTGATATCCTTTATTCTCTGGGCTCAAGTAGCCATGAACCAGTGCGCAATAGCTACCCTAGGCACACAGTAGGTGTGAAATAAGTACTTGCTGAATGATTCTCTGAGTCTGGGACATAACTAAGGCTGCTTTATCTCTGGTTGCACTTTAATTTCCTTTTTCCTTGATGTGTCTCAGACAACGAATGGGAGGAAAGTCAGTTGTAGCTGGAAGAGCAAAAGTAGGCCATGTAGGAAAGCAATTAGTTTTGAAAGATTTGTAATAAGCCACTTTTCCAGACTCTTACAATTGGCCATCATTGCTAGGCCTGAGATGTCATTGCAGTGAAGCCCAAATGAGGGACTATTCATGCGTGCTATACACTCTGACTGGATGGTGCACTGAAGCTATTTATAATCCATTCTGTTTAGATTTTCTATTAATGTGTTTATCAGCAGAGCCAATCAGAGGTTGAGGCCTTCTTCTGAACCACAAAGTACATGGTTCAGCATCTCTTCATTCCTTCTTGGCTCTGACTCAAGATTCAGGGCACAGACAGGGCACTCTATTTTCTAAGTCTGAAGAAATTTGTCATTCCTTCTCGAGGCCTGCCACAGTTCATTCTTATGCTGACCTAACTGGCCACTGAAGGACCCAAAACACATGTACAATTTTTTAGAAAGAATGAAAGGAAATCATTCAACTTCTTCCAATTATTTTTAGGTCCCATAACCAAAATTATTTTTTTCCACTAGAATTGTGGAATTTCTTTTATTTTGAGAGTTCTTCACTGTTCAAAGTGTTTTTATATCAATGATCTCATTTGGAAGAGATATGCTTTAGCTAAAATTAGAGTTAGCAGAGACCTCATTGTCCATCTAACCCAACTCTTACATTTTACAGATGAGGAAAATTAAGGTCCAAGGGAATTGTGACTTGCCCAAAAATCACAAAAGGATTAAGCAACAGAGGTATAAATACAAATGAGGTCCTCTGATTCCAAAGCTATTTCTCTTTTAGTGGAAAGAGGTAGGAATGGGATTACCCCCATTTTAGAGTTGAGTTGACTGAGGCTGCCAAAAGTTCAACAACTTGCCCAATGTCATAGAAGTAGAAAATGAAGTAGAATAGTTAAGTAGAAGAAACAGATTTAAGTCTCCAAGATTTGTTATGGATTCGACGCTAGATCTAATGTTCTTTACACTATACTCTAGACTAACTATACCACTTCCCAAATCCCAAATACTTCCTGTGTTTCCCCATCTCTGGGACTTTGTTTCTTTCATTTCTAAATGCCACAAATACCTTCTTCCTTTCTCTACCTGTTGATCCATTTGTTATTTAAGGCCCAGCTATCATATAACCTCTTCGATGAATCCTTTTCTTATCACCCATCTAGAGTGATCTCTCCCACCTCCAAACGGTCATAGCATTTTGATGATACCCCACTTTTTTGCATTTATCTCATTCTTCTTTGTATTATACCCATTTGCTTAGGCCTTGTTCCCTATACTAGATTGTAAACTCTGGGGTGGTTGTGATTGGGCCTTTTTCATCTCAAGACCACAGTTCTGCGGTTTCAATGGGTCCCACCCATAAAGTCAAAAGTCTGAGGAGAACCAAAGAGACCCAGGGGCATTAAACGAGCTTCTCTGCCGTGGAAATGGTGACCAATATGACAAAAGAATTGGGCATCAGGAAAGTTTGGGGTGGCCTAGGTCTAAGACAAGCCACAAGTGTGCATCTATGCAGTAGATAGTCTATTATTTAGTTTATGTCTCTTATTCAATCTTTGAAAAAAAAATGAAAAATGTCTACAAAATCCAAGTATGCCTGCCTCTTCTTATGAGGAGGAGAGGGGAAGCAGGAGGGACTCACTATGCCAAGATGAAATAAATCAATTTTAGGGAGGAGGGAAGATATCTAACAGGGAGAGGCTTAGAACTATTCTGATTAGATAAATTCTCACTAACCGTGAACTAACATGGTAAATGTAGCCACCCGAAGAGAAGGAAATCAGAATGACTGTTGCCCTTTCTGAGAACCATGGAAATCTTGGTACTTCCTCAGCACTCCCCCTCATCTCTAGGGTCATCAGGGTACTACGCAGAAGCAGGACCATTTTGCCAGAGTGTTAGATTAACATACCAAGGTTCTACTTTGGGGTTAACCTCTTTCTGTGCCTCAGGTAACAAATAAATGCATGATGAAGTGAAGGCTGTATCATCATGGAATTTAAACAACTAGCTGAAAAATCGAAGACTTTTACTGGTCAGATAGTTGTCTTGTTCTCTGATATCAGACCAGCACAACAGATGAAAGAAGCACACAGCACGTTTGATAAACAATGTAAGCAGAAAAGCATAGAGTGATGAAGCAGTGGGATTATATGGATTTCTTTCTCTCTTACCATGAGGCACATATTAATGCAAAAACTGAAAGAATACCAGTACTCCAACCACTCCTTAAGCCTGCATAGGTTTAGGATAAAACAAGCAGGGAGGATAATGAAAAAAGGGAAGAGAAAACATATAAAAACCATAATATTTTTATGTGCAAGGCCCTGGGAACTCAGAATCTGCTTAGTGGAGTCTTCCCACACTGAATTCCACCCCAACCTAATCCTCTCCCTCCCAGATCCAGCAATTCCCTACTTGGTAATATTCAGTTTCTCAAATGTAAGACAGATGTTCATCTAGCTTCTCAAAGATGCCCATGCAGTGAGGCATGACTGGGAATGACATACCTTGGCAACAGTGTTGATCATGGGGACAATTGGTCAGAGTATAGTGGAGATAGGGAGGACTTCCTCCCAGATCTCCTGTGGGCAGGTTGGGTTTAACAGCTTCAGACAGATTTACAGAAATGGGCCTCTTGACATAGCCAATGTCCCGTGAAAATGATTCCTTTAATTTTCTAATTAGCACCATCACTGCCAGATGAATGCAATACAATGCTTCATTATGATGAGTCCTATTTCTGGAGTTCTGAGGGCATTCTTTCTGCTACAACCTACCAGAACATCTCTGAGTTTAGGGTAAATTAATTTTCCATCATCATAAGATGGGAAATTTTGCTACCACCTGTAGTCATTTTTCCAGTGAAAATAAACATTTTCAGTTTTATTTTCTGTCAGTAAGACCAGAATCAATATAGCAAAGTGAGTAGAAAGAGAAATGGTCTGGGCATCAGAAATCAGGGTTCTAGCCTGAGTTCTGTTCCAGATTTTCGTGTAACCTAGGAAAAGTCACATTCCATTTGGCAGTTTAGTTTCTTCATCTTTAAAAGGAAAGTATTAGACTAGGTGGTCACTTCCAGATCCAAATTCAGTTCTAAGTGAAATTATGAGTAGATTATTCGTCCAGTTCCTTCCATCCCTGAAATCATATTCTAGTTTATTCTATAACCAGATTCTATACACTGAGTATATATATGCTGCTCCACTACCCCAAAATACCACTCATTAGCACATTATCGCTATACCTAGAATTCTACCATTAGAAATCTTCTTTTAGCCTAAGCTTTGTTTTTAGGTATCCTCTTTGAAAAAAAATATATATATATATATATATATACTGAGTTCTATATCGCATGACCAACAAGATGGATACTCCAATCCTCACAATCTCTCAAATATATCTAAGATAGGTGTCATGTAAACAGGTCATCTGTCTCCATGTTCTAGATCTCGGACATGAAAATGCCTTATTGGTAAAAACCTGATAAGCCAACAGAGAAGACCAATTATTCTTAACCCTAAACATGCACTCTCAACACCCTTCCTCTGCTACCCACCACACTCCCAGTAGCACATAAATGGACTTATGTGTTTGCAACATCACTCAAATCTACATACACCCCAATACCCCCATCCTCCAAATAATAGAAATTAGCTGATGACAGCAGCAAGAACCATGACATCAGCAAGGAAGAGTAGTTACTAGCCTATGCCACAGAAGAGCTTGGCCAGAGTAATGGGGAACAGAAAATACTGGGGCAGATTGTATGTTAGGCAGGGATGCTATGGGGCATTCTGCTAAGCCTGAGGGAAAGAGCGAAGTGTTCAGCTGGGACAATTCTGTTTCCTCAGAAGTGGCCTGAAACAGAAACCAAGGCTGGCGAGCCATAAATTATCTAGCATGGGAGGAAACTAAGACAACTTTTACGCCCTATCTCCAGTAAAATTGCTGCCAAAGGAGAGGGAGTAAAAAAAATTTAAAGTGAGCAATAGGGAAAAACAAAGGGAAAAAGACCAAAATTACCAAAGATTTTAGTAAAAAGAAAACGCATTTAAGCACCTTAAGCATAGGCAGATAAACCAAGAGAGAAGATACTAATAACAAAAAGGAAAATGGCCTCCAGATAAGGAAGAATTCAGATATCTGTGAATAAATATTATAAGACAAAAGAAAATGAATCAATATTTGAGAAGGCAGGGAACTGATCCTGAAGAGAACACAGAAGCACAGCAGAATGTCTCTGAATAGGTTAAAAGAGAAATAATAATTGTGAAAACAGAATGTATGGCCTGCACATCAGGAATAATTGGCAGAATAGAACATTTGGATCCACAGTGGCAAGTCTCACCAAAGAAAGGAAAGAAAGGACAACTCATTGGAAATATAAATGATACTGTAGTTATTGTTTTCCTTTGTTCTCAAAGAGGACCAAAGACATCAGTATATCTATGACTTAACTTGCAAGTGAATTGGATTTAAGTGAGGCAGGGCTTTGTAAAGTTACCAGCCTCACTCAATACACAGAAGTGAAAGATAATTTAGAAGAAGAGAGGTACAAAAGCAATAATATTAAAAGAAAATATGATCTTCGTGTGAGTCAAACCTATTGATCTCAAAGACAGAATAGGTAGAGACAACTTAAGGATTATCAGGCTCTCAGAAGAACATAAGTCAAAAATCTTGAACACTATAAAACAAGATAATTTTCCAGAACTTCTGAATACTGAAGGCAAAGTGCTGATCAAAGAAAAAAAAATCAGGGGGCAGATCCAAGATATCACAGTAAACAGATCATTCTAACCATTCTCCCAACATTCCCATCCAAACATTTTAATAATGCATCAAATCAAAATCTAAAGCAGTATAACCAACAAAAGGTTGGGGTAAGACATTTTTTGGGTACAAGACAACTTAGGAGGACAGAAAGAGAGGTCTGTGGCACTGCAATGGAGGCTGGATGGGAGCACAGCAAAGCAGCAACAACAGCTTATAACCCTTAGAGGTGGCAATCACAGCAGCAGCTGTACTGGGAACACATCACCCAAAGATTATAGGGGGATTAAACACCAGAGGAGATTCCAGAGCACTCCTGTGCTAGCCCTGGATGCAGGACCAGGTTCTATTTTACAACTCTATTTCTCATTGCCCAGTTCCAGGTAACAATGCCAGGAGAAGAGCACTTACAGTCATGAGAGAGCATTGGCCTTAACTGGGTAAGGACCATAACACAAACTAGGAGAGCAGTAATCACATCTCTCCTATCTCTCCTCTAACCACTAGAAAGCACTAAAAACTTACAGGCCTCTAGTACTAGCTACTATCAGAGCAAAAAAGTCAGATGATCATGACATTTATCCAATCATCCCACCCCAGAAGTAAGCAAAGCCCATATAAAGTTCACAATCAAGAAACTGAATAGAAAAATAAGCAAACAACAGCAAAAAGTACCTGATCATAAAAAGCTACTCTGTGATAGGAAAACTCAAGACATAAACTCAGACAATGAGAAGAACATGAAAACATTTATAAGCAAGTCCTCAAAAGAAAAATGCAGATTAGACATAAATCTAATAAGAATTACTAAATGGGCTAAAGAAAGGTGAAGAAAGCACAAAGAAAAATATATTTTAAATATCAATAGAGTGGTAAAGTAAAATTTGAGGAAATAAATGAGAGCAATGTAAAAAAATCTGAAAAGAAAATTAACAGTTTGGTAAACACACACACACATACAAATGAAGAAAATAATCCCGTAAAAAGTAGAATTGATCAAATGGAAAAAGAGGTGCAAAACATTACTAAAGAAAATAATTCTTAAAAAGTAGAATTTGTCAAGTGGAAACTACTTACTTCATGAGATATCAAGAAATAATAAATCAAAGTCAAAAGAATGAAAAAAGAAGAAAATGTGGAATATCTCACAGGAAAAACAATTGACCTAGAAATAGAACAGGGAGAAATAATTTAAGAATTATTGGACTGCCTGAAAGTCATGATTTTAAAAAAATAACCTAGATATCATATTTCAAGGAATTATGAAGGAAATTTTAGAACTATGGGTAAAATTGAAGTTGAAAGAATCCACTAGAAATACCAAAATGAATACTCCCAGAAATATTATAGTCAAATTCCAGAGCTCCTTGGTCAAGGAGAAATTACTGCAACTATCCAGAAAGAAACCATTCAAATACCAAGGAAGCATAGTCATGATCACACAGGATTTAGCTGCTGCCACAATAAAGGAGTGGAGGACTTGGAATATATTTCAAAAGACAAGACTCTAGGATTCTAACCAAGAATAGCCTATCCAGCAAAACTGAGAATAACTTCATAATGGAAAAACAGTCATTTGTCAACCTTCATGGGTTTGATGTTTTGAGAAATCATTTCTATAGAGCTATAGATACTCATGTCTATACAAAAATGGATATGTATATAAAGATAGACAGATAGATAGACAGACAGAAAGACAGACAGATGATAGATAGATAGATAGATAGATAGATAGATAGATAGATAGATAGATAGATGACAGAAGGATACACACACTTAGTTGGGCATAGAAATTCATTTTACCCAATAGTGAAGTAGGAATGGAAAGGGCTAAGAAGGAAGCAGGGATAAGAGTGAGGGAAGATTAAGGGAGAGAGTGGTCAAAACAAACTTCTGAGGAGGGACAGGGTGAAAAATAATAAGGGTAAACTGAAAAGAATAGCATAGAGGGAAATACATATTTAACAATCATAACTGTGAATGACAATGGAATGAATTCACTCATAAAACAGAAGCAGATAGCAGATTAGATTAGAAATTATAGTCCAACAATATATTGTTTACAAGAGACTGTTTGCATCTGAGACATAAAATTACATACAAAGTTAAAATAAATAGCTAGAACAGAATCTATTATGTTTCAATTGAGGTAAAAAAAAAAGAAAGGGGCAGCAATCATGATCTTGGACAAAGCAAAAGTAAAAATAGAACTAATTAGAAGAGATAATTAGAGAAGCAACATTTTGCTGAAAGGTATCATAGACAATGAAGTAATATAAATACTAAATATATATATATATATATATATATATATATATATATATATATATGTACCAAATGGCATAGAGTACAATTAATTAAAGGAAATGTTAATGAATTACAGGAGGAAGTAAATAGTAAAACTATACTAGCAGAGGTCCTCAATTTATTCCTCTCAGAACTCATTGAGTTTAATCATAAAATAAATAAGAAATAAGTTAAAAAATTGAAAAGAATTTTAGAAAAGTTAGATATGATAGACCTCTGGAGAAAATGGAATATGAATAGAAAGGAATACACCTTTTTCTCAAACATACAAGGCACCTTCACAAAAAAGTGAACATATCTTAAAACATGAAAACCTCACAGACAAATGCAGAAAAGCAAAAATATTAAATGCACCATTTTCAGGACATAATGCAATAAAAAATTTCATTCAGTAAAGGACCTTGGTAAGCATAGATTAAAAATTAATTGGAAACTAAATAATCTAATTCTAAAAAATGAGTAGGCTAAAAACAAGTAATAGAAACAATAAATAATTTCATTAAAAATAATGGCAAAAATGACACAGCATACCAGATTTTGTCGTATGCAGTCAAAGCAGTACTTAGGGGGAAAATTATATTTTTAAATGCTTACAGAAAGAGGGGAAGAGAGAGAGAGAGAGAGAGAGAGAGAGAGAGAGAGAGAGAGAGAGAATGAGAACTTATCAATGAATTGAGCAGGCAAAGAAACAAAAAAATATATTTTTAAATCCTTAATTAAATACCAAAATATAAATTCTGAAAAATCAAAGAGATTAATAAAACTGAAACTGAAAAAAATTGAACTAGTAAATAAAACTTGGACCTGGTTTTATGAGGAAAAAAAATAAAAAATAGATAAACCATTGGTTAATTTGAATTAAAAAAAAAAAGAAAAAGAAATCACCAGCATTCAACAATGAATGTACAACCACTGAAGATGAAACTAAAGAAATTATTAGGAACTATTTTTACCAATTATTTGTCAATAAAACTGATAATTTAAGTGAAATTGATATTTACAAAAAAATTGTATTTGCTAAGATTAACAGAGGAGGAAATAGAGCACCTAAATAACCTTATCCTGGGGAAAAAAATGAACAATCTACGAATAAGCTCCCTAAGAAAAAATCCCAAGGTCCAGATGAATTTAAAAGTAAATTCTACCAAACATTTAAAGAACCATTCATTACAATACTATATAAACTATTAGGAAAAAAAATAGGTAAAGAGGTAGTTCTACCAAATTTCCTTACACAAATATTGTTTTGATACCTAAACCAGGAAGAGCAAAAATAGTAAATTAAACTTAAGACCAATTTTCCTAATGAATATTGATGCAAAAATATTTTTAAATAAAAAGTTAGCAAGGAGACTATAGCAATATATATCACAGAGATCATGAATTATGACTAGGTGGGATTTATACCAGGAATGCAGAGCTGATTTGATATTAGGAAAATTAGCAGCCCAATTAATCATATCAATAACAAAAAAAACACAAAAATCATGATTGTCTTAATAGATGCACAAAAATACTTTGAGGAATTTACCCCCCCCCAAAAAAAACACATGTGCGTGCACACACACATGAAACATAGGAATAGACAGCCTTTCTTAAAATGAGTAGTATCTATTTAAAACCAAGAACAAGCATTATTTGTAATAAGGATAAATTAGAAGCCTTCCCAGTAAGATCAGGAGTGAAGCAAGGATGCCTATTATTACCATTTTTGTTCAATATTGTACTAAAGATACTAATTAAAGAAATAAGAAAAGACAAAGAAAATTGAATGAATAAGAATAGGCAACAACAAAACTATCACTCTTTACAGATGATATGATAATATTATTAGAGTATACTAGAGAGTCAATTAAAAAAAAAATAATTCACACACTGAGTAAGAGCACCGGCCCCAGTGTCGGAATAACCTGTGGGATCAAATCCCGGGCTCAGACACAGCATCCACCCAGAAACACCTCGCCATGTAACCTTAAGCAAGTTACTTAACCCCAATTGCTTAAAAAAAAACTAGTTCAACCAATTAGCAACTTTAGCAAACTCTGCAGGATACACAATAAATCCATATACATCATCATCATTTCTATATATTACTATCAAAACGTATTAGAAAGAAATAGAAAGAGGAATTCCATAAACAGGTCCAAGCTAGTTCAAATGCACCCCTGCTTAGAGCTCATTTATTCTAATACTCTAATAATACTCTAATAACCCAGCAAAGGTATTTTCTTTATAACAACCCAGATATAAACGGTCATCTAGCCTCCTCGTAAAAATCTGCAATAGAATATAAGATCTCCTTAAATTATGAGCTTCTCCAGGACAGAGTCTTTTTCTTTTAAATTTATTTATTTTGTTTACAACATTCAGCTCCACAAGTTTTTGAGTTCCAAATTTTCTCTCCCTCCTTCCCTTCCTCCCCACCCCACCCTGGCAAGATGTCATATAATCCAATATAGGTTGTACATATACCTTCACATTAAACATATTTTCACAATAGTCAAGTTGTAAAGAATTATAACCAATAGAATGAACCAAACCAATCAAAAGAGAGAGGACAAATAGTTTGCTTCCATCTGCATTCAGACTCCATAATTCTTTCTCTGGATGTGGATAGCCAGCCTTTTCCATCTTTTGGAGTTGTCTTATAGCCTTACATTGCTGAGAGGAGCCCAGTCTATCAGTTAGTCATCACAGATATGATGTCTGTGATTGTATACAATATTCTCCTGTTTCTCCTTTCCTCACTCAGCATCAGTTTATATAAGTCTCTCCAGGTTATTATGAAGTTCATCTGCTCCTCATTTCTTATAGTACAATTGTATTCCATTACATTCATATACCACAGCTTGTTTAGCCATTCCCCAATTGATGGACATGCCATTGATTTCCATTTCTTTGCTGCCACAAAAAGAGCTTTTATAAATATTTATGCATATACAGGTCCTCCTCTCACTTGTATGATCTCTTTGAGATACAGCCCTAGAAGTGGTATTGCTGGGTCAAAAGGTATGCACATTTCTATAGCCCTTTGGGCATAGTCTTCACAGAGCCTTTTTGCCTTTAATATCTTCTGCACTTAGCACCCTGAGGCACTCTGAGCGCCTGGCACGTAGTAGGTACTTCAGAAATGTTTATTGACTGGCCAATTGACCTCCAAAGACAGAGTTCATTCTATTTAGAAACAGATCTTATATGTGTCTTTTTTGTCTCTGCATTAGTATGCAAGCTCCTAGTGAATAGGAATTGTTTCATTTTTAAGATGTACATCCCTATCATCTAGCTTGATATCTGACACATAGTAAGTGTTCAACGAATGTTTGTTGATTTATGGATTAAGAGAAAGCATGATATGTTGAACAGAGAATTCACCTCAAAACCAAGAAAAAATGGACTCAAATTGCCCCCCCCATATATGCTGGTCTGTGACCCTCAACAAGTCACTGAACCACTTGATGCTCTAGGAGCAAAGAATGTAAGTTTCTAAGTTGCAAAAAAAAATGTGTCAGCATACACTGGTAGAAGTAATTTTCTTATCTTTTCATTCCTTATGCTAGTAAAATCATAAGTCTAGACTCTATCATTATCTAATTAGGAAACTGAATCTCACTAAGTAGCTAGGTGTCACAGTGGATAGAGACCTGAGGCTGGAGTCACGAAGACCTGAGTTCAAATCCAGCTTCAGACTAGTTATGTGACCCTGGGCAAGTCACTTACCCTGTTTGTTTCAGTTTCCTCATTTGTAAAATGAGCTGGAGAAGGAAATGACAAAACACTCTAGTATCTTTGCCAAGAAAACCGCAACTAGGGTTATGAAGAGTTGGACACCACTAAAACAACTGAGTAACAACAAAGTCAAATCAGCATAATGAAGTTTCCAAAGCTCCCTCAGTCTTCAAAAGAAAACATTTTATCTCTGATCATACCAGCTCCAATGGCTGCTTCCCATTACACGTTCCCCTCCCCTGCTCTTCCACTCATAAGTAGATATTAAATCAACCAGTGGGGGAACTTGAAGACAACTCCCTGCACTCTCATCAGTGCATCTCAGTAAGCTACAGGAAGGACACAGAGGGTTAAGTTTAATGATAGCCCACGGATGTATGAGCTCCCAATGGAGGTAACCTTGCCTGGAATGAAGAGGAGACATTGGAGAGCTCTGAGGATTCCCCATTATGTACAACATCTGGACTTGTTTGTTCTTCTTTCTTGCACTGGGCTGCCTCCCTCCATATGCTATCATATTGGGACCAGAGACAATGATCTCCTTACTGTTCTAGAGAGAGGGTGGCAAACTCAGGGAAAATAAAATGTTAGGAAACTCCGCAGGGCAGAGGAGGAGGGGCCAAGTATATACACACAGTCACAGAAGAAGGCGGTAGAACAATGGCTCCAGATGAGCTAATCTAAACTCACTCTTTAAGTGAGACATCATTTGACAAGACTCATCTATATTTGCAAACAGCTTCCCACTGTGTTTCCGCTGCAGGTGCTGAGCTACTAGCTATACCAGATGTGTTATCACAAATTAATGCTAGATTCACTCACCTCATTTGAGGGATAGTTTATAACTCCTGCCATGGGATTTGCATCAGAGGGAGGGTTTCACTGCAAAGAAAGCTGCAGTGGGCCTCTTTCTTCAGATTTCCAAGCTGGGGCCTCTATTCCCAGGGATATAGAGTTGTGCACACCCTTTAGAGTGAAAGGAAACATGGTAAGATAGCGAGAATGGTATTGTATGTCTATTCAGTCCTTCTATAATCAAAGCAGTTTCTGTCCCAGAAAGCTTGATGTGGGGCATAGAGTTATGGAATTTCAGAGTTAGCAGAGAAGTTGGAATGTATTGAGTTCAACCCCATCAACAACAGCCTGGGTCATACCCAGATGTATGTACTTAACTAGGAATGTTTTTACCCAGTGCAAGCAGAACAAAATTCACTCATGCCAAAAGGTCCAAAATAAAATCTAAAATCTAAGCTAAAAAAGGTCCAAAATCTAAATCTAAAACCTTAAATCAATTTTTAATACAATTAGCATAAGAGATGGAGGAGACAGATTCAGACCAGGCAGGAATTCACTTGGTATGAAATTTCTCATTATTCTTTCTAGGTGAATTTGTTTCTAAGCTGTTGGCACATTCTAAGTGCCCTCTAAATTTCAACACCCTGAGACAGAGTCTTGGATGTTCCTCCCTAGTTGTAGCTCTGGCCATCTGGTCTTTCTTTAAAATTCTCTAATAATGAAAAACTCATTACTTTCCCAGGCAACCTATTCTACTTTGGGATAGCATAATTTGTTATTTTGTTAAATTGTTAGCCTCTGATTAGCACTATTTGTAAACATCATTCTTATATTCCTTCTGAGAAATCCTGCCTTGTTCAGGTCTATCAAAATCCTTTCCAACCTTCAAAACTCAGATAAAGCCCTACCTCCTTAGTAAAGCCTTCCCTGATAATTTCAGATCTAATGGCTCTCTTTATGTGCCATCCCTACCTAATTTAATATTTAGTCTTATTGAAATACTGCTATTACAAATAACAACAACCCCATCCATAATAACAATACTAATAGAGAGGCATGGGGACATACTGTATTGAGAGCTGCACTTAAAGGTGGGAAGAATGAAATTCAAATTATATCCCTGACAATTATTAGTCATGTGACCACAATCCAGTCATCGAATTTCTTTGTACCTCAGGCAAATTTCTAAGACTTTAAGTTACTATCTGTGTTGGTGAAGGTTGAGCCCACAACAATGAAATCACTGGCCCTCAACATAATAACTCATTTTTACATACCATTTATGAAGTGTTTTATTCACAATTACCCTGTGAGAATCGTAGGGAAAGCAGTATTAAGCCCATTTTATAGAAGATAGAACTGAGGTTCAGAGAGCTGGCTCTAGGGTCACTCAACTAATTATCAGAAATGGCATTCAAACTTAGAACTTTTGATGTTAAATATCTCAGTTCATTCATGCTGCTTGTCTATAATTAAAAATGGTTAATAGAATTATAGAATTTCACAATTTACAAAGCAGTTTCTTAAAACATTATCTTCTTTTGACATTCCAGAATCTTTAAATTTAGGACTCAAAGATATAGCAAGAGGTCAGAGTGAAATAATAGAAAGAGGAATAGTAAGTGCCTACTATGTACCGGGTACTGGGCTAAGTGCTTTATAAATAATATCTCATTTGGAAAATTTCTAAATCAAGACCCTGTGTAATCTTGGTAAGTCATTTACCCTCACTGGGTTATAATCAAAATAACCCCTTGCTATTCCTTATAAATGGCATGTCATTTCTCATCTCCATGCCTTTACAGATATGCCCTCTGCCTGTAATGAACTCCCTCCTTCCCTCTGCCTCTTGGAATTCCTAGTTGCCTTCAAAGCTCAACTCAATGGTACTTCCTATATGTGGCCTTTCCTAATCCTACCCAGATGCTAAGGCCTCCCTATAAAAATGACTTTACCTTTATCTTGGCCATATTGTGTATATATCTATAAGTGGATATGTCTCCCCCATAAGAATGCAAGTTTCTTGAGGGAAGGAACTTTTTCTTTTTGTCTATTTATTAGCAGAACGTCATACAGTCACTGGTCCATAGCTGATGTTTAATAACTACTTGATGACTGATTTCTTGATTGTTCAATACAAATTTTTTTAATGCTTTATTAACTTCTGATTTACATCATTCGTTTCCACCAGATTTTGAGATGCAAATTTTCTCCCTGTTTTTCCCCTACCCACTGCCCCAAAATAGCAGTCCTGCAGGATATCCCCTCCTCCAATCTGCTCTCTCCCATATTTTCTCCCATACCCCATTCGACTTTTCCAGTAGGGCATGGTGGCTCTCTATACCCCAGTGCCTGTATATCTTATTTCCCAATTACATGTAAGATGGTATTAATAATAGTATATATATATATATATATATATATATATATATATATATATATATACATACACACACACACACATATATATATATAGATTTGAATATTTGATTTTAAAACTTTCAATTCCAGATTCATTCCCTTTCTTCCTTGTCACCCTCCCTTACTGGGAAGATACGCAGTTCAGTATAGGTTGTACATGTGTGGCTAATGCAAAACAATAACATAGCAGATATATTGTAAAAGACTGACTATATTTCCCTCCCTCCTATCCCACCTCCCACTTGTTCTATTCTCTACTTTGATCCCATCTATTTTCAAAAGTGAGTGCTTCCAACTTCCCTCCCCCAACCTACCCTCCCTTCTATCATCCCCCCTCTCATCCCCTTCCCCCCCTATTCTCCTGGAGGGTGAGATACCCTTTTTAGTGTGTATTTCACTCCCTCCTCAAGCCAAATTCAATGGGAATAAGGTTGACCCATTCCCTTTTGCCTTCCTATTCTTCCCCTCCATTGTAACCATTTTCCCTTGCCTCTTCTGAGATAGTTTGCCCCAATCTCTCCCCCCATCTTCTCTCATTATATTCCTCTCACCTCTTAATTTCGCCTTTTAAGTGTCATCCCTTCCTGTTAAATTGGTTCTGTGCCCTCTATCTATATGTACCTGTAAACATATACACACATTCACATATGTATTCATATGCCTATATACCCTCATATATAGACATATATATATATTTCTAATCCGTTCAACTACTGAGAAAAGATTCATCAGTTACAATTATTGTTTTTCCATGTAGGAATGTTAATAGTTCAACTTTGATAAGTTCCTTATGATTCCTTTTCCCTGTTTACCTTCTCATGCTTCTCTTGCTTCTTGTATCTGAATGTCAAATTTTCTATTCAACTCTGTTTTTTTCAGCAAGAATGCTTGAAAGTTCTCTATTCCACTGAATGACCATATTTTCCCCTGAAACATGATACTCAGTTTTGCTGGGTAGGTGACTCTTGGTTTTAATCCCACCTCCTTTGACCTCTAGAATATCATATTCCAAGCCCTTCGATCCCTCAGTGTAGAAGCTGCCAGATCCTGGGTTATACTGATTGTGTTTCCACAATATTCAAATTGTTTCTTCCTGGCTGCTTGTAATATTTTCTCCTTAATCTGGGAATTCCAGAACCTGGCTATATTTCTAGGAGTTTTCTTTTTGGGATCTTTTTCAGGAGGTGATCGGTGGATTCTTTCAACCTCTATTTTGCCCTCTGGTACTAAAACATCAAGGCAGTTTTCTTTGAGAACTTCCCGGAGGATGGTTTCTAGGTTCTTACTTTGGTCATGGCTTTCAGGTAGTCCAATAATTTTTAAATTATCACTCCTGGATCTATTTTCCAGGTCAATGCTTTTTCCCATGAAATATTTCACATTGCCTTCTATTCTTTCATTTGTTTGGATCTGTGTAACAGCATCTTGATTTCTCATAAAGTCACTAGCTTCCATTTGCTCCAATCTAATTCTGAAGCAATGATTCTCCTCAGTGAGCTTTTGAGATTCTTTTTCCATCTGGCAAATTTGACTTTTTAAGGCATTCTTCTCCTCATTGCCTTTTTGAGCCTCCTTTGCCATTTGAGTCAGTCTGTTTTTTAAGGTATTATTTTCTTCAGTCAGGCTGTTCACTCTCATTTCATAATTTTCTTGCATTGTTCTCATTTCTCTTCACAATTTTTCCTCCACTTCTCTTATTTGCTTCTTAAGGTCCTCTATGGCCTGTAACCAGCTCGTATTTTCCTTTGAAGCTTTTGGTGCAGGAGTTCTGACTTCACTGTTTTCCTCCTGTTCCATGCTTTGCTCCTTTCTGTCCCCAAAATAGGAGTGTATTGTTGGAATCTTCTTTCTGCTTTGTTTCCTTTGCCTGCTCATTTTGCCACTCAATTACTTGACTTTTGGGCTTTTTGCCACAGTAGGACTCAGCCACCAGACAGGGGAGCTTTTGTCCCAAATGCTGGGGTTTTCTCAGCTGCTGGAGGTATTAGATGGGTGCCCTCTCTGAGGTCTCCACACACTTTGGCAAGCTGGACACACACCCCAGAACCTCCACCCTAGACTGCAATCCAGATCCAAGCAGGTTAAAGCAAGAGCGATTACCCTCAGACTGGTGCTTGGTCCCCCTACACTCTGCAGGCCAGGAGCTGAAGCCGCCAGGCAGCTCAGCGGCTTTTCACCCTGGGGGTAAAAGCCACGCACTCCCACTTACTGGTCCCAAAGTCCAGACTGCACTGGCCTCTCACCTTGTCCTTCGCATGTTTGTGTTGACAAATCTGGAAACGGCCACAGCTTCTGCTGATCTGGAGTCCCTCTGGCTGGGGCTGGTCAGGCCCGCCCTAGGGCTAAAGCCTAAGCGTGGGGCTGGGCTAGTCTCCCAGAGCACTGCGCTGGCCGATTCCTGCCAGCCTGCTGGGGTGTCCTCAGCAGTAGGTTCGCTTCTCTGTGTCATTTTGTGGGTTCTGCAGCTCCAAAGTTTGTTTAGAGTCCCCTTGTTTCATGGATTGGGGAGGGTGGAAGCCGGAGCTGAAGGAAGGTCGCGCTTCTACTCCGCCATCTTGGCTCCGCCCCGCCCCTGTTCAATATAAATTGATATGGTTGCATTGGGTGACTCCTAACATCCTATGAACCCGTTATAGGATATGCTATCTGCAGCCTGTTCCTCTCCCTACTTCTTCCCTTGTTGCCATCTGTATAGCTGTATGTTAAAAAGAAATGAAACAGATGGCC
>NW_027187325.1:1637055-1649566 GCF_028583685.1 Petaurus breviceps papuanus | reverse complement strand
GAGACGATCTTGGTAGATATTTTATCACTGAAACTGATTGTCATGAGAACACATGTCTGGATTGAAGTGAAATAGGCATTTCTATTGGGCTGTCTATGGATTGCTGTTTTTATTTTGACTTTGTCAAATCTGGAAGAAAGAGGTCTTAGAGGTGAGGAACCTGAGGCCTAAGGGAGGCAAAGTGACTTAGACCCACACAGTTAATTAGTGGTGAGACTGGCCTCAGCACAAAATCTCACAATCAAAAGAACTGTAATGTGATATGAATAGTGCTGTGATCCCTCTCCCAGGAACATCTTCCCTTTATGTTAAGTGTGGCATAGTGATGGTACAGAGGATGAATAGAGACCTGGTCCGGGAGTCAGGAGGACCTGAGCTGCAATTTGGCCTCAGATACTTACTAGCTGTGGGACCCTCGGCAAGGGACGTAACCCTGTTTGCCTCAGTTTATTCATCTGTAAAATAAGCTGGAAGAGGAAATGGTAAACCACTCCAGTATCTTTGCCAAGAAAACCCCGAATGGGGTTGTGAAGACTCAGATACACTGAAAAATGACTGAACGACCACCACAAAAATGGAAATAATATTAGCATGGGGTTTGTGAGATTCAAATGAGATCATATTTGTAAAGCATTTGACAAAATGCCTGGGACATAGCAGATGCTATATAGATGTTATTATTATTATAATTATTATTATTATTATTATTATTATTATTCATTATGATTATTTTAAAGAGAACTAGCCTAGGCATCAGGAAAACAGGATGGAATCTACCTCAAGCATTTCTTAGCTAAAGGGCCATGAATAAGTAAGCCACAATTTCTCAATGCCTCAGTTCTATCATTTCTTTTTGTTTGGAGGGGGAAGGCAAGGTAATTGAGGTTAAGTGACTTGCCCAAGGTCACACAGCTAGCTTTTGTGTTAAGTGTCTGAGGCCGGATTTCAACCCAGGTCCTCTGGACTTCAGGGCCAGTGTTTAATTCACTGAGACACCTAGCCACCCCCAAATTCTATCATTTCCAAAATGGGTATCTAAGGGCTTGGGGGAAGATCAAATAAAATGATGTGCCATAAGGCATTAAATCAATGTAAGCTCTTATTAAGCCTCATTCTGTGTAACAAAAGTTTTTGGCCCTGTCTCACCCTCCCCAACACAAACATTTTAGAAATCAGTCAGTAGTAAAGGATATACCTTTGTTTTGTTTTGTCTTCTTTTGA
Organism: Petaurus breviceps papuanus; assembly: GCF_028583685.1. NCBI lineage: Eukaryota > Metazoa > Chordata > Mammalia > Diprotodontia > Petauridae > Petaurus > Petaurus breviceps. The sequence goes on along the minus strand of NW_027187325.1, from coordinate 1,648,345 downwards.
TGGGGAAGAAAGAACTTTTTCATCGTCTCTGAAATCATAACTGTAGGTGATTATCTTTTCTGAGGAGAGCACTTCTGGGAAGTCTCATCAAGCAGTGTCCTTACCCTGACTTTATATCCCACCCAGCATTTCTGGACTTCTCCATCAGGCACCAGGAACCTCTCACATTTCATCAGTGCCCTCTGCCACTCCCACTGCCATCAGTACCCAGGTCACTCCTTTCATCCAATTGGAGAGCAGAGACCTCTCTTCTCAGCACGTCCATTTAGGGATGGAGCTTAGTTTAGCCATCTCTTCACTTCCCACTCAGCTATTGTCTACCCCGTTAGGTTATATAAGCTCCTCAGGAGCAAGGACTGTCTTTTGACTGTCTTTGTATCCCTGGCATTTAGCACAGTGCCAGGCATAAATATTTATTGACTGGCTGACTTGGTAAATTTCAGGCAAAGGTGTTGTAGAGAGACATGACATCATTCCTGTTATTATTCGTCTCCAAATACAAAAGATTAATGATATACAAATAAACTTCTTTGTTGGCATTCTCAGAAGTACCTTAAGAACTAGCCAAGTTCTGCAACCTTTATTAGAAAGGATAGTCCTATTTATCCTCACTGAAAAACTGTAGGCTTTCCAAAGCCTGTTTGACACCTACAAAAAATAGAACCACGTTTTTTTTAAAACCAGATGAACAATGTGTAATTTAAAGCATATTCATGTCAGAAAAACGTCTTCTACTCGGTTATTATGTAATTCGCTTTCCAGAGCCAGCTTTCTGACATGTGTGAGTGACAGATTAAAAGGAGCTAAGAGAACATACTTGCTTTATTCCAAAAGGAATAAAAAATTTACATGACCCTATTGGATAAAAAGGCTTTCACTATTTTTAGAACCATGTTGAAAGAAGGAGTTTCTGGCTTCTTTTTGACAAACTTCCTAACTATGTCACTTTCCTAAACTCTTTTAGTGCATCGTTCACCCTTTGAAAAATGTGTAGCTTTCCAGGAAAACCAGCATTATCAAATCACCATCTGACCAATTTTGCATTTATCTCACTGGGTCCTCTGACACAATAGTGTCAGATTCCCCCACTACCACCCCATACAACCCGAAGATTCAAACCAATGGCAGCATGGGAAGAGAAGTGAGACTCTTTCTGAGGATCATTCTGGAAGACTAGAGTTCTAGGGCAAAAATGTGCCCCTGATGAAGAGTCATAGACTCCTAGAACTGGGAGAGACCTTAAAAATTGCCTAGTCCAAACTCATATTTTATAGATGAAGAAACTGAAGCCCAGTGAGCAGCTCTCAGGAGAAGCTCAGATTCAGCACAGCAAGATAACACTCAGAGGAAGGTTACAATTAATTTCAGCTGTTCCTGGTATTCAGTGTGGCCTGGGCCAAACGCATAATAGACCAGGTAACGCGAGAAAATAACATAATTCTATCTTGAAGTAACTAAGTGGCAAAAGATGGAGATCTAGACCTGTAGTCAGGAAGAGTGAAATTCAAATCTGGCAGGGCCTGGAATCAAAAAGACTCATCTTCCTGAGTTCAAATCTGACTTTAGACACTTATTAGCTGTATGACCCATCTCAGTTTCCTTCTTTGTAAAATTGAATTAATAATAACACCTTGTTTCCCAGGTTTATTGTGAGGATAACATGAGATGATATTCGTAAAGCACTTTGCAAACCTTCTAGTGCTATATAAAAACTAGTTATTATTACTAATTATATTTCTCTCAATAAAGTTTTTATTGCACTGTTAATGTGTGCCTATTACTTTGCCTAGCACAACCAATCAATCAATCAATCAGAAAGATCAATTAAACTCAGCAAAGATTTCTTAAATTTTGCCAGGTGCCTGGCATTGTACTAAGTACTCATGATACCAAGGTGAAAAAGAAATTGTACTTTCCCTTAAGGAACTTACTGGAACAATCATTTATGCTAAATGATAATGAGGGCAGAAAATAGCATGAGGCATAATAATTGCTCTCTAGAAACTTACAGTTCCATATGGGAGATAGGGCTAATATTTTGTAGTCCGGTCACTTCATTTATGCCTGACCCTTGTGACCTGATTTGGGATTTTCTTGGCAAAGATACTGGGGTAGTTTTCCATTTCCTTCTCCAACTTATTTTACAGATGAGGAAACTGAGGCAAACATGGGTTAAGTGACTTGCCAAGGGTCACATAGTTACTAAGCATCTGAGGTGAGATATGAACTCAAATCTCCCTGACTCCAGGCCCAGCACTCTATCCAATGTGTCACCTGGTTGCCCTGATTAACATACATGAAACAAATTAAAGAAAAAGAATGGTGTCTACAAATTGTAAGCTATATATATATACACAAGTCCTATAGGTATTCAGAGGAACAATTAAACAGTGGAGAAGAGGGAAGCAGAGAAGAGGTCATGAAAGAGGTAATGTTTGAGCTGGGCTCAGAACAGATATGATTTGGGGAGACAGAAAGAGAGGAGTAAGAATATCTCAATGAAGGGAAATAGCATAAGGATCACATCCAGAGAGAGCTGCACACTCGAACTTAAGTCTGAAGAAACCAACCTAACTAGAGGAGAAGAAAGAAAATGCTGGGAATTTGTGGGAATAGGGTTGAATAAACAATACGGAGTCAAAATGCAATGCTAAACTCAGTTCAGATTTAATTTCATAGACAATAGGAAATCAATGAAGGCTTTCAAGCAAAATAATAAGTGGGGAAAAAAGCAATGTTTTAGATTGTCACTTGTCAAGAGTATTCAGGAAAGGCTGTAGGGAGAAGAGTGTTACTGAAGAGAAATAAACTGAGAAGAATAGAATTATTTAAAAATATATTGTCCTCCTCTCCCTGCTAATCTATGTTCCTGTTAAGCAGGCTTGCAAAATCTGCGACCCACAGCTGCATATGGCCGGCAGGCTCCTTGCAGCCAAAGGATTTCAGTAACCTTGAACACAAGTAAATAATAGGGAAAAAAAATCATTAAGCTTTTATGCATCAAACATACTAGTGCTAGGGAAATAAACAGAAAAAGTGGGAATCCTTGCTCTCCTCATTGGGGATGAAGAGAAAAAGTAGGGATACTTGCTTTTAAGGATCTCACGATCTAATTGGGGAACACAACATATGTAAGAGAGTTCATGTACAGGACAGATGACAAGGCCCAAAGATCCTTTGTGTGCCCTGGCAGGCCTGTTAGCAAGGCCCTGAAGACCTTAGAACACATTGGCAGGGGGCAGCCAGGTGGCACAGTGAGTAAGAGTGCCGGCCCCAGACTCCCAGCCCCAGAGTCGGGAGACCTGGGATGGAATCTGGGCTCAGATACTTAGCACCCACCCAGAAACACCTGGCTGTGTAACCTTGAGCAAGTTACTTAACCCCAATTGCTTTAAAAAAAAAGAACACATTGGCAGAAAAGACTGCAAGGTCTACTAGTTCTCTACATTCAGAGAAGTGTTGTAGTTAGTGACTCTTAGCCCTTCAGGAAATGTATGGAGCCATTTCGATTTTCCTGCCTGGCCTATTCATGGGCAAGCAGAGTCAGGGTAAAAGGAAGGATAACCTGCATTTGGGGGAAACAGGATAAAAGGAGAAGAATACAACTGATTATAAGTAGTCGTGTCAGATTAAAAAAGCCTTTTGGAACTTTTTCTTCTAAGAGAATAAAATGTTTTGTTAAAGTTTTTCAGTATGTTATTACATTGAGGAATTTATTTTTTTAATAATGCCACACCTTTAAAAATAGAAAATAAGCTCATTGTTCTATTATTTTGTGTACAAGTTGTTTCAACATTTTAATTTGTATTTGAAGATTGAATTATAAAAATAAGTCATGAATACTACTCTATTTTTACCTTCAGAACATAACAAGGCCTTACAAAGCAAAGAAAAAGTGAATTCAGAAAATAAAAGTATATTGCTTATGAACCGAATAAAACTATATAAATATAAAATTCTGAGAATAATGGAAGTCAATTTTGGGGAAAAAACTGATGAACAGTGAATGAAATTTTAAAATCCTGCCATTTTTTCCCTTAAACAACACAAGAATTTTTCCAATTAAGTATAAAAACCTCCAGGGGATAGCTTGTGGGATTGAGGCAGAGAGGGCAAGTAGATTCATTAAATAACTGATAAGAAAGTAAAAGGCTGAGGTCTATGGAGGCTGTATGAGTTTGAGACATGATAGCAGCCAAGAAGGCCAAGAAGAATCCTAGCCTCTGAGACTGCTTATTGAGGAGGATGGTGTGGCAGAGTAGAGATAGAAAGCTGAACTTTTAGTCACAGAGAACTGGGTTTGAATGTCTCTTCTGTGTGATTATGGGCTAGTCTCTCCATCTCTCTGAGGTTCACTTTCCTTATCTAGAAAGTGATCAGTAATCAATAAATAAACATTTAAGTGCCTACTATGGTTCAGGTACTGTACTAAGTCCCCTGGGAATATAAAAGGAGGTAAAATACAATTGCTGCTTTGAAGGAGCCATCTAATCAGTGATACAACATGCAGATAAATACATATAAAACTAGCTACATACAGGATAAATAAGAAATTATGAATAGAGGGAAGGCACTGGAATTAATAGGAGTTCTGGAAGGCTTCCAGTAAAAGATGGAATTTTGGTGGAAACTTAAAGGAAGCCAGGGAAGTCAGGAGACACAGTAGAGGAGGGAGAACATTACGAGCAGAGAAAATGTTGAGAGCCAGGAATCAAGTGCCTTATTCATGGAACAGCTGGAGGCCAGTGTCATTGGATGAAAAGTACATGGCAGGGAGTAAGATAAGGAAAAAATACCCATGGTACCTAACTCACATTGTTATAAGGATCAAATGTAATAATATTTGTAAGGCATTTTGGAAATGTTGAAAGTATAATATCAACATCAATTATTCTTACACAGAACTCATCCTTTTCTAGTGGTGCAGAATCTGGGCCCTGGGGGCTCATGTCTGAGCCAGAGGGGAGTAAGATGAGAAGGCATGCAATATATGTATGCAATGTATTGAAACATGTGTCATGTAGCAGGGATTTCCTTCAGCTAACCTTGAATTCTCCATCCACCCCACATATGCCTAATGTAATCTAACACTCTCTTGGATGCCTAAAAGGGGCCATTACCTGGTTACTTACTTATGTCCCAGGATAGCCCATGATGAAGTTCATTTGTTCCTGATAAAAATTTTGACTGCATTTGGTTATGGTTCCAGCTGCTTTTTGGTTTCCTCACTAAGGGATTTGTGGAACTGTAATTAGTCCAGACTGGGATGAGCTATACCTCTCTATCTTCTTGCCTCCTTATTAACCTTTCCTTGACTAATTTCCAGAACTTTGGGCCAGGATCTTTGCTACAACAGCTATTCTTAGATTATGCAGAGAGCTCTATGAGGAGACCAGGACAAGAATGGCATTTGTACCTTCCCTAGGCATAGAGGAAGCTAGTTGGTGCAGTAGATAGAATGCTGGTTCTGGAGTACAGAAGACTCATCTTTCTGAGTTCAATTATGACCTCATACACTTAATAGTTGTGTGACCCTGGGCCAGTCACTTAACTCTGTCTCAGTTTCTTCATCTGTAAAAAAAAATGAGCTGGAGAAGGAAATGGTGAACTTCTCCAATGTCTCTGCCAAGGAAACCTCAAATGGGGTCACAGAGTCAAAAATGACTAAAAAAACAGCTGAACAACAAAAAAAAGACAGATACTTAAGTTAGAAAAACTGAGCAAAGGACAAGAATAGTCTGATAAAGACAGCAGTGGTCATTAGTACATAAAAATATGTACATTGTTATAGTAATGCTTAATTCTCTTTTAGTTTCTACAAAAGAGCCAGGCTTAGCCAGCACTTCCACAAACAGAAAGTTCCGTGCCTTGATTAAGGTATAAACCTTGAATTGGTTACAGCATAAACAAATTAGTTGCCTTGAGAATATATGTGAAAACGAAAATGTAATTATGCAATTGTTCTTCCCAGCTGCAGGCAATGACTTTCCTATCTAGAACACTCATGTATAAAAATAAAAACAATGGAGGGGGAAAGAGAGAATTGGTACCCAATTCACAAAGCCCTGAGCTCCCATCAGGGGAGGGGAATCTAATGCCAGTTACACTAGACTTCAGCAAGTCAGTTCACCTCTGGTTCAATTCCTCCTCTACTGAAATGATTAAAAATTTGTCTGAGGCTGAGATCAGGGTCCAGAGAAACCATAGAATCAAAGATTGAAGTTGGAAGGAACCACAAATGTTATATAGGCTAAACCACAACAACACTCCAGGGAATTATCCATTCTTTGCTAAATTGGATCACTCAAAAAATTGGCACAAACCAATGGTGACACTTCCTGGGCTGTGATGGTTCCTGCAGTAGGAAAGGAAAGGAAACCCTCTTTTGTAGATATATCCTGACCAGTCCCAACTCTAGTGTACCTGCATTGCTACCTTAGTCCCCTCACCTTCCCCCAAGCATGCCCCTATTTTTCTTGCCCCTCTTTGTTCATGATGTTTTTCTCCCCCTCTAGAAATCAATCTTTCTCCTATTTTACTTATCTAAATCATATTTGTCTATTAGTTTGTGATTTTAGGCTACATGGGAAAGAACTGGTGTCCAGGACAAAGGAAATGATAGACCCAGGACACACCTAGAGGATTGTGTTAAGTTCTGGGCACCATATTTTAGAAAGGACTTTGATAAACAAGACATGATTCAGAGGAGAACAGTGGGGATAGGGCAAAAAGGTTTCAAAATCATGCTCTATGATGATCAGGGGAAGCAATGTTTTACCCAAAGACAAGCCTTGAGAAGGACATAATAGCTATCTCTGGGTGTTTGGAAGGCTGTCACTGGGAATAAATATCTCCCTTTGTTCCCAGAGGAGAGAATGAGGAGCAATTAGTAAAGGATACAAAGAGTCAAACTTAGACTAGATGTAAGGAATTATATAGCAATTAGAGCTTTCCAAATGTAGAATGGACTGACTCAGGAGGGAACAGATTCTTATCATTGGACATCCTTGAGCAAAGGCTGGATGAGCACTGTTGAATATGTTCATATTGCTAGGATTATAGGACCATAGTTTCAGAGCTAGAAGGCATCATAGCAACCATATAGTCCAATACCCTCACTTTATAGAGGAGGAAACTGTGGCAGAGAGGTTAGGTGGTTTATATATGAGCACATAGGTAGATAACAACTGAATTAGGATTTGAACCCAAGTCCCTTAACTCCAGAGAAGGTGTTCTTTTTACCATATTATGATGATTTTTTTTTCAGCTATGGTTTGGACCAAAGGGGTAGTGGAGTCCCTTTAAACTCTGAGGTTTTGAGATTCTGGGAAAAGCCTTTCAAGGTCCATTTGAGTCAAACCTTTTCCTCTGTGAATGCTTCTCATTTCACTCCATATGGCTTAGATATAAAAAGGAATCATCACATTTCTCAGGAACATTTAAAAGGCTAAGTGCAATCATGCAGGGGCAGCTAGCTGGTACAGTGGATAAAGTACAGGGCCTGGAATCAGGAAGACTCATCATCCTGAGTTCAAATTGGCCTGAGACACTTCCTAGTTGTGTGACCCTGGCCTAGTCACTTAACCCTGTTTGCCTCAGTTCCTCATCTGCAAAATGAGCTGGATAAGGAAACCACTTCAGTATCTTTGCCAAGAATAGCCCCAAATGGGATCACAAAAAGTCAGTTAGCATTGTAAAATGACTTAACAACAACAATAATCATACAAGTAGTGAGGTCCAACCTGGGTGAGAAATGCCACACTGGAGGGAGAACCACAGAAGCGTGAATCTAGAAAATGGAATCTGGCCTTGACCAGAAGGTAGAGGAGAAGATTAGGTCCAGGACTCAGAGGAAACCCAGAGACAATATGAAGTAGGATGCAGTTACTCTTTGTTCTGGGGATGCTGATGGGTAGATGTGACTATGTTCACCTACTCTAGTCACTGAAGACAAAAGGAGAGTGATCCATTGTCCCTGCCAAGAGGCTAGAAGGACTCCCTTAGAAGCATGACAATGGTCACCAAAAAACGATGGAGTGACCACAGTGATAAATGCAGACTAGGCTTCTTTGGCCTTGAAAAAAATGAAGGCTGAGTAGAAATATAGAAAATAATGTAATAATGATGATATATAATGAATAATGTAATAATATAATAATGAAGGAGTTTGGAGAAATGTTTGATCATTGTATCCCTTTCACAGGGTTACACATAGTAGATCCTTTTTTTAAAAGTTTTTTTTTCCCTGAGATTGGAAGAGTAATAGCCTTTCAAGGGTCCTTTGACTTGCTCTATTTGTGACCTAAACCAGTTGGCCCCTCCTTAGGCACCTCAGTCTCTCCCCCAACTCCCACCTTGTTCCCAAGGCCTTGAAATACTGGTGCCTGACTCAGTATTGACACCCAATTGCCTTAGCCTTACTAAAGCTCAGAACTCCTTAGCTCAAGAGATCCACTGACCTCAGCTTCCCCAATAGGAGACATTACAGGCATAGGAAACCATGCCTGGTACATAGTATTTATTTGTTGTTGTTTTTGTTTAATTATTATTAACTTGACACATAGAGAATGCAACCATTATAGAATTGTCATCCATGTATTCTTCATTCCATGCCCTCAAAGGTTCTAGCAAAGTGTTTTGCAATGTTGAATAAATATTTGCTAGACTAAGCTAAATTTAGATGAACTTAATGGGATGACAGCTCAAAGTGTGCCAAAGTCTGTGCAGAAAGAAAAAAATGCCTTCTGCTCTTTGGAAGGGTCTTTGAACACCATGTAGTTAATAATAATAACAAATATTTAAATCCAGGCTCTGACACTTAGCACCCACCCAGAAACACCTGGCCATGTAACTTTGAGCATGTTACTTAACCCCGATTGCTCATAAAAAAAAATATAACAAACATTTATATAGTACTTTAAGATTTACGCAGTGCTTTTTACACATATTATCTTATATAATGTTCATTACAACCCTTTTAGCTAGATGCTATTATTACTATTCCCATTTCACAGATGGGAAAACTGAAGCTGAGAGAGATCAAGTGATTCACTCCCCCCCCCCAAAAAAAAAGTCTGAGGCAGGATTAGAATTTAAGTCTTCCCAAATCAAGTCCAGCCCTCCAATCTACCATGCTATTATTTCAACCCACGTCTGAAAAAGGATCCCTTCTCTGAAATCTCTAAGAAATGGTTTTCTGTTTTCTGCTTTAGGACCTTTAGTAAGGAGAAATCTGCTACTACTCAAGGCAATCTGTATTACTTTTACATAGATCTTATTGTTATGAATTTTCTACTTATGACAAACTAAAATCTATCTCTGCCTCTTCTACCTGTTGTTTCTATTTTAATTTTCTGAAGCCAAATTAAACAAGATTAATCCTTCTGTGTGACAAATCCTTAATTATTTGAAAATGACTATCTCTACCCTCACCTTCTCCATATCTGTCCTTATCCAGACCAAACATCTTCTACAGAGAACCCAAAACTAATACTTTGAGAATCTTAGCTTATCATTGGTCATATTTTATCCAAGATGAATCCAATGAAACAACCAATCTCAGCTCCTATCTTTTTGTCCTCAGCCCAATCAGAAGGGCTCCCTCCCCATTCCAAGTGTGCAAATTAAGGCATTCCCTCCATGGCCCAGAGGGAATCTTTTCCCCATTGAATGTTTTTGTATGAAACTGGGTTTCCTGACAGGAGCTATGGCTGGCTGGTGGACAACAGGAAATCATTATCAGGGAGGGAAATTGGCTAATTCCTTCAGGAAGCACAGATATTTCCTGTGAGCAGGTGCTTGGGAGTCTGGGATTTCAATTGTCAATCTCAGCAACCCACTTTAACCAATTCCTTACTGCCCAGGTTTAAAGTGACTATTTACAATGTTCTTTTACCCTGTATAATATTCCAGTGACTTAACTCTGGTCATATGACTTAATGCCCCTCCTCCCCAGATTTGTACAAGAAAATTAAATTCACAAACCAAATGAAATTTCACTGACATATATATGCGCATATATGTATGCATGCATGTGTGTATATGTATGTATGTTTATGTATGTGTGTAATATGTGTGTGGATATGTGGATAGTACCTCTACAAAGTTCTACCCCGATGATGATCACCAAGGTGTGGGGATGATCCTGAGTTCTGGAGGGTTATGCCAATAGAACACAGGCCCTGGACTGTTCTGTCATGCTGAAAAAGTTTTAAATAGGGTCCTAGGCACAGACTAGGTCTGCTTTCTGTGGACCAGACTAAGTATGGAAGGCTCAACCCCAGTAGGATGGACATTCCATTGGTAATGAATTCTTTCATGCCAAACAATAACAACAACAAAAAAGAAAATATAAAGTGACAGTTCTAGGCAGTTCTTTTCTACTTCACTGATAGTGGTAGTCACCAAAAAGGGAACAGAAGATGCTAAGGATCAGAGGTTTTAGAATATTTATAAAAATTAACTTGGTTTTTGGTACTTTACATGTGAGAAATTTGTCAAATGACCAGTTCCATTTATTAAGCTCCAATTATGTGTCAAGAATTGTGCTGGGCTAAGCAAAAACATCATTCCTTCCTTGCCCTCAAAAAGTTTGCATTCTAATGGGGAAGAAAATGTACAAAAAACTCTGTATTTACAAGATATATACTACTTTATATGGGAGGTAATATCAGAGGGTATGCAGTGGGGAGGTAGAGCAAGGAATGCCTCCTGCAAAAGGTAGGATTTGAGTTGTCTTGAAGAAAGTCAGGGAACTAGGAGGCAGAAGTGAGGAGGAATAGAATTCCGTGCATGAGGGACACCCAGGGCAAAGGCATGGATATGGGAGACAGAGGATCAGTTTCACAAAATGTCATGTATCTGAATCACAGAGTTCATGGAGGACATAAGTGTTCGTGTAAGATATAAGAGCACTAGAAAGATAGGAAGGCACAGATTGTGAGGGACCTTAAAAGTCAAACTGATTATTTTATACTTCATCCTGGAGGTAATAGGGAGCCACTGTAGTTTATCAAGAAGGGCTTGGGGGGACTGTGACGTGGTCATACCTGTGATTTAAAAAATCACTTTGGGAGCTAAGTGAAGGATAAGCTGAAATAGGAAAGAATTCAAAGCAAGGATCCCTATTATAAGGTTAAAGCAATAGTCCTGGAGAAAGGAGATGGAGGCCAATACTAGGGCAGTGGCTGTGTGAGGAGACAGAAAGAGACATATAGATAGATAGATAGATAGATAGATAGATAGATAGATAGATAGATAGATAGATAGATAGATAGATAGATAGATAGAT
>NW_027187325.1:1588119-1637045 GCF_028583685.1 Petaurus breviceps papuanus | reverse complement strand
GATAGATAGATAGATAGATAGATAGATAGATAGATAGATAGATAGATGATAGATAGATAGATAGATAGATAGATAGATAGATAGATAGATAGATGATAGAGAGAGAGACAGATAGATGATAGATAGATAGATAGATAGATAGATACATAGATACATAGATAGATAGATAGATAAATAGATAGATAGATAGATAGATAGATAGATGATAGATAGATAGATAGATAGATAGATAGATATAGATAGATAGAGATAGATAAATAGATAGATAGATAGATAGATAGATAGATAGATAGATAGATAGATGATAGATAGATAGATAGATGATAGATAGATAGATAGATAGATAGATAGATAGAGATAGATAGATAAATAGATAAATAGATAGATGATAGATAGATAGATAGATAGAGATAGATAGATAGATAAATAGATAAATAGATAGATGATAGATAGATAGATAGATAGATAGATAGATGATAGATAGACAGATGATAGATAGATAGATAGATAGATAGATGATAGATAGATGATAGATAGATAGATATAGATAGAGATAGATAGATAGATAGATAGATAGATAGATAGATAGATAGATGATAGATAGATAGATGATAGATAGATAGATATAGATAGATAGAGATAGATAAATAGATAGATAGATAGATAGATAGATAGATAGATAGATAGATAGATAGATGATAGATAGATAGATAGATAGATAGATAGATAGATAGATAGATAGATAGATAGATAGATAGATAGAAATAAGTTTCAACCACACATAAGATATATGGAATGAGTAAGATTTGAGAATGACAAGGCTGTGAGCATGGAGTGATTAGGAAAATTATATCCCTTGATAGTAATAGAAAAGTTGGGAAGAGGAGGTTTTGGGGGAAAGATAATGAATTTTATTTTGGATATTTTGAGTTCAAAATGTCTATAGGACAGCCAGCTTGAGATGCCCCAAAGACAGTTGGAAATGTGGCTCAGGAGAAGGACTAAGATTGGCTGTAGCTATAACCACATAGATATAGAGGAGGGGAGGGAGAGATGGATTGTTGAATAGATGGATAAAGGGAAGGGAAGGGAAAAGGACCTAGAACAGAACCTTGGCGGGCATCCATGCTTGGTTGGAGCTAGATGAAGATCCGACAAAGGAGACTTAGCAAGAAGGGTCAGATAGGTAAGAAGAGAACCAAGAGAGAAAAATGTCATAAAAACCTAGTGCAGATGTAATGGAGGTTTGGTGCATGCACAGAGTACTCAGGTGGCATCTCTACACTGATGTCTCTAGAAAGAATCACTCTACATGGAGGATTCCGGGGAGCTTCTTCTAGAACAATCATAGTGACATGTAAGGGTAGGACCTTGAAGAGATTAGACAATGCATAGAAATTCTGCTAGTGCTTCTGATCAGCTTACTACATGATACAGGAGAGGCTTTGATTGGCTCTGGAGTCTTGATTGGCTTCAGCCTCGTCCTCTTTGTATCAGCATTCTTGTGGAAGTTCAGGGATTTGTGGAAATGAAGGCTCTGATGTAGTGAGTTGAAAGGTCCAAAGGGTTTCTCTCCATCCTGTAGTCCCAGAGTTTCAGTCTGCAGCTAGTTCAGCATTGATTTGCCTGAGGTGTGATGGGAATGTAGCCTCCTTTTATATCCTGGTATTTCAGAGGCAGATTTATAGCCAATGCAACATTTATAACCTTAAGGAGCAAGGAATGATCTTCGAAAGTGACCTTCAGGAGTCCAACCCAAAAGAAGGATTTATCCGACAGTTGTGGTCATATCTAGACATGGACTTGGTTGGACAAAATTAACCAAGTTTTGAGCCTACTCCTTCAGAGACTGAGGTGGTGTAGAGGAGAGTATGTCTTCAAGGGACTCAGTAAAAATCCATCCATCCGCCCATCTGGCTATCTCTAAAGTAAATATTATTTTATAAAAAGCTAATCAATAATAAGTAGCTAAATGCAATTGGGACTGATGAAAGACTAACTAACAGTAGCGAAAGTGGACACACAAAATAGAGTCTTGGGTCAGTAGCCACAGAGAGAAAAGAAACCTCATGGACTCCCCAGACTATCCTGGAGCACTGTGAGGTAATATAGTATGCCTGGCCCTGAGAGAGTGAAGTCAGAGTATACTTGTTACAAGGAGAAAGCATCCAGGAAGAGATGGTAATAAACCATCAATATGATACTAGAGGAACCGAATTACATTTGTTTTGATTGTCTAGTTATAAACACAACCACAGCACAAAAAAGAAACTGTGGTCAAATGCAAAGATAGTTGACATCAACATGGGAGGGAAAATGAAAGACCTGATCATTTAATGGCAACAAGAAGTTACCTTTCAAGGGACATTTGTTCATCTTGTATTGCTGGGCTCTTAATATATATTTGCAAAAATAACTATAGCTTATGAAAGCTGGTTCAATGCAGACAACAAATAGGAAAGTAGAAAAATTCTACTAAAAACTTGCTAAGACCCTTCAAATTAGATCAACATAAACTTTGATACTTGGTGACATGAGTAAAAATGTAGGAGTAGACATGGGTAGTTAAACTATGCTAGAAAATACATTTCAAAAAGAATGAAAAGCAAAAGATTTGAATCCTACAAAGAACCACCAAGTCTATAAATTATTAATTCTTCCTTTAAAAAAAGAATTAGAAAGTGCTGGACATGAGCAACGAATAGCATCCTTAAAATGAAATTGATTCTATTTTAATGCATAGGAAGTGATTCATCACTAATGTGGAAGTTATTCATAAATAATCTCTCCCTCTGTATACAAACACCAACTTTTTAGAGCAAAAATCAAAATTAACTTTAGGTTAGAAGAGAAAATTTAAAAAGAGAAAAAGGTATATTGTGAAATTAAAAGAACTCCAACCTAACCTATTTAAGCATATTATTGATGCAGAAAATTGGGAAATGTTTGAATATCAAACATCCACTAAAATGACTTCACTAGGGGCGGCCAGGTAGCACAGTGAGTAAGAGCACTGGCTCCAGTGTTCAGAAGACCCAGACACTTAGCAACCACCCAGAAACACCTGGCCATGTAACCTTGAGCAAGTTACTTAACCCCAATTGCTTAGGGGTGGCCAGGTGGCTCAGCAAGTAAGAGCACCATCTGGAGCTCGGGATTGTCGGGAGTGTCAGGATGACCTGGATCAAATCTGGGCTCAGATACTCAGCACCACACCCAGAAATAACTGGCCATGTAACCTTGAGCAAGTTACCCGATTGCTTTTTTTTTTAATTTAAAAAAAAAATGACTTCACTCTGATGTAAATCGATTGTTGTTGCTATACCAAGGAGGCTAAAATTCCCTTAACAAGCAAACATTTGATTTATTTGCCCATAGAAGATTATAAGCAGCTTCATTTCATGGGATCTCGAGAAGGAGGAAAACTTTTGGTTAAGATGAACACCTGACAGGTACCAAAGGAGCCCAACTCTTGCATAAACACTTAAGTAAAAATGTAAAAGGGCACCAGATAATTCACAACAAAACAATAAATAAATGTTGTGCACATGAACACATTGAGAAGCCTTCTTGAGAATCCAGAGCCTGAAGCCTATAGATTCTCTGAGTTCTACAAGACGTATCAGACTCAACCCTAAACTCAAGAAAAATAGATTTTGAAGAATGTCTACCAGAGGACATGGACCCAAGGGCATGAAGCCACCATCAGCTTCCCTAAACAAAGTCTTCAGTCAACAAAATTAGGGCCCTGTTCTATTACAAAATCTTTGGGAACAGAACTAGCCCTCATAATTCATTGTACAAATAGACAGGACCCAATAGTGCACATAGGGTCACAGCATGACATTGAGACAATTCCAGAATGGAGATTGTTTAAAAAGAGTGAGAGAAGCTGAGATCAACATTCTTATTGGGTCACACAACAAGCAAAACTGAAGGCAGGAATTTCTGCAAAGAGATGAGCCTAGTTCCAGTCATTCCATCCAGTACTTTGACTACAGAGTAGAGAGAACCAAATAGAACATGTCTCCATCCAATAGTGTATAAGAATTGGGAATTGGGGGAGGATGCATGGAATGGCTCTGGAACAAAGTTCCAATCTAGAAACTGAGGCTGAAAATATGAATAAACAGAAGAAAAATCCTAATCCAATGAAGATAAACTCTAGGTTAAGAGAAACTCAAAGGAGCAGCAGAGTCAAGATGGTGGTATAGAAGCAAGAAAACTCCATGAACTCCCCCCATAACCACCTCAAATACCTATAAAATATGACTCTAAACAAATTTTAGAGCTACAGAACTCACAAAGTTAAAGAGAGAAACAAATCTCCTGCTGAAGACATCCTGGCAGGCAGATAGCAAGGGTTCATCACAGTGTGCTGGGAGCCGAGCCCAGCCCTGCTAAGCCCAGGGCAGGCCCACCAGCATCTGGAAAGGTCTTTGGGAAAGGGGATCACCAGCACTGAAGGTGGTTTCCAGAATTATCAACCCATAAATGCCAAAGAAAAAGTGAGAGGTCAGAATAGAACTCTGTTGCAACTAGGGACGTTGGAGGAGTGGGTTCGGCTCTTGACCCCAGAGCTAGAAGTGGCAGAGGTGTGGAGGCCCTGCAGCCACCTCCACATGGCTGCTTCAGAGCTCCTGGCCTGCAGATCATAAGGGGACCAAGTGACCATTCAGAGGGTAATCACTCTTTCTTTAACCTGCCTGGATTTGGACTGTAGTCTTGGGTGGAGGTCCTGAGGTGTGTGACCAGTGAGCCACAGTTTGTGGGGGCTGCAGTGATGGGGTACTCCCAATAGCTCCAGCAACTGCAAAAACTCCAGCAATTTGGGACAAAGCTCTCTCCTCTGGAAGCAGAGTTCTACTGTGGCAAAGAGCTCAAAAGGGAAATAATTGATCAGCAACATGAGCAAGCAAAGGAAGCAAAGCAAGCACAGCAATCCAACTTTAGGCTCCTTTTTTGGGGACAAAAAGGATCAAAGCGTGGAACAGGAGGAAGACAACAAAAACAGAACTCCTGAACCAAAAGCTTCCAAGAAAAATATGAATTGATTACAAGCCATGGAGGAGCTCAAGAAAGATTTTGAAAATCAAATAAGAGAAGTGGAGGAAAAATTGGGAAGAGAAATGAGAATGATGCAAGAAAATCAGGAAAAGAGAGTCAACAATCTTACTGACGAAAATAAAGCCTTAAAAAATAGATTAACTCAAATGGCAAAAGAGGCCCAAAGAACCAAACAACCAGAGAAGAATGTTTTAAAACCCAAATTTGCCAGATGGAAAAAGAATTTCAAAAGATCACTGAAGAGAATAATTCCTTCAGAATTAGATTGGAGCAAATGGAAGCTAATGACTTTATGAGAAATCAAGATACTATTAAACAGATCCAAACAAATGAAAAAATAGAAGTCAATGTGAAATATCTCATTGGAAAAACTACTGACCTGTAAAATAGATCCAGGAAAGATAATTTTAAAATTATCGGACTACCTGAAAGCCATGATAAAAAAAAAAACCTAGATATCATCCTTCAAGAAATTCTCAAGGGAAATTTCCCTGGATATTTTAGAACCAGAGTGGAAAATAGAAATTGAAAGAATTCACTAATCACCTCTTGAAAAAGATCCCAAAAAGAAAACTCCTAGGAATATTATAGCCAGGTTCCAGAGTTTTCAGATCAAGGAGAAAATATTACATTTATCCAAGAAGAAACAATTTGAGTATTGTGGAAACACAATCAGAATAACACAGGATCTATCAGTTTCTACCTTAAGGGATCGAAGGGCTTGGAATATGATATTCTGGAGGGCAAAGGAGCTGGGATGAAAACCAAGAATCACCTACCCAGCAAAACTGAGTATAATGTTTCAGGGGAAAACATGGTCATTCAGTGAAATAGAAGACTTTCAAGCATTCTTGATAAAAAAAAAAACCACGCTGAATAGAAAATTTGACATTCAAATACAAGAAGCAAGAGAAGCATAAGCAGGTAAACAGGGAAAAGAAATCATAAGAAACTTATAAAAGTTGAACTATTTATATGCCTAAATGGAAAAATGATAATTGTAACTTAAAAACTTTTCTCAGTATGAAGATAGTTGAAAGGAATATAAATGTGTGTATATATACACATACATATATATGTATACATACTTACATATGTCTATATAGGAGGGTATATGTGTCTATGAATACATATGTGAGTGTATGTCAGGTATACATAGACAGAGAGCACAGGATCAATTAGATAGAAAGGGATGATATTTAAAAGATAAAATTGAGAGGTGAGAAAGGAATATAATGAGAGGTGATGAGGAGAGACAGAATGGGATAAATTACCTCATATAGAAGAGGCAAGGGATACCTGTCACAATGGAGGGGAAGAACAGGAAGGCAAAAGGGAAAGGGTCAACCTTACTCTCACTGAATTTGGCTTAGGGAAGGAATGACATACACACTAAATTGGGTATCTTGCTCTACAGGAGAGTGGGGGGGAGGGGATGAGAGGGGGAATGATGGAGGTGAGGGCAGCTTGGGGGATAGGGTAGTCAGAAGCACACACTTTTGAAAAGGAATACAGTCAAAGTAGAGAATAGAACAAGTGGAGGGCAGGATAGGATGGAGGGAAATAGTCAGTCTTTCACAATATATCCACTAGAGAAAAGTTTTGTGTAAGTACACATGCACAACCTATATTGAATTGTTTATCTTCCCATTAAAGGTGGATGATGAGGGAGGAAGGGAAAGAATCTAGAATTCAAAGTTGTAAAATCAAATGTTTAATAAAGTATATTTATATTTTTATTATTATTATTTACATGCAATTGGGAAATACGATATAGAGGCACTGGGGTGTGGAGATGAATCTTGCCCTACTAGAAAGTCAGAGGAGGGATAGTGGAGGATATAGGAGAGAGCAGATTGGGGAGGAGGTATACAGTGGGATCACAGTTTTGGGGTGGTGGGTAGGGGAAAGATGGGGAGAAAATTTGTAACTCAAAATCTTGTGGAAATGAATGATGTAAACTAAAAATAAATATAAATTTTTATTTAAAAAAAGAAAATAAAGAAGGCAGTATTTTACAGAATTAATCTCTTTTCTCTACAGGAGAAATGGGTCAAATTATATTAAATTCTCAACTAATGTAAAAAAGAAAAAAAAAGAGAGAGAGAAACCCAAGGGTTAAATCCATAAGCAGAGAACTGCCCCAGGAACAAGTATAAATTTAGCCTTTAAAAAAAGAATGGCCTGACCACAAGGACTCCAAGAGTAGCTAGAAGAAATGAAGCAAGAGATAAAAAAAGAAAATATTAAAGAAATTGGAGGTCATGAGGAAAATAATGGAAAGAGAATAAATAGCCAATAATTGAAGGTAGAAAAATTGACCCCTGTATCAGCAAGCACCCCAAGCATCCTGAGTGTGGCAGCCAACACAGGTTCTTGGATCTGCTTTGATAAAGGAAAGCAACTCAAAATGGGTTAACAAGCTTACTTTAATCAGTCAAATATGTATCGTTTACCTAGTTCAGGGGAAAAAGGTCAGCACCCCAAAGTTCAGAATATACAGACAGAATTATCAAGACAGAGAAACAGATCAAGTAGACAGGTTTCCAAACTGTCCAACCATTACATCCATACCAAATCAACATCTGGGTTTTTCAAAGCTGGGGGGGGAGGCTCTCAACAACAGCTTCCCAGAGTCTCATCTGACCAAATCACAGAACACTTCTCAAAGTGACCCCCAAAACAAAGCCTCAAATCAGGGCTTATATAGCCTTCTCCTGGCTCAGAGAATGTAACAAACTTCTGGACCCACTGGCCAAGCAAAAAGTAACTACTGAAAAACAAGCCTCCCACCCCAGGCTCCAGGTGCACTTTAGCCTAGGGGCAGGGAAGATCTTAAAAATTTACATTCCCATTACAACCCCAAATTGTGGACTCCCTGAAAAATAAAATGGAACAAAAAGAACTGTGACTCTATGAGATAACAAGACAGGATCAAAAGTAAAAAAATAGAAGAATATGTTACTTACCTACTATCAAAGAAATCCTACATGGAAAATATAATAAGGAGAGAAATCTGAAGAATCATCAGTCTCCCTAAAACTATAAACAAATAAAAATCTGTATACCATATTTCAAGAAATCATAAAAGAAAATTTCCCAGAAATATTTGGACAAGAGGATGAAGTGAAAATAAAATGAATTTGTTGGTCACTTCCTAAAATTGAAAATAACCAGGAATATCATAATCCAAAATGAAAGTTTCTTGAAAAAAAAATACTGTAAGATTCCAGGAAGAAAGAGTTCAAATACCAAAAACAGTCATATCATATAAGAGTTTGACATACTTGCTTGGAGAGTCTCACAATACAATACTCCAGAAGACAAAAGAAAAAGCTTACAAAGTAAAAATATTTACTAAACTAGAAAAACTGAGTAAAATTCTAGAGGAAAAAATAGAACTTTATTATATATGCGATTTTTTAATTTCTTAAATATTTATTTATTTATTAGATTTGAGAGTTTATATTCCACAAAGTTCTTCCCTAAAGTCTCATTTTCACATGTAAGGGACCCTAGATTCTTGAAGTCTGTGCCACTGGCCTCATATACAATATCTACCTTTGTATAAAATATATATGTATATGTAAATATATTCATATATTTATCTATACATATATGTATATACATATATACATACACATATGTGCATCATGTATATGTGTATATAGAAAGATCTCTGCTTGCTGGAAGAATAAGTCAACTTCATATTCTGATAATGATTTCCTATTACCAACTAACTCTCAACCATAGTCGGAAACCTCAACTCTATAAAATAAAATTCACTGGATAAAGATTCTCATTCCAGGCCAGAATGCAAACTCTTTCACTGTATAAGTTTTGAATAGACTTTGAAGAGGAGGGACTTTTTGCTATTTGACCTGAAGGAGAGTAGAAGTTGATTTAGTATGTCATTAGGTTCATTTTAGACAAAATGTACCAAATCTAGATAAGGTTTTCTATGTAATTTCTCCAGGTTAAAGGTGGAAGATGCTAAAATTGGATGAAAGGAGCCTTGGGAGACAGGAGGCATGATAGGCATCTTGCAGTATTTGAAGGACTATTATATATAATGAGGATTAAGCAAGATATGTATCATATGTGTACACATATACATTTAGATACACACAATGCATGTAGATAAACATATATATATATACATATATATACACGTATACACACACACATTTTATTTACACATTTATTTGCTTGCCAGGCTGCACAAAGATATTGTAGAGGACAACAAAGAATGAAACTCCAAACAATCGGCCATGACAATTTGTTAAAAAGTTGGAAACAAATGTATTTTAGAATTATAGAACCAAAAGCAACTTAACCATTACAGATGTTACAAAGTGATGTTCGTTTCATTGGGGATTTTTTGGTTCAGATTAATGATCTTGAGGTCATTTCTTTATCCAATTCAATTTGCAAATACTTCTGCATGTATTAGCACATTTGTTCCTTACAACTTCTACTTTCTCACAATTTTCTCACAACTCATACTTTCATGAAGTAGAAAGTACAATAATTTGTTGTGCCCATTTGACAGATGGGGATCCAAAAAAGGTAAAGTGAAAGACCAAAGAGGTAAACTGTCCCAAGTTAAAAAGGGATTAAGTGATAGAGCCAGGATTTAGATGGTTTAACTCCACAGCCTCTCACACTCTCCCAAAGAATCATTTGGTTTGCTGATTAGATCACTGAGGTAAAAGAAATTGTTAACCCACTTGGAAGCAATGAAACAATTTGTGATGGCTTGATTTCATTCAAATATTTTCCTACCTGGTTTGGTGCCAAGTGGCAATGGAATTTTTGCTATTTAAAAGATTTTTTAGGTTAAAATCTTCAACAGCAAGTTGGGAAGGGACTTGTGATTGAAAGGGCTTTCACTTCTGTTACGTCTGTCTCTCATAAAATAGTCCCGGTGTAATTAACAAAGGGAAGCTTTCCAAAAACAAAAACAAAAGCAGGAAAACCCTGAAATGATATATCATCTATGCCTCACATTCTCCATGGTGCTTACCAGCTGGCCAGATATGGGAGAACACTAGAAAAATAAAAGTACTAATGCTATATAGCAGAGGTTCTTTATCTGGAATCCATAGACCTCCAAGGAGTCTGCAGATAAATTTCAAGGGGTCTTTGGACTTGGATGGGGAAATTTTTACATCTTTATTTTCATTAATCTACAGCTGAAATTTCTAGGTTTCTTCAATTATGAAGCTAAGTTTAGTCCAGAAGTAGCAACTCCCCCAGTGACCGACCAGAAGTATTATTCTCAGAAGGGAAACAAAAAGGGCTAAGAAGCCCTGTTCAGTAGGAAACTTTATCCAGGATACTGACTATCTGAACTGGAGTCATGGACCCAGGAGGATCTTTGGGAAATGACCTCAGATCAATCAACAGGTCAATATTCAAAGTCTTTGAGGGTTATTCATGTATGAAATCCCCCACATGGAGAAGTCTGTAGATTCTGATCTTTCAAAGGCATGAAGATACAATGGAAACACTTTGCTCCCAAATTCAGAACTTGTGAAGCCTTTCTGCAGCTGGTTCTAACCTACTTACCAGGTAAGGTAATAAAGAGATATGCTGATGATCATAGCTGGAATTAGGGTGCACTCAAAAGTGTTAGCCAGGAAGAGAAGTTGGACCCTCACTCTTTATAGACTTAAAGACATTAAAGGGAGATGAGCAACTGTGGGCCTCTGTATGACCAAGAAGTCTCAGGCTATATCTCATCCAAAACTGGCAAGAAGTCAGGAGAGTACAGTTCTGCCATTGCTTCTTTTTTTTCTTGTTTTAGATGAATGATATTGGAGATGGCTATGTCTTTACAAGCCACCACATGAGGTCAGGAGAATAAACCACTAGAAGTCCAAATTTAGTAGTACAGTCAATGTAAAGATTTATTGGAAGTCAGATGATGAATAGTGAAAGTCCTTTGTGACCTGCCAAACCCAGTCCAGAAGTGGCAAAATGGTGATCCCCAAATCCACAGGCTTTGATATGTTTGTATATTAATTTGGTGGGGTTAACACTGTGTATAAACTTAAGTCTGAACCACTTCTCCCTAAGGAGCAAGGTAGCATAAGTAGGAATGTATTCCCAGGTATTGGGAGCAGGAAGAATGTTTGTAATATCCATTCTTGTTATATTTTCACAATAAAGAACACTTAGTAGAAACTAATTGATATCAATTGATTGAAGAATGGGGGGGGGGCAACTAGTGGTGAGAGGATCATACCAAATTGGGAGTTCAAGATGATGACATTAGAGAAGAGACATTCCATGACCCCTCAGAGGTACACTTACAATGCTGAGAGAGAAATGTGGCCAACCTCACTCCAGAAGACTAAGTTGAGAATATCACTATATTAGAATCTTAAAATGATCTGTTTCTGATGTAATGCTCTGAGTATCTGGCCTAGCACTTCACTGGATCATAGATTTAAAGCTGAGAGCAACCAGTGACTTCATTTCCACTCTCTTTTTCTACTGTAATCTCACTTGTATCTGGAGGGTCTGGGCTTCCACTGATAGAAAAGACATCAATGTGCAAAAGGTATGACTAAGACAAGTGGGGTAAGCTGGAGACTTCGGTTTTTCTGAATTAAGTTGAATGGTCCCCTTCAGTGTGCTGGCCTTATTCTTTCTTGTTCTCTCCATTCCATCTCATTTATTTATTAGTTGCCCCATACTGAATTACAACTATATCTGGGGTCAAAATTGTGTTATGATTCTGTCAAAATTAGCATAGAAAAATCAGCAGAGAGTTGGATTTGGAGGTTGTTATGAAGAAAGCATGTGAAAGAGTCATCAAAATAAGTACCATCGCCATCGTCATTATTGTCATCATCATTGCAGTTGCCATCATTCCTTCAGGCAACTTACAAGATAAATCAGCATATGACTCACCAGGTTAACATATAACACAGGGAAACACAGAGGCACATAGGAAACATCCTCCGGGAATAGGACTTCGAGAGCTTTAGTGCTTAACCACAAAGAAGTGTCACCTGACTGCCCATTATCTTGCTTCTGCCAAGTCAAATAGCATTGCAGCCACAATAATAATGGGCCAACTTAGAGGATCCCATAGCCATACTCTTTCTTCCAGACTTTTTCTAACTACCCACAGGCAACCCACAGAACATAAAAGAGAGGCTGAAACAGTCCACAGGGCCAATGGTTCTTGTTTCTGTTGATTGGTACCAGAACTCGGCTGTCCTAACTTTCTGATATAAAAACTCATATCCTCCCTAAGTCTTTTCTTCTCCAGGCTAAATATTCAAAATTCCTTCAGTGATTCCTCTTATAAGCTATTTTCCAGAGGCATTACCTGCATTTAACATACTATACTTCTCCAATGTCTCTTTTAAAATGAAATTGACCATAATATCCAAGATAGTGTTAAACCAGTGAAGAATCTAATGTGATTTCTATGTTCTTCTGTGCATTATATTACTCTTTCAACCCAAGATTGTATTAACTATTATTTTAGAAGCTATATCATACAGTGACTTATATTAGGCTTATATTTAAACCCAAGATCATTTACATATAAACTGTTGTAAACCTATGTCTTCCATATGCTGTGACTCATAATTTTTGTTTTGGAGGGCACTTAAATGTTCCCCTAGAGGGCTGGTAGAGAACAGTTTTAAACCTATTCTATTTCTGTGGGCTGTTTTAGATAATACAGTTGTGTTGTATTCTTTTCTTTTTTAATCTCTGGACTTTATAGTTGTGCCTGTTAAATTTCATTTTATTGGATTCAGCATTCTAACCTGTCAAGATCATTTTGAATCTTGGTGGGTTTTTTTATCCATTGTATTACCTATCCCTCAACATTTTCAGTTGCTTTGCAATTTTATGAATTTCTATTTCTTCAGCCTCATAGCAGATTTTTAAAACATCAAATAGAATAGGATGAAAGAATAAGCATGGACAGCTAGGTGGTGCAGTGGGCAGAGTACCAGGCCTGGAGTCAGAAAGACTAATCTTCATGAGATCAAATTTGACCTCTTACTAGCTGTGTGACCCTGGGCAAGTCACTTAACCCCATTGACCTCAATTTCCTCATCTGTAAAACGGACTGAAAAAGGCAAACCACTACAGTATCTTTGCCAAGAAAACCCCCAATGGGGCCATGAAGAATCAGGCACAACTGAAACAAGTGAGCAAAGGAATGGGCCCCGTGGCATGCCAAATAAATCTTCCATCCAATTTGATACCTCTTGTTTCATTAATCAACACTGTTTGGATAAGTAGTTCAAATAGCTACTAAATTTGACTACGTACACTATGATCCTGGTAACATTTCTCCATCTTCTTCATCAGAGTATCATGAAATAAATTACCTTTTAGTATTTCTGGCCATGATATCATGTCTACTTTTTTCTGAGTCTTTGAAATATGCATTTCTAAAGTCTAAGGGATACATCTGACTATGACCAGAATTCCCTTCCTCTACTATTACAAGTGACACTATTGTTTTATCCCAAAATTCCCATTGTACATGTTACCCAGCAGTTCTTACTTCTTGAATGAAATGAAATTCAGAGCAACAGTTCTCATTACCTTCTCCAACATTATGAAATGAAATTGTTAACAAATTATGAATTTATTAATGTATCATATTCAAGTAGCAGAATATTTCCAACTTTATGCCATTATTTGAAGTCTTCTATTAGAACCACATTTTTCCTGTGTGTTAATGTGTCCTTTGTTCTATATTCAGAAAACATTATCCATATCCTCCATGTGGCTAGATAGCCTGTAGCAATTTCACCCCAAAATTCCAGACCTGTAATTTCATCAGAGTAGGGAACTCCTTAACATGAAATTTTCTTCTACCACCAAAAGTAGGCAACAAATATATATGACTTATATATAAAAAATATATGACTTATAATCTCTGAGTTGTCTGACATACTGAGAGGTGTAATGGGAATGTGAATTTAAGATCTTCCCTGTTCCTAGGCCCTTTGATAGGCTTAAGTGCACCTGGAGCCTGTGGCTAGAGGCTTGGTTTTCAGGAATGCCCACACCTTGGTGCTCTGTGATTGGGCAGTGGGTCAAGAGGGTTGTGACATTCTCTGTGCCAGGAGAAGGCTATATAGACCCTGATGTAAGGCTTTGTTTTGGGGCTCACTTTGAGAAGTGTTGTGTGATTTGACCAGACAAAACTCTGGGCAGCCATTGAGAGACCCCCTGGCTTTGAAAACTCAGATGTTGATGCTTCCCTCTCTGGTAACTGACTAGGTATAGATGTAATGGTCAGACAGCTGAAAGTCTGTCTGCTTGAAATGTTTCTGTCTTCTGGTAACTTCTGCTTGTAACCTGTCTTTATACTCTGAAGTTCAGGGTGCTGACTTTTTCCCCTGAACTAGGTAAATGATATGTTGGATTGATTAAAGCAAGATTGTTAACCTATTTTGAGTTGCTTTCTCTTAGAAAAGCAGATCTAAGAACCTGTGTTGGCAGCCACCCTGGTGATGCTGGGGTGCTTGCCGCAACAAGAGGTTAGGTAATTTGTCCACTGTCACACATTATGGTCAGGTCTTAGATTCCCCAGTCTTCCTGACTCCTAAGGTAGCCCTCTATCCACTATGCCATATTGCTTCCTAATTAGTCTCTAGTAGAGTCCCATTAGATTACTTCCATTTCTCATGCCTCCTGTTGTTACCCATATATGTATATATATATATATTCTTAATATATGGCAATATTCTGCATCTCTTTCCTTTCATTCCTTTTGGAAAAGATATCCTTCCATTTTCTTATTTTAACAATGAGTCCCATCTCAGAAAGCTTCACTTGTACTTACATAATCACAGTAAACACTTTATTGAAATTTAGACTTGCTTAATTCCCCATACTGAAGCCACAGGTATTGTTTTTGGCCTGTATTTTGTTATTTTCACTTGGAAATCATAGGGCATCTCTGCCTCTATGGTTTTTCTTTCTATGGCATGCCTGTAATCATGAATAATATCTGTTTTAACAGATTCATCTAGGCATTTCTCTCCTTCCCTGCCAAATTTCAGTTTGAAACTCTGCTGATCAGGTCAATGAGTCTCCTGCCAACTACATTCTTTCCGGTCTTTGTGAGATGTGCACTCCATCTCCTGCCAGAAACCCATAGCTTTGCTTTTATAGACCATGATCCAGAAAAAAACAAATTCTACCTCTTACAGTGAATTCAGGTAGCAGGACAAGATCAGGACCCTCAAGTCCTTAGTACTAGGATCTAGGGCAGTGCTTTTTTACTACATTAGGTGTAAAAACAATATGGTCCTGAGTCCTGGGTGGTGGGGTGGCAGGGTATCAAGGGAGGTGGAAGTAATTGGTTCACATATCCCTTCCACTTGCATAACACATTTTTGTCTTACAGGCATGACAGGATCTTGTTGAGGAGGTAATTTTTTTTCCTTCTACTTCTCTGACCTCCACAGTAGCATGACATAGTACCATAATGAGTTCCTATCCTCACCTGCTAGCTATTATTTAATTTTTCTGAGTTTCAGTTTGCTTCTCTGTAAAATGGACATAACACCTTTCCCAAGTCATTCAGGAAGTAAATAGAATGAAGCCAAGATTAAAACCCAAGTCTTCTGCCTCCAAATCCAATATATGTTGGGTTTTTTTATTATTATTATTATACAACACTGTATTTGTAGATTATGTGTGTGTTTTGTTTTTTGTTTGTTTTTTTAATGATATAATAATATTGAATGTCATTTCCTGGGCTGATATTTGGATAAGGAAATGAGTAGAAATGTCTGAATCACTTTCATAAAATAAATAAGCTGTGGAGTGTCCCTATAAATATCCTAATTTAAGGGGACCATTAAAACTGTGTCCTTCTAAAATTCCACAGCTGCAAGAAGCCCCTGCTGGGAGGGCTGATTCATGGTGTAGCTCACCAAAGGGAGGCTTTTGGAAAAGAAAATAAAGAAGGAGTAATCTTTGTGGCATGTCAGGGATCACAGTGGGATGGACCTCCCACATTCCACAGCCAGAGGTAAAAAATGAAAACAATCATCAGCTGCCACATTTGGTCTTTGAACTGGATCAAATTATTACAATCTGGATAGCTGACAACTCTCTATATCATGCTGCAAAAGCACTTGGAACTTGTCAAAGAGTTTCAAGATCACAGTAATATCTCATGTGATTCCTCATTAACTATCCCATGATGGTGGCAGGACAAAAATGATTATAATAATTTTACAGATGAGGAGTCTTCAGCCTAGAGAGGCCACTACTCTAGTTCAGACCTCCATCATCTCTTACCTAGATTATTGCAGTAACGTCCTAATTTGTTTCCCATCTTTCCAATAGTCCTCTCCACATAGGTATCAAATTAATATTCCTAAAACACAGGTCTGACTAGGTTAAATCCCGTTCAGAAACATTCACAGATAACATCGCTTTTAAAATGGAATACAAATTCCACTATACTGGCCAAGAATGTCACAGCTAGGAGGGATCTTCTAGTCTTGACATGGACCTTGACAAGAAACCCCTTCTATATCCCACCTGACATGGGGCCACAGGCCTTTCACTTTGAAGACCACAGAGGGGAGCTCACCATCTCCTGAGAGACCTCAGCCCACTATCTCAGAGCTCTAATTGTTGATGTTTCCTTTTATCAAGCCTCAATTTGCCTCTTTTAAAAATCTCTTTGCTCCGATTCTATCCCCAGGCACCAAGCGGAGCAAGTCTACTTGCTACTCCATACAATAAGCCCTTCAAACATGTTCAGACAGTTACATCCCCATCCCTCACCTCATCTTCTCTTCTGCAAGCAAAATATCTTCGATTCCTTCAACTGATTCTCATATGCTATGAACTTGATCAATCAATTAATAAGTTACTCAATAAACAACCATTAATCACCTACTATGTGCCACACACTGAGGATACAAATAATAAAGACAGACCCTGTCCTCAGCAAGCTCACAACACACAAAAGGAAGCTGAAAAACAGGAGGCAGGTAGGTATGGTGGAGAAGTTAGTAAGAGAAGTCCCAAAGCAGTGCAGTCAGGTGAGAAATGAGATGTCTGAGCTGAGTTATTTCCTTAAATGGAGGTTTAGTATTCATAGCCCCACCCTCTAATCAGAGAGCTTCTTTAGTATCCTGATTTCCTTCTTCAAGTCAGTCTCCAGCTTATCAATGAACTCTCTAGAATGTGTTGTCCAGAAGTCAATGCAACCCTCCATATATGGACCTGACAAGGGCAGGTAGATGGCACAATAGATAGAGTGTTGAGCCTAAAGTCAGGAAGATCTGAGTTCAAATCCATCCTTAGACACTAGCTGTGTGCCCTGGATGAGTCACTTAACACTGTTTGCCTTAGTTTCCTCACCTGTCAAATAAGCTAGAGAAGAAAATGGCAAACCACTCCAGTATCTTTGCCAAGAAAACACCAAATGGGGTCTCAAAGAGTCAGGTACAACTGAAATAACACAACATCAACAGGGCATGGTAACACCTTCCTCATCCTGGACACAATGCATCAACATGCAGCCTGAGATTGCCTTAGTTTTCTTCACTGCCCTACCACACAATTCACTCATAGTGCTACTCTCTAGTGACTTCTCCCCATTTATACATGCGAGATGGATTTTTAAAAAATTATTTGGTCCAGTGTTCTAGCCTGAAGATATCTAAATCCTAACTCCATCATCCAGCTTTCCTCTTCCATTCAAATAGAACCTCCCTGAAAGAACACTGCAGTTGGAAGACTTCCGGTTAAGTGCAGACTCTGAAAGTTACTAGCTATGTCAATGTAAGCAAGTCATTTAAACTTTCTGAGCCTCAATTCATCCATCTGTAAAATGGGAATGTTTGTGTTTGTACTACCTAATAGATAAAGGAAAGCATTCTATAAACAGCAAAGCACTATGGAAATGTGAGTAATTATGATTAGTAGCAATAGCAGTAATATCAAAAACTATGTAAGAAAGGGCTCCTTCCAAAGCACTCTTCTAAGTGTGTTTAAATAATTCTCTTTTTCTCCCTGAAGCATTAATTATTTAATAGAGAAATTTAGGAGGGCAGGAAAATTTAAAGCTGTTAAAAACTACTTCCCATCTCAGAAATGAAAATATAAATCAATGGAAAACAGGGCTCAATATGTGTTCTTTTGATTTGCACACAAAAGTTTTCAGGAGCACATCCATTATGTGAAATGAAATAATAACCAACATTTATTTACAATCCTAAATTTGGCAAAAATGCTTTACATATATTATTTCATTTGAGTCTCTGTATAGCCCTGGGAGGAAGGTACTACAGGGTGTATGATTCTCATTTTAAAACAAAGTGACTGATAGAAGTTAAATGATGTGCCCAGAGTCTGCATCAGAATTTGAACACAGAGCTCGTTGATTCCAAATCCAACAATCTATCCACTACGCCATTGTGCTCCTATGTGTGTGCATGTGTATGCATATGGATATATATGTGTATATTTACATATACATGCATGAAAGATGATTGGAGAGATCAGAATACTGTTGTCTTTGTCTCCATAACACAAAGAGTATCCTAAGAAAAAAAACGAAGGATTCCATCAATGGAATCGAAGTGTTTCTCACCTCATTGGAGGCTGGGAGCCTTGTGAGCCAGCTGTCTAGATTTTTAATTGAATTTTTCAGTTTTCCCCTATATGGTTTTTGGCACGAGGCAGATGCATCCTTGGAGCAGTGCCTGAGGTTCATCTTTTTTCCTGTTATTGAATAACATTGTACTAAAGATGAAAGAAAAACACAATCAACAATGTGGAGAAATGCACCATGAAATAGTATGATTGTTTCTCCCTCTCTGGTTGTATCAATATATTACATCAGAAATCCAGGTTTTTAAAAAAAAAGTAAAAATAAGAAAAGAAAGAATGATGCTGTTATATAGATGGCTCATTCATATGCCAAACATCTGGATTTGGGGGAACATCTGAATCGGCTTCATTCTCCACATCCAAGCCAGATGTTTTGCTACCATGTTATACTGTGAATAGATACTATTCTAAATTCATCAAGATATCAATCCAAATCTTATCCCTGACAAACTGAACAACAGTATAGATGTTCTTCTTTCTGTATCCCTTTGCTCCCCTATGAACTTACAAGGAAAAAAAAAGCAATTTATGGAAAACCAAGTGAATCACCATTGGCCCATGACACTGAAGTACCTAACTAAACTAAAATTTCTTCATACTTACTTCAAAATATGTTTTCCTATGGGCATCCCCTGCCCTAATATAGATCACGGCCCCTCCACATTTAAGTAGATATTTTCATGAATTATAGCCATAAAAAATTCATCATCTATTGACTAAGATTATGTTAGTGAGCCTCCCTGAAACTAGATGGGCTAATCCTCAGACAAAAGATATATTATGTTGCTCTTCCCATCCATACCTTAAATTAGAATGTCAGAAAATGTGAATGTTCATCTCCACCAATAAGTTTAGGTCTGTGTCCATTCTGAGATCAGTTCTGGGCCCTATACAGGAGGTATAAAGGAAATCCCTTGAATCACAAAGCTTTTAACTCAGTGTTTCAATTATCAACGCTGGTGCCCCATACCCATTACATAGGCCCCTTGCCTTAGCCCTGGTTTCAGACTGTAAGCTGGGCCCTTATTGTTATTCAACAGTCCTTGAGTCCCTAGCTCATTCCACACCACAGCTAATCAGGATTTTTTTTCTCTTTTCAAGTTTCCACCTTAACAGTTAACAGAAAATTGTTTATTCCACTACTTCACTGAGAAAACTGAGGCCCTCATTAGTGAACTCTCAGTTCTCATCCACTCCTCAAAACTTCTCAGCAGCTTCATTCATTCTCTCCTCCTTTCTCTGTCTCAAGAAATGAGATAGTCTCAAGAACATCATAATATCATTATATTCTCAAGACATTCTCACTAATGTTAAACTGGGCAGGTTGGAGAGAGTGTCTGCTCCTATACATTTGTAAGTCCTAGGAATTCTTGGCCAATCCTCTTGTTCCCCTGCTGGACTAGTCCTCGGGTAACATTCTGATAGGATTCCATTCTTTCTGGATATTAGCTTGTTTCTGAAGATGGGATTTTTTTTTCCTCCTGAAAACAAGCAATTCCATTAAAGGAAGAGTATTTACAATGCTGCCTACACATAAGTGAAGCATTCTTATTAATTTACCAAAAATAAAAATCTAGGGGCAGCTAGGTGGCACAGTGAATAGAGCACTGGCCCTGGAGTCAGGAGGACCTGAATTCAAATCCAGCCTCAGACACTTAACACAAAAACTAGATGCATGACCTTGGACAAGTCACTTAACCTCAACTGCCCTCCAAAAAAAAGGCAAAAATAAAAATTTATAAAGACTATTAAAATTATAATAAGGGGGCGGCCAGGTAGCACAGCGAGTAAGAGCACCGGCCCCAGTGTCAGGATGACCTGGGGGATCGAATCCAGGCTCAGACACTTAGCACCCACCCAGAAACATCTGGCTGTGTAACCTTGAGCAAGTTACTTAAGCCCAATTGCTTAGGGGTGGCCATATGGCTCAGCGAGTAAGAGCACTGGCCCCAGTGTCAGGATGACCTGGGGGATCAAATCTGGCCTCAGATACTTAGCACCACACCCAGAAATAACTGGCCATGTAACCTTGAGCAAGTTACTTAACCCCAATTGCTTAAAAATAAAAAAATAAAAATAAAAATTATAATAAGATCTCCCTATCATTAAAGTAATGTTCACTGTCTACACAAATTTTCAGAAATAAAACATGACATTCCAAAGTACAGCACTCATTTAGCACTGTCCAATTTGTTATGTGGGTACCAGCTCCTCAGATAACACGAAAATCTGCTTGTCAGGAGATTCTGCTTCTAACCTGCCCTGACACATTCCATTTTCTACAGAGGCTGCTAAAAGTATGTTCCCATATATAAAGCCTAGACAACCTTTGCCCAAAGCAAGTTCAAGAATGTATTTTAGTGACGAGGTATCCTCTATACTAGAATGGGTTTTTACCATTTTATTTTATATAATTTAATTAATACATAAATATATATATATAAAATAGTAATTTTATATAATTTAATTTAATATAAATATGATTTAATATAATTTATATTATTATTTATATAATTATCAACAATAATAATCAATAACCACAATTTAAATTGCTTCTAAAAGTTTACAAAGTGCTTTATATATGTTTTCAAATTTGATCCTCTCAAAAACTTTGAGAAGTAGGTGCTATTATTATCCCCATTTTACAAATGAGGAAACTGAGTTACAGAGAAATTAAGTGACTTGCCTAGGGTCACACAGATAGCAAGTGTCTGAGGTAGGATCCAAGTTCTTGTCTTCTTGATTCTAAGTCCAATGCTGTATGTCATTCAGCTACTTCAAATGAATGAATGAATGAAAAGGCACTATGTGCAAAGCCATCTTCACCTTTCTAACCCTAGCTTTGAGAATAGTAATTAAAGCAATTCTAACATTCCTAGGAAGGATGTGTCAATCAAGTTTCCCATAGCTCTAATCACCATCATGGGGATTTATCTGATGAAAAAAAAAAAAAACCTTTAGAGTTGCAAGTGACAAGATGAAATCTAGTATGAAACTTACTTAAGGCATGAAACATCCTCAGAAGTGGTCATCTGGTCTCTACCTGAAGACGCTAGAGTATAAGGAGTTTATCATCTCCTCAAACAGATAACTCCATGTTGGAAGTTTTTATTTGCACCAAGCTGACATCTGTCCCTCTGCAGCCTCCTCCTTTGTACCTAGTCTCTGCCATTAGACCAGATGGAGGTAAACTGATGTGTCTGCTACAGGACAGTTCAAAGATACTTAAAATTAGTTGTCATGCCTCATCCCCATCCTCAATCCCTTAATATGGAAGCTGGGGTTTTTTTAAGTCTTTAGAAGTCTATTCTTATGAAAGGTAAAAAGGTAAAGTTAAAATCTTCAGTTCCTTCAATTGATTTTCATGTGATATCTTCTTCTGTCACCTTGTCCCCTTATACCCTCTCTTCTGGACCTTCTCCAGTTTATTAGAATCATAACCATAGGATACTTGGTCACTAAAATACCTTTTGGAACTTGCTTTGGGCAGAGATAGTCTAGACTCTATATATGGGAACATACTTTTAGCAGCCTCTGTAGAAAATGGAATGTGTAGGGGCAGGGATTGGGGGACAATTGTGCTTGGGAGATGATTCTTTGTGGGGAAGGAGGGGTAGAGTAAAGGGGACAGTCTTCTGTGGTCAGGTATGCAGTCATATTGAAAAAGAGGGTAGCAGGGTTGCAGAGTTGGAGGAAATTGGACTCTGGGAAAAAGACAAGACCCCAGTGCCATGGGGTCAGGAGCCAAAGTTTGAGTAGGCAAGTTGCACAGTACAGGGAAAGGCAGACAGATGGCCTAGAGATGTATGACAAGCAGGCCAGAGAACTACCACAGGATAGGCTTCCTAGATCATACTGTCCTGGGGCAAGCCATTATTCACTCTACCCTAGTTCCAACTCTGTAGTTTATTATTATTCTTTACAAAATGTAGCCTGTAGAGTAGAACTGAATATAGCCAGATGTAGTCTAAAAGACCTTCCTATTCTACTGGCCCCTTCTAGTCTCATTGATCCATTTATTTTAAGTATCAAAAGGTCCTTATATCTGAGCCCCACTTGTGATGCTTCTCTCTGATGCACTGTTCATGGTCATGGTTCTCCAACCCACTCACTATTCATGATTTCCCTCCTCTGACTTTCAGTATTAGTATGGGCCCTACTGCCTGTTCATCTACTCCTTACAGGCCCTTAATCCTAGGACTTCATCCTAATCAGTGACCACAGATGTACATGCTTCGGTGCCAATAAGGATAATAGCTTATATCTGTATAGCACTTCATAAAATGCTTTACAAAAATATTTCAATGATTTCATTGGATTTTTACAATAACCCTGAATGCCAATGCTGAAGAACATTTTGGAAGATTTTTTTTTCTGGTCTATAAATAAAGGGGTTGTGTGAAGAGGGAGATTTATTTTCTTAGTAGAAAAATATCTTAAAATTCCCTCCTCAAATTTACCTGCCTATGTCTTGATTTCTCCTTTTCTCCTTTACTTTATATTCTATTTATATTTGTTATGCTACGGAGAATGATAATTTCCAGGGGATGCTATTTTCATACACCTATTAGGGAAATGAATGTAAAGTGTGTCAAATGTTTTATATATGCACAGACTCAGAATTACGCAACTGTTGGGACCTGAGATGGAAGGGTAATATCTTTTCTTCCCCGTCCCAATTAGATTATAGATACCTTATGAGTAGAGACTATACTTGTTTTATCTTTGCATCCCCAGTACCTAACTCAGTGCCTTATACATAGTATGATCTCAGTAAATGTTGATTGAGTTAGATCATATAAACCCTCTCAGTTCATTAACACTCTACCACCACTGAAGCAAAGGGATAAGAAGACTGTCCCTCAACTCCCCATATCTTTCTCCTTTTTGAGAGAAATTATTATTTTTCTCTCATATTCATAACCAGTTATTAAGATTAAGGTTTTTCCTTCCTATTTCCTCATTCAAAGCCTAGTCCTTGTGAAGGATGGTGCTGATAGATGAGATTGCCCAAATCTTCAGGGATACATGCTTTTCCATCTTGGACAAGATCCCATTCAACTGGAACATAAGTGACTTGGGTGAAGGTAGATCCCTTTGTCTAAAATGCCTGAATTGGCTGGGGGTGAGGGTATGGGGGGAGACACCTAGGGATCAGGGAGAGATCAGGGTAGAGATGAGTAAGAGTGACATCATTAAAGCAGGGCCCCCAGCCCCTCATTAGAATAGGCCCATTTCTCATTATACTATTCATTCTCAACTCAATAATTGTTAACCAAAGTTGATTTCTGCCTGTCAGGAACACCCACTCTCCCAAGGGTACATAGGCATTCTGTGACCTGCAAACTTCTTTTGGTTTAGGAGAGAAAGCCACTGCCCAGTATATTTCATTAATTATTTGCTAGCCATAATTAATAAAATGATTGTTAATTACCCAGAAATTGTCTCCTGGACCTTTTATACATCACATTATGATATCTTTATCCCTCCCCCATGGATGCTTTTGATTTTTATTTCATTTTTTCCCACCCATACAAACGTTGTAAGATGAAACACAGTATGATTTGTCCCGAAACTCTCACCCCCTAGGAATAGTTATTAAATGGTCTTGAATTATTGAATTGTCCTGAATTACAAAATACATCATTTAATGAAGGTTAGCAGGGTGTGGTAAGGCTGGAATTAGAATCCTAGCTCTTAATCATTGTGTAAGTTTGAACGAATCATTTTTCCTGCCACTGTGCTCCTTTGGCCTAGACTTCATCATGGGCTTTTTCTTCCCTCACCCCCTACCTTTTCAGTTTTCTTTTATATATTGTCTTCCTCCATTAGACTGTTAAGTTCCTTGAGGGTAGGGACTGTTTTTCTTTTTCTCAGTTAGGTCCCCAGCACTTAGTATA
Organism: Petaurus breviceps papuanus; assembly: GCF_028583685.1. Taxonomy (NCBI): domain Eukaryota; kingdom Metazoa; phylum Chordata; class Mammalia; order Diprotodontia; family Petauridae; genus Petaurus; species Petaurus breviceps. The sequence continues at coordinate 1,612,443 of NW_027187325.1, read as the reverse complement.
GTGTCTAGCATATAATATGCCCTTAAATGTTTATTAACTGACTGATTTCACCTCCCTAGACCTCAGATATCTTATGTATAAAATGAGTGTCTTGAACTCTATGGAACTCTAAGGACTCAGTCATCTCTGACTCCCAATAATTGCATAATTCTGTGTCTCTGCATATAGAGAACATATGCCATACTTCCCATTCATTTTTTCTAATAGAGGTGTGACAACAGTAACCCCTGGATATTTTAATCCCCATAGCATAAATAAGGAAAGTGGGCCTTGCCCCAGATTACATGCCAAATCAGCCAGAAATATTGAGGCTACGAGCTTAGTTTCCTGGTTCTGTCAAATGTTTAAGTTTAGCCATCCCTAGCACTGCTCTCATTTTTTTTCCTAATCTATTTAAGGTAAAACACTTTTCCCTCAAAATTGTTCTTCTCCAGATAGGTAGTACTGTCCTTCTACACATTAACTGTCTCTGTGTGTCTGTCTCTCTTTCTCATACACACACACACACACACACACACACACACACACACCCCACACACTTAGTCCTATTCTCTATTTCTCACTGCTCTTGCTCTATATGCTTCCAAGCTCTGTAGGTCCCTGACTAAGGAAGGTGTGAACAACACTTCCTGATTTAGTCTCGTCAGCTAAAGTGCAGCAACTGATGAAAGCCTGATGAAATACACAGACATGAAGGAAGAGAAGGGAAATGGGAAACAGGAGGGCAAGGAACAAGGGTGATTTTTCCCCAGTGAAATGTAGCTGTCAATTCCAACCTGGAAGAATTCAGTAATATAACATACATACACAGGCATGCACACACACACACATCTATAATACTCAGACACATGCACTCAAACAACATACTAACACATGCAAAGCACATATATTCCCATGTAAACATATCATATATTCACATGCTCACACACAGAAAGCAAACAAATACACGGAAGTGCAATTACACACACACAATAGAAAGACATAGAGGGAGTAATATATATCCATTCACATATGTAACCAATGCCAGTTTTCCTCAAAAGCCTTTCAATTTCTAGACACTGTAAGTTACTTAATGCCCTATAGAGATACATTAATTCTAAGTAAAATTCAAGTTCTCTTCAGACCCTTCTCCTTACACATCCTTTTCTATGCCTCCATGAGCTCCATTTAAGTTATCAGTGTTCTCATACTGCCTTCTAGCTGCCCAAAACCTGATATAATCCAACTAGCTTTTCCTCCTCTATGCTGCAGGCCTTTTATTCCCTCACTTCTCCCAAAAAGTTAGTTTGTTTAAACCAATTTGTGATAAGGTATTAAATGACTGAAAAGAACTTAATAGGATGCTCGACCTATATAAAACACAAATTTTGATAGGACTCTTCAATATCTTTTTTTTATTTTAAGCAATTGGGGCTAAGTAATTTGCTCAAGGTTACATGGACAGTTATTTCTGGGTGTGGTGCTAAGTATCTGAGCCCAGATTCGATCCCAGGTCATTCCGACTCTGGGGGCAGTGCTCTTATTCGCTGTGCTACCTGGCCACCCCTACTCTTCAATATTTTAACCCAAATGTGTATGGTTAATGGTGGTGTGAGACAGAAGAAAACTATGAATATATTTGGTCAATATCCCAGCTGACCCATGCAGCCCTGCAGTAGCTGCAGTAGGCCACATTTAAAATCAAAGACAAGATGTCATTTAATCATTAATTAGCCAGCAAAGGAGCATACTATATAGTCTTCCCATTAGTTGATGCTATGTTTAAGCCAGATGATCCCATCAAGATTCCACTGATACAACAACAGAAACTTTCTTCTCTGTATCTGCACAAACTACCCACTTTACCAAGCTATGAAGTTTCAACTTTTTGTAGCCATAGGCTTCATTAACTATAGAGGTTTCAAAGGAAACTGGTAAGTGCTCCTCTCATGGAGCACTTTACACAATTGTCTCCTAAAAGCCTTCTCTGGTAACTTCCTCACATTTTCTTTTGGAATATTGGAGGGACAGTTCTGGAGAACTCACCCTGACCTATGTTCTATTCCACCTTAGCCACACAAGTCAAAGCAAAGATCATGTGAACAATTGCATATCCAGGGCTCAACAATTCTACAGGTGAGAGTTGGCTAGGTGGTGCAGTAAATGGAGCACTGGCCCTGGAGTCAGGAGGACCTGAGTTCAAATCCAGCCTCTGACACTTCACACTTACTAGTCATGTGACCTTGGGCAAGTCACTTAACCCCAATTGCCCTGCCCTCCCCACTCCAAAAAGCAAAAACAAACAAACAAAAAACCCAGTTCTACAGGTGAAAAAGGAAAAAAAGGAAGGGAAAGGAAACAAATTATTATGCTTGTTTCCTCACAGTCTGGCAGGAGACAGAGTAGTGGCCAGTCTTGCCCACTCTGGTCCTGTCAACTACTCCCTGCTCTGGCCTCCAGACTGGTTTAGTTGCCTTATTGCAGCACTGACCTCAGAATTGCTTCTTTTTTACTCTCAGGACATTTATTTACCACATGTTATGCTACTTGAATGAGAAATCTAATTCTGGGGGACTTAACCCCTTTATCCCTAGAACTCTCACACTGGAGCCTCTCTCTCCTTCAATTGCCTAATAATTATATCTAGGCCCAGCTCCAACCACACTTTACTTCACTCCCAGACATCTCCTCTCCAGCTGCCACTCTATAGCAAATGTAGCCTTTTTCCCTTTCTTTCTAGTAATGAAAGTATAATCAAATCAACTATCACTGATCCAGAAAAGCATTGTCACAAAACCAATGCAGCCAAGATTAGAAGGATAGCAGTAAACAGGAAAAAAAAAATATAGCAAGTTTCTCTGATAAAGGTCCCATCTCTCAAGTACACAGAAAACTGAATCAAATTTTTAAAAATACAAATCATTCCTCAATTGGTAAATGGTCAAAGGATATGAACACACAGTTTTCAGATGAAGAAATCAAAGCTATCTATAGTCATATGAAAAAAGAATGTTCTAAATAATTATTGATGAGAGAAATACAAATTGAAACAATCCTGAGGCACCACCTCACACTTATCTGATTGACTAACATGACAGAAAAGGAAAACAACAAATGGTGGGGGGGATTTGGGAAAATTAGGACATTAATGCAAAACGCATTGGTAGAGTTATGAATTGACTCAACGGTTATGGAAAACAATTTAGAAAAAATACCCAAAGGGCTATCCTTTGAGCCAGCAATACCAATACAAGTCTGTTTCCAAAAGAATTTTTTTTTAATTGAAAAGGACCCATGGGTACAAAAGTACTTATAACAAACAGCTCTTTTCATGGTGGCAAAGAATTAGAATTGAGGGGATGCTTATCAAGTGTGGAATGGCTGAATACTTGTTTTATTCCATAAATTAAAAATAAAATAAAGATATTTTAAAATGTTAAAATTATTTTTACATGTAATTGGATAAAATTAATATCTTTAAATAAGTAAGATATGTTAATATGTTTTCCTATGACTCACCTCATCATCCCTGTAATTCTCCCTGACCACCACTGCCTTACAAAGTATTGTCTCCACTATTCAAATGTAAGTTCCTCCAGGGAAGACTTCATTTGGTATTTGTATGCCTACTATTTAGTACAGTACTCAGAACAGTGCATTTAGCACATGGTATATGTCAAAAATATTACTAAATGTTTTTTTTATTAGGAAAGTAGGCTACTTTTTCTTCTATTTTGCTCCAAAATTTCTTTTTTTGTCCCCTGTGCCCCTTTATTTACTGCTATTCTCTATCACCCAGGTTTTCTGGACTAGTATTTATGGGTTCCATCAATGCATTTCAAGCCCACAAACATTGCATGGTTGTGGGGTCCTGATTGGTAGAAGCCATAATACACAGTAAGAAGTGAAAGCCATAAACTTAAATTCTATGAAAGGTGGAAGCCCAGACATGGTGATCTGTTTAAAAGTCATAATTCAGAAACTGAGTCATAATTTAGATAATGTGACCAATACATGGCCACTACATGACCAGTAGCCAACCTTGAAAGCCTAGATATTTACCCAACAACATTGGGTAAAGCATGAATGTCTGGGAACCAGGTTCAATACGAAGCATAAACTAAAATATTAGCCAAAACATTAACTAAAAAACAAACAAAACTCAAAATATCCACCAATCCACAGTAAAGCACCCTATGGCTCCTCTTCTTTATGTCTGATTTCTATAATTACCACAGGGATTTGGGGGGATCTTTGTGGGGATCTGTTGTATTGTCTGGCAGCTACACCAGATTGCCCATTTGTAAATAAATAATCATGATGACTGATAATCTGGATCTCCTTCACCTCTTCCTTTCTTATCAAACTCACCTCATGATATGGAGGACATACAAGGTTTCCTAGCCAGGGGAATTCTGTACCTTACAATGGTAAAATTAGTTTTGAAACTCTTATTTCTTGCTCTGTAATCTCTTCGATGTTGGTACTCCTTCCAACTGTGCACATTGCAACCTATCCATGCCTTCCTATACAATGTGACTCTTCTATTTGTCTTCCTATAAGTCATTCACAATGGACACACTCAACATGCTGAAAAAACTTTCCCTAGCTCTCTTGACATTGCATTTGTATCAATATAGCATAAAAGTTTGTCCTTTATTCCTTCTTCTTACTAATGGATAGCCTACTTCCTTTTATGAAAAGTGTGTCTTTGCAGAGTACTACAATGAATATTTTCACTTCACTTTAAGTCTTTTACCTACAATTGCGCTGGTTGGATGAGTCATTCCACTACACCAAGTACCAAGATGTAGCTAACAGCATCAACAAGTCATTGTTTCCTCTTGACTTATAGCATATGAGTATTGGATTTAGAATGCCTTTTGGCTCAGAGGAGAGATTAAGGCACTTTCAGTTCTGGTTAAATGTACTTGAACTGTACCTAGCTCAGAATCACAGAATTTAGGCATTAAGGGAGCATTAGGATGTTCTATCTGTCTATTTTTTACCCCCCAAAGAAATGTCCATTTGCAAAGCAACCAACCCCAGCCTGGAGTGGCAGAAGTGGCAGCTGCAATAGCAGCAACAGTGGCTACTTCCAGAACTCTGGACCCAAAGATAGTGGGGGATCAAGTGGCTGATCAGAGGGAGATTTCAGGGATCTCTTTGCTAGAACTGAGGCAGGATTCTCTTGCTTTGCCTTGCTTAGATCTGGGTCACAGTCCTGGGTGGTGGTCCTGGGGTGAAGTAGAGCACTGTCATGGTGGAGCTTGTGACAGTGGGGAAAGGGAACCCTCCTCAGTTCCAAGGCAGAAAAGGGTGCTTTGGGTCACTCACAGATGAGAACACAGGCCAGTAGAAGAGTAAATACCTCTGCTTTGAACATACCACCTTGGAAGAGCTATAGCTGTAAAAAAAAACCCAGAAGGCTGGGACAGGACACCCATTCCCACCTGCCCTGGAAGCAGAGTCCTACCTTGAAAAAGAGTTAAAAAGCCAAGAATTTGGTTGGGAAGGTTAGCAAACCATGTAAAAAATCTCAGACTATAGAATCTTACTTTGATGACAAAGAAGGCCAAAACATACAAACAGAAGAAGAAAACAAAGTTAAATCTCTGACATTAAAAGCCTCCAAGAAAAATATTAATTGGTCAAAAGCCATGGGGGAGCTCAAAAAGGATTTTGAAAATAAAGTAAGTGTAGTAGAGGAAAAATTGGGAAGAGAAATGGAAGTGATGCAAGAAAATCATGAAAAACAAGTCAACAGCTTGCTAAAGGAGACTCAAAAAAAAATACTGAAGAAGATAACACCTTAAAATATAGACTAACCCAAATGTCAAAAGAAGTTCAAAAAGCCAATGCGGGGAAGAATGGCTTAAAAATAAAAATTGGCCAAATGGGAAAGGAGGTCCAAAAGCTCACTGAAGAAAATATTTCCTTCAAAATCAGAATGGAGCAAAAAGATGCTAATGACTTTATAAGAACTCAAGACATTATAAAACAGAACCAAAGGAATGAAAAAAAAAATAGAAGACAATGTGAAATATCTATCTCATTGGAAAGACCACTGACCTGGAAAATCAATCCAGGAGAGATAATTTTAAAATTATTGGACTATGTGAAAGCCATGATCAAAAAAAGAGTCTATACATCAAAGTAAATGTTAAAAAAATTAAAAGAAATTGAAAAAATATACTGAAGAAAATAACATCTTAAAAAAAAACAAATTAGTCAAGTAGTAAAAGAGATAAAAAATTAACTGATGGAAAGTATTCCTTAAAAAGAATTGACCTGGGGAGCTGAGGTGGTACAGTGAATACAGCACTGGCCCTGGAGTCAGGAGGACCTGAATTCAAATCAGACACTTACCACTTAGTAGACATGTGACCTTGGGCAAGTCACTTTACCCCAATTGACCTCCCTTCCCCCTCCAAAAAAAAAAAGCAAAAAGAATTGACCTCATGGAAAAAGAGATACAAAAGTTCACTGAAGAAAATTATTATTTAAAAATTATCCTTGGGCAAGTGAAAGCTAATGATTCCACAAGGCATCAAGAAAAAATAAAACAAAATCAAAATAATGGGAAAACAAATAAAATGTGAAATGTGAAATATCTCATTGATGAGCTATAGGCTCTGGGATCCCCCTTGAGCTCTAGTTGAATCTTTCTAGATAAGGCATTTGCCTGAGATTGTAGGCCTTTCATTGGCTTTGCCCAAATCTTTAGCCCTCCATTATCCAGCTAGTCCCCACCCTTAATCTTCCCCAAATATCTATACCCAAATCAACTGTTGCACCCTTGAACTGGCCTAGCCCATCATTGTCTATTGTCTCTAGGTAGCCTCCAGCAATTTCCCACCCTTAATCACTCATTACTGAAGTCTGACCTCATCTCATTCCTCCTGAAGACCCTCCCTAAATTCCTCCTCTAGACCACCCTTAGATTCCTCCCACAACCTTTCTGCCCCATCTTGTCCCCATGTGGTGTGAGAGCACCAGAGAATTTTCTAGCACATACTGGTTCTGTGTCAGATGATTATGGCCCACTTGTTCAATACAAGCCTTATAGATACCGAGCCTCCTTGAGAGTCTACCCAATATGGCGAACTTTTAATAAACTTTGCTTTTCTTTGGCTGAGAGAAGACTTTAGTCAAATTCATTTGGCAGGACCCAGCGTGTTGGTATTTTGGGGCCTCATGCACCCCTAACCCTATACCTCATCATTTTATGATGACACTTTTCATCATGGGAAATGGGAAAAACTACTGACCTGGAAAATAGATCAAAGAGAGATAATTAAAGAATTATTGGACTATTTGAAAGCCATGAACAACAATGAAAAAAAGATCAAAGACATCACATTTCAAGAAATTATAAAGGAAAACTGCCCCCAATATCTTAGAACCAAAGGGTAAAATAGAAATTGAAAGAATCCACTGATCACTTCCTAAAAGAGATACCAAAATGAAAATTCCTAGTAATATTACAGCCAAACTACAGAGCTGCCAAATCAAGGAGAAAATATTGCAAGCAACCAGAAAGAAACCATTCAGAAACTGTGGAGCTACAGTCAATGTTGTATAATATTTAATAACTTCCACTTAAAAGGAGGACTTAGAATATATTATTCCAGAAGGTAAAGGGCAGGAATTACAACTAAGAATACCCTACCCAGAAAGATCAAGTATAATTGTTCAAGGGGAAAAAATGGACATCTAATGAAATAGTGGAGTTTCAAGCATTCCTAAAAAAAGACCAGAGCTGAATAGAAAATCTGACATATATTTAAGCACAAAACTCAAGAGAAGTATAAAAAGGTAAACATGAAAGAGAACTCATAAGGGACTTAATAAGGTTAAACTGTTTACATTCCTAAATGGGAAGATAATACAAGTAAGAGTGTTATCATTACTAAGGCAGTTAAAAGAAGTCTATATAGACAGAGGGCGTGTGTATTAGTTGACTATGATGGGATGATCTAAAAAAAATGAATATACATACACACATATACACATAAACACATACTTATTTGAAGATAGACAGTAGATAGAAATCTATCTTACTCAATAGTGAAGTAGTAGAAGGCAGTAAGAAAAGGGGAGGCTGTGATAAAAGGGATGGTGGATTAAGGGAAGCAATGGTCAAAAACAAAACAGACTTTTGAGGAAAAATAAAGTAAAGGGAGAGGGAAGAATAAATGGAAAAAATAGTACAAAGGGAAATACAGAGTTAGTAATAAAAAAAATGTGAATGTAAATTGGATGAACTCACCCATAAAACAAGCATAAAACAAACACCCATAAAACATAGCAGAATAAATTAAAAATTAGAATACAACAATATGTTGCCTACAAGAGACACACTTGAAAACAAAAGACATGCACAGAGCTTAAATAAGGGTCTGGAAAAGAATCTCTTAGCTGAGGTTTAAAAAAAAAACAATAGTAGCAATCATATTCTCAAACAAAGTAAAAGCAAAATTAGATCTAATAAAAGGAGATAATCAGAGAAACTACATTTTGCTATAGACAATGAAGTAATATCAATACTAAACATATATACACCAAATGACAGAGCATCCAAATTCTTAAAGGGAAAGTTTAATGAGTTACAGGAGGAAATAGACAATAAAACTACATATTATTGGAGGCCTTCAACTTTCCCCTCTCAGAACCAAATAAATTTAACCAAATAAACTAATTAATTAAGGAAATGAATAGAATTTTAAAAAAGTTAGATATGATACACCTCTAAAGAAAATCAATTTCTCAGCTGTACAGAATTTCATATAAATTGACCATATAATGGGGCATAAAAATCTCACTAACAAATATAGAACAGCAGAAATATTAAAAGCACCCTTCAAAGACCATAATGAAAATTAAAAATTACATTCAGTAAAGGGTCTTGAAAGCAGAGATTGAAAATTAATTGGAAACCATATAATATAATACTAAAGAATGAGCAGGTCAAAAAACAAATCATAGAAATAATCAATAAATTCATTAAAGAGAGATACAACCAGACAATATACCAAATTTGTGGGATATAACCAAAGCAGTACTTAGAGGAAAATTTATATCTCTAAATACTTACATCAATTAAAAAAAAGTGAAAGAGCATATCCATGAATTGGGCATGCAATTTAAAAAGCTAGAAATAGAATAAATTAAAAACCCCCAATTAAACCAAAATAGAAATCCTGAAAATTAAAGGAGAGATTAGTAAAAGTGAAAGTTAAAAAAAATCATCTAACTAATAAGCAAAAGGAGCTGGTTTTATGAGAGAGAGAAAAAAAAACAATAAAATAGATAAACCACTGTTTATTTGATTTTTTTAAAAAAGAAAAGTGAATTACCAATATAAAAAAATAAAAAAGGTGGATTCCCAACCAATGAGGATGAAATTAAAGCAATTATTAAACAGGCTTTGCTGTAAGCAGCCTGAGATCTTGGGCATAATAAATAAAATACTAACAAGAAAATTACAGAAATGTATCACAAAGATCATACTTTTTGACCAGGTGATATTTATACCAGGAATGCAGTACTAGCTCAATAAGAGGAAAACTGTAAGCATAATTGGCATTTGTTGTCCATTTGTTTCAGTCACGTCTGGCTCTACATTTAAGGTTTTCTTAGCAAACATACTGGAGTGGTTTGCCATTTCCTTCTCCAGGTCATTTCACGAATAAGGAAAATAGGGCAAACATGACTGAAACAACTGAACAACAAATGGTCAAAATGTGAAATCTTTGTGATACATTTCTGTAATATTCTTGCTAGTGTTTTATTTAAAGTGTTTGCATCAGTATTTATTAAGGAAAATTGTCTATTGTTTTCTTTCTCTGTTTTTGCTCTTCCTAGTTTAAGTATAAAAAAACATATTTGCATAATTAAAGACTTTGGTAGGACTCCTTTGCCTATTTTTTCAGATAGTTTTATACAGTATTGGAATTAATTGTTCCTTAAATATTTGGTAGAATTAACCTATAAATCCATCTGGTCCTGGGGATTTTGACTTAGTGAGTTCATTTATGGTTTGTTCAATTTCTTTTTCTAAGGTAGGGTTACCTAAATATTCTATTTGATCTTCTGTTTATCTGAGGTGGTTATATTTTTTTCTGAATATTATTGATTTCACTTAGATCATCAATTTTACTGAATATAATTGGGAAAAATAGCTCATAATACAAAGGTAGACTCAGGCATATTTTCTCCAAGCAAATAACATTTTATTCATAGGGTATGAGAATAATCCTGAGAATAAGATGGGTCAATAGCCACCTTGGTTTCCAAACAAAGACCCCCCCCAAAAAAAAGGTCATCTTCCCTTTATTGGTTTTGGGGAGTACAGAACAAAGAATGGAATAGGGTAGCTGACATCATGAGGTTGATAGCAACATGATTGGTTAGATAGCTGAAGTGTGGGGAACAATATGATTGGTTTGCAGTTGAGAATGGAGCTAGCAACAATCCCCCTCCTTCCCTCCTGTGACTAAGAAGTCTTCATTCTTTGAGTCCACCTGTAAGATGGTGGTCCAGTCTTCTTTGGATAGCAAATCAGACATCCTTAAAGAATAGCTTGGTGGCAGAAAGACATTAGATCTGACTCCCTTATGGTAAACTCCATCCTCCAAAGTTAGCAAAATTTCTTGGAGTAAGAATAGAAGAATGATTGTCAAGAGAAGTGGATTTCTGAACTTAACCCATTACAGGCCAATTGAATTCTGAATTAGATTCAGAGACAGTAAGCCATGACTTAAACAGTTACAGGACAAAGATAAATTAATTATGAATAGGGTCAATTGAAAACATTTGCAGGATCAATTTAGCCTCTCAGATTAAATAAGAGAGAAAGGAAGAATGAAAGAAAGAAATCAAAAGGAAACAAAATAAAGGACAGAAAGGAAAAAAGAAGAGAAAGAAAGAGAAAAAGAAAGAAGGAAAGAAAGAAAGGAAAGAGAAAGAAAGAAAAAGATTAATATCTCACTCACTTCCTTCTTGAGACTCTTTTAAAAGAATTCTTCCTTTGGGATTCATTCTTCCCCAGGAAAAAGAAAAATCAAACACCCAAGCTGATATCTCACTTGGAAGGATTTCATGAGGAGTGTCAGCAAACACTCAGAAGGAGCTTACTTCCCTGCAAACAGCTAATTACAAAACCCACTACACATATACCAGTAATTAAAGCATTTTTTTTCTTTGCTGAATGCTTCCTGTAAGGATTTCTATAGCACAACCACAAATGTTTTCCTGGGACCCCAAATAATGATCTCATCAATTATAAGAGTCCAAGAATAATAAGGGCCCAATTAAGATGGTCAGTGCTTCCATTAAATATATTTTGATTTGCATCCTCCACTACCCCTCTCCTTTGCAAGGACAAGGATCTGAAAGGTATACACCATATTTCAATATCTAATCACACAGCACCAAAGAAAGCCGAGATGGAAAAGCAAGAGAAAATATCATGAGGGCCTCCATTGAGGAAAACACTGTCAAACCTTGCCCCTTCCTAAAAGTGGAGCAGTTTGAAGTCTCAGCTCATATTGTATCAAGGACCAAATCTGCCTATTTCATTTTTGCAGCTCCCCCATTAAAGATAGAGGCCCCTGGAAGCAGCAGAGGATGGATCAGGGATGGCCTCAGAGGAGAGAATATTATCTTTCTGATTCCCTGGCAGTGCTAAGGAAAACACCTCTGCAGAGACTGTAAGATAGCCACCTTAGGGAAGACTGATTGAATAACAGATCTAGAGGGGACCTCAGAAGCCAGTTAGCCCAATTCCCCTCATTTGACACATGAAGGAACTGAAGTCAAGGGACCCAGGTAGGAAGTGACAGAGACAGAATGTGAACCCAGATCTCCTAACTGGAGAGGCTCTTTCCTCTGTACCACACTGCCATCCTCATGCTTTATTAATGTTCAAGTTACATTGTCATCTCTCTGCTATTGCTTATGTTGTCTTCCTCTCCCCTCTAACTCTAATGTGTCTCCTCTGCATTTTTCTCCTCTCCTTTCCTTCAGTCAATCAACAGACATTTATCAAGGATGACCTGTGTGCCAGGTGCTATGCTAAGTGCCTTTAATAAACCTTTGGAGAGAATGGTTATTTCATTTTGCTTTCAATAAAAGTTTGTTATTGTTTGTGTAAAGTATGTTTTCCAATGTAAGTCTACGGTGACAGGAATCTGGAAAAACAATTTCCTTGGACGGTGGGTTCCCTAAGGTACAAGTCATCAAAGATTCCTTGGGAAAAGTGGGGAGACAGGGCCAGTAAACATGACCTTGCTTATTCATTTTGCTCAGGACCTACTTATGATCTCTACTTTCTAAATGAAAGTAAAGTAATGTGGTATAGGGGAAAGAGTATTGCCATTCAAGACTGGAAAGACCTTGGATTGAAATCCATTGCTGATTCACCTCTCCTCATGACCATGAACAAATCACTTAATCTCTCTCACTCTCAGTTGCTTCATCTGTAAAACTATACCTACTTCAAAGGATTGTTGTGATTATTAAATGAAATATTGCATCTAAAAATCTTTCATAAACTTTAAAGTATATTAATGTTAACTATTCTTATTATTATACCATGGAAACAAAAGGTATCCTTCAAACTAGAACCAGGGACTTTGATGAGAAAATAGGATTTGAAACTGAAAAAGATACAGGTCTTCCCAAGCAGAAAGAGATAGAAGTCTGCTCTGGGACTAAAGGAAGGAGCTATAAATTAGGAAAACCCCAAATATGATGTCCACCATCATCTGATGTCCTCCTCTCTACTAACTTAGAAATAAAGGTAAAGTGTCCAAACTTCTATCACCAGCTTGGTATAACACAGGAATGGGGGACCTGTGGCCCTCTAGGTCCTCAAGGGTCACCCTTTGGCTGAATCCAAGCCTCACATAGCAAATGCCCTTAATGAAAGGGTTTGTTCTGTAAAACTTGGACTTGATCAAAGGACTGCACCCAAGGACCTAGAAGACCACATGTGGCCTCAAGGCTGCAGGTTCCCCACCCCTGGATAAAAAGGACAATTATTGGATTCAGCGTATTCGTGGACATAGCCCATGTCTTGTTTTTTGTTTTTTTTTAAAGCAATTGGTGTTAAGTGACTTGCTCAAGGTTACACGGCCAGGTGTTTCTGGGTGTGGTGCTAAGTATCTGAGCCCGGATTCAATCCCCAGGTCATCCCGACACTGGGACTGGTGCTCTTACTCGCTGAGCCACCTGGCTGCCCCTTAGCCCATGTCCTGTTGATTGTTGTCTGTGTTGTCTTCTGCAGATTGATTCCCTCTGAGCTTTAGCTGCCTCATCTATAATACGATCATATTGAAATAAATGACCTTTAAGGTCTCTTCAAGCTCTAATCCTGTGACCTTTAATTAAAATTGGTCATAAAAAGTGGATCCCAAATATCTTTCAGGCAGACAAAACACAGGAGAGAAATGAATGGGCTTCAAAATGAGATTTTCGGGAGTCAGAGGTTTAAGTAACTTTAATAGCACTACTGACTGAAAGACCAAAGCCTATTATTGGTCTTCCTGGGCCAGAAAGAAAGCTTTAGCCTATAGATGTTGCAAGAACAACTAAGTGGTACAGTGGACAGGATGCCAGGCCTGGGGTCAGGAGGACCTGAGTTCAAACCTGTTCTCAGACACTTACTAATTGTGTGATCTTGGACAAGTCACTTTACCCTGTTTGCTTTAGTTTCCTCATCTGTAAAATTAGCTGAAGAAGGAAATAACAAAACCACTCTATATCTTTGCCAACAAAACCCCAAATGAGGTCATAAGAGTCAGACATGACTACTCAGCAACAACAATACAGATAATGTTAAACCATTTGTTTCCTAAATATAAAGCATAATTTCAGATTTTTCTCCAAGGCACCTACCCTTGTGACTCATAATTGGCAGTACCACCTCCCCTAAAAAAAAGTTCTTGATGGAGGATAGAGGGAGGAAGCTGGGGTTATTTCGCAAGTGATTCAGAAGCAAACTCATCTTCCATATAGAAGAAATGGGTCACTTGAGTGACCATACCATAGAAAGCTTTTGATGCAATAGAGTTGCCTTATTCCAGGTGAGCCTGATTCAGGAGAATCAGTGTTTTGCACATTGGACTTGAGGTTTGTGCAATTACTGCAGCTTATCAAGCAATTGTGAGTAAGCAGCCAGTAAAAAATAACCCTGTAATTAAACACAGAGACAGTATAGCATAATGGGTAGATAGCTGGCCTCAGAAAGAGGAAGGGAAGACCTAGGTTCCAGATCTACCTTTGATACATACCAGCTCTGTGGCCCTTGCCAAGGTTCCCAATCTCTCAGTACCGTATACCAGCAGTTCTTAAACTTTCTGGTATAAGGACGCTTTTATACTCTCAAAAATTATTGAGGATTTCTTCAAAGAGCTTTTGTTTGTGCATGTTGTCTTTGGAGGTTTGTTGGTAAATAATAACTATTAGCTCTCAAAAAAAACACGTTCAGGATACACTTGTAAAATTTAATTCACATTAACATGCTCTCCATCACTTTCTTAAGTCTAGAAAATCAACAAAACAATAAAACACGCCCTGATTTGTATCATTTCTTGATTTCCAAGATGTAAATGCTCAACTTTAAATTTAGCAATTAACTCTTCAGAGCAATTTCCATATGGTTCTAGCAAACCCTTGGTTATACTTGTGGATATTTGTCATATTGGAAATTAAAACATCTTAGTGTCAAAACTATGAAGATAGTTTTCACATGACTGCCTTGGGCAGTTACCTAAGAATGTAAGTTGCAGAAGAACTGCCAATCAGCATTGGTAGAGGTGTTTTTCTCAATGGAAGATCTCTATACCAATGAAATCATAAAAACAGTACAAATTGTGTACAACAAACTTCATTTCAACAAAAATTATTATATACCCATTCCCTGCATTCATGGGGCCAACATACACCCAAATAACTGCAAATTGAATCTGGAACATAAGAAGTGAATGAGAAATATAAGCCAATAGTTGTAATTAGTTCTTTGTAAGGACAGGGAAGAGGAATAATTCTTTCTATGATGATCAGGAAAGACTTCCTGAAGGAGGTGGTATATAAGCTAGGACTTGAACAATGGATAGAATTTAAAGAGGATATAACAAGAAAATTCCAGGCATGGGATATGATGTGTGCAAAGACATCAAGGTCAGGAAGCATAGGCTGTGTACAAGATCATAGGATCATAGATTAGAGCTGGAAGAAAGCTTAGAGATCAGAGAGCTCAAAACACCAGTTTTATGGATGAGGAAACTGAGAACCACAGAGATTAAATAACTTGCCTAAAGTCCCACAGATAGGAAGAGACAGATCTAGGATTCAAACCCAAAGCCCTCTGAGTCCAAGTTTTGGGAATAGTAAACAGTCTGTTTTTATATACAGCTCTGACAGGAGCAAAATCATTTAAGATTTACAGTTACTCTATACAAATCTTATTTCTATGAAAAATTCAATAATTCTCTAATTATTTCACGTGTATTAGAAAATTCCTTGAGGGCCTCTGTCTTCTTTCTCTTTCATCTTCCACAATGTCTTGCACAGGCCTGGGCTCATGATAGGTGCTCGATAAACATTGCAGTCAGATTGATTAGGTAATTGCCCAAATGGTGCTGGGTCAGACCTCCTATAAAATTAGTTGAACTGATGTAGACCCTGTCTCTTGAGACCTTTCATCTGAGAACAGATTATTATGCTAATAATGTAGAGAGGGTTATTAGGGAGAGCTGTGAAACAGATACAGAAATCAAATATCTATAAAATATTTTCCGCAAGAACAAGCCAAGTTTGAAAGTTCACTCAGTCTAGATTTCACCTTGACCAATGTATTATGAATTCTCCTAAAGAAAGGCTATCTGATGGGAACATAAGCAGGCACTTCATCACATTCCTACCAACAGGCAAGACTAGATTATTTAATGTAAGGAAGTTTCTTTTGCATAGTCTCCTCAGCTTTAGATGAACTGGTGAGAAACAGGGCAGTCATATGTCAGGTCTACCAACCTTCCAGTTAATTCATGACAGACTAGAATGCAAGATACCATCCACACAGATTTATGTAATCCCTGGCTCAGCACCCCAAGCTCCAGGCTTATTATGGCCTGAGTTCAGTCTCAATAATAAAACATACATTAAAAAAAAATTTTTTTAAAGGGGGGTGGCTAGATGGTGCAGTGAATAGAGCACCAGCCCTGAAGTCAGGAGGACCTGGGTTCGGATATGGCCTCAGACACTTAACACAAAAACTGGCGGTGTGACCTTGGGCAAGTCACTTAACCCCAATTGCCCTCCAAAAGGCAAATAAATAAATAATACAAACAAATTATATCTTTTGCACAGAACCACTGTTTCTACTGGGAAAAATAAAACCCAAAATGTAATTCTAATATAGTTCACATCTACATCTTCACAGGTTTGCTAATAGAGACGTTTGCAAGCATTCAAGGTAGCAATGCATATGAGACAGAAATACAGGAACTCAGGGTTCAAGAATTCTACCACTGTTCCATAATACTTCCAACTCTGGAACTGAGGTGGGGAATTGGTTGATCATAGCCTGCAATGTTGTGCTTATGGACATACATCCTTCAAGGTCTAAAATTCATTCTCAGGTCTCTGGTCTCTGACCTGTGTGCTCACCTTTTTCTGAATCTCTTTAATAAAGGAGAAGTATAATTGTGAAATGAAGACAGTCTTTTACAGGCCCAAAATAAAAGACCTAGTGTGACCCAAAATCAGCTAAGCAAGTCATCCCCAAGCTATCTACACAGTCAAAGTCAAACAATACGATACCAGTTTTTAAGGAAATACTCTCATCCTGAATGAAGACAAAGAACATAATCAAAATCTCAAACAAAATCTTGTTATGCTATAAGTTCGTTAAGAGTGATTTGGGAACTCTCCTATTCAAACTACTGTTTGTAAGACAAGAGGGAATATTGTGTGTACGATGCAATCAGTCTATCAGTGAATATTTGTTGAATACCCACTATGTGTTACTCATCTAGGCACCTGTCATTCACTCTTACTCCTATGAAATCTCGTTTCTCTCTCTATCCCTATGCTAATAAATCATCAGTCACATATAGGCCATCCCACATGCCTTCAAGGTATTTGTTCCTTATCTCTTCTGAGAGTTCTTCTCTTCTTGTAAGATACACCCTAAACTCCATGTTCTGCAGGTGGCTTTTCCTCATTCCCCAAATGCTAGTGCCCTCCCAAACTATCTTTAATTTAACTATCTTGTATGTGTATAAATATATGTATGTATGTGTATGTATATGTATATATTCTTGTAATGATGACAAAAAAAATAATAGCTAACATTTACATAGTATTTACTATGGTCCTGGCACTGTGTTAAGTGCTTTACAAATATTACTTCACTTGATACTCATAACTTGGAGGTAGGTATTATTATTATCCCCATTTTAAAGATAAGAAAATTGAGGCAAAAGAAAAAATTAGCTAACTTGCCCTAGGTCATGCAGCTATTAAGTGTCTAGGTCTAGATTGAACTCCGGTATTCCTGACTCCAAGATTCATGTTCTATCCATTGTGCCATCTACTTTATGTTCATGCTGTATATATCTACATATGTACTTACTCTCCAAGACACTAGTAGGGATTTTTTTTTATCTTGGGACTTGTATCAGAACCTGGCACTTAGTAGTCACTTAATAAATACTTGTTGAGTCATTTTCCAATTGATTAATGGTCAAAGGATATGAACACGTAGTATTCACATGAAGAAATCAAAGTTATCTATTGTCATCTAAAATATGTTCTGAATGACTATTGATTAGGGAAATGCAAATTAAAATGATTCTGAGGCGCCCCCTCATACCCATCAGATTGTCAAATATGACAGAAAAGGAAAATGACAAATGCTGAAGGGAATGTAGGAAAATTGACACACGAGTAAACTATTGGTATAGTTGTGAGTTGGTTCAACCATTCTGAAGAACACTTGGAAAATATGCTCCGAGGGCTATAAAGCTGTGCATACTTTTTGATCCAGTAATTCTAGGTCTATATCTCAAAGAGATGACAAAAAAATGTGAAAAAGATCTACGTATATGAAAATATTTCTAGCAGTTCTTTTTGTGGTAGCAAAGAATTGGAAATTGAGAGGATGCCGATTAATTGGGGAATGAATAAACAAGTTATGGTATATGATTGGGATAAAATACTATTGTTCTATAAGCAAGATGCTTTCAGAAAACCTGGAAAGACCTAGAGGAATTGATACAAAGTGAAGTGAACACCAGAGAACATTTTACATGGTAACAACAATATTGTATGATAATCAACTGTGAATGACTTAGCTCTTCTCAGCAATATAATGACCAAAGACAAAATGATTTATGATGAAAAATGCTATTCACCTCCAGAGGGGGGAAAAATTGAGAGTCTGAATGCAGATCAAAGAATATTTTTTTAAACTTTATTTTTCTTGTGTTTTTTTTTGTCTGTGTTTTATTTCAGAACATGACTAATATGGAAATAAGTTTTGCAGGATTACATATGTATTACCTATATCAAATTGTCTGCCTTCTCAAAAGGAGAGGGGGAGAGTAGGGGAGAATTTAAAACTCAAAATTTGGGAAAAAAAACACGTAAAAATTGTTTTTACATGTAATTGGAAAAAATAAAGCATTACATGCAAAAAAAAGGAAAAAATAGATTTCAAAAATAAATAAATACTTGGTTGCTTGATATAAGGGAGGGGGGGAGTTGCAATGGGACCAGGGCAAATAAGTATTATGGCTAGTCCTTGCCTTTAGGAATATGGAGAGACAAGGCATAGGTATAAGAAAGAGAAAAAAATTATACATGGCGATACTGTGGTAAGTACCAAATAAATATTCTTAAAAATCTGTGGTTCTAGTGGTCTGCTAGCTCAATATGGGTCAACATGTGACACTGAGGTAAACTTTTTTTTCAAAAAGCCTAGAGCTAATGCAATCCTATGCTACATTACATAGAAACACAGTCTCCAGAACACCCAAAATGCAAGTCCTGCTCTTTTTTGCTTCCAGAGGATAGAACTATAGACTACAAAGAGGTAAGTTTTTGTTCAATGTCAGGAAATATTTCCTAACAATCGAAGCCATTCCAAAGTAGAAGAGAGTACTTTAAGAGGTAATGACTTACCCCTATTCAGACATTTTCAGGCAAAGGCTAAATGACCACTTCTCAAAGATATTGTAGAGAGAATTCTTGCTGAAGTATGAGTTGTACTAATTGATGTCTGAAGTCTCCTCTGGTTCAGACATTCTGTGATTCTGATCATTTGAAGTGACACAGAAAATAAATCGGATTGGATTGTAACTTTTTTGAGTACTGAGACTATGCCATAGCTATATTTTGTTATCAATTCCTGGCACAGAGACTTAAATATAACAGATCATTAACAAATGTTAGTGTAGGGTCTCTTTCTACCTTCCCAACTCCCAAAATGGATGGCTTAGATTTCAACGCAATCTGTGGGTCCATTCCCTGTAGCAGCAAGCACCCCAACATACCCAGGGTGGCTGTCAACACAGGTTCATAGATTTGTTTTTCTAAAGGAAAGCAACTCAAATGGCTTAACAATCTTACTTTAATCCATCAAACATATATCATTTACCTAGTTCAGGGGGGAAAAGTCAGCACCCTGAACTTCAAGGAATACAAACAAGTTACAAGCAGAAGTTACAAGCAGACACACAAACAGATCAGCAGACAGGCTTCCAGCTGTCTGACCATTACATCCATACCTAGTCAGTTACCAGAGAGGGAAGGACCAACATCTGGGCTCAACAGCTGCCCAGAGTCTCATCTGGTCAAATCACACAACTCTCTTCAAAGTGAGCCCCAAAACAAAACCTCACATCAGGGTATATATAGTCTTCTCGTGGCTCAGAGAATGTCACAGCCCTATTGACCCACTGACCAATCACAAAGTAACAAGGTGTGGGCATTCCTGAAAAACAAGCCTCCCTATCACAGGCTCCAGGTGACCACATTCAGCCTATTATGGGGCAGAGTGTATTTTGAAATCAAGGAAGGTCCTCAGAGTCACTCAAGCCCATCAAAGGGCCTAAGAGCAGGAAAGATTTTCAGATTCCCATTCCCATAACATTAGGCCCCAAGATCTTTCATGCCCATTATATAGGCAACTTACATTTGAATTAGCATTAACATCTCTTAGGTACAACATAATCCTTACAAAATAGAGACATCACATTTGCAAGATACATAACAGATCAACTCATTACAAAAAGGGGTCACAGGACCTTAAACACAAAGTACATTGCATTATAATCCCCTCAATCCAAAACAAAAATGTCCAAGTTCCCTTGGGGGGGGAGGTGTCCTTTCCCCCACACTTCCCTGAGGGGTGACTGGACAACAAAACCAACATGGTGAGGTCCTTGGGGGTCCATAGCACTTCACCCATAGACACAACTCCATCCTCCCCCTGGGTCCCAAACTGTGGGATGCAGCATTCAGTGCTCCTACCTTGACACACAATCCTTATCTTGTCCTGTGGCTGAATTCTGAACTCCTGGCTTCCTTCTCCTCCAGCAGGAGGCAGCCACTCCTGGCTTCTGCTCCAGTCCCAATACATGCAGCTCACCATTCCTGCTCTCAGCTCAGCAAAGTCAGCATGCAGGCTGTTCTTCGATCCTGTTTCATGGATCCACAGAGACACAGCTACCACAACTGGGAAACAAACAATTATCCCAGCCCCCATACTTTCCTTTTAGTCTACAGATCCTGTTTGTGATGCCATTTGTAGCAGCAAGCACCCCAACATACCCAAGGGGGCTGCCAACACAGGTTCTTAAATCTGCTTTTCTAAAGGAAAGCAACTCAAAATGGGTTAACAATCTTACTTTTTTTTATTTTTTTGTCTTTATTAATTAGTTCATTTACTTTGAGTTTACAAGATTCAGTTCTCCAGCTCTTTGAGTTTCAAATTTTCTTCCCCTCCCTCATCTCCCCTCCCCCCGCCCATAGTGGCATACAGTCAGATATAGGATCTGCAGATACTTTCACATTAGACATTGGTCAGGTTAGAAAGAAGGATTGTATCAGATGGAATGAACAATGGGAAAGAGGAAAAAAAACAAACAAGAACAAGACAGAGAGCAGGTAGTTTGCTTCAATCTGCATTCAAACTGTTCTTTCTAGTTCTTTCTCTGAATGTAGACATCTCTCTCCATCATGAGTCTTTTGAAGTTTACTGTAGCCCTACATTTCTGAGAAGAGTCCGGTCTATCAAAGTTGGTCATCACACATACGTTGTATCAGTAATTGTGTACAAATTTTTCCTGGTTCTGCTCTTCTCACTCAGCATCAGTTCATATAAGTCTCTCCAGGTAGATATGAAGTCCATCTGCTCTTCATTTCTTATGGTACAATAGTATTCCATTACATTCATATACCATAACTGGTTTAGCCATTCCCCAATTCATAAACATCCCCTTAATTTCCAATTCTTTGCCACCACAAAAAGAGCTGCCATAAATATTTTTGTGCATATCGGTCTTCCTCCCACTTCTATGATGTCTTTGGGATACAATCCTAGAAGTGGTATTGCTAGGTCAAAGGATATGAAATTACTTATAGCCCTTTGGGCATAGTTCCAGATTGCTCTCCAGAATATTTGAATCAGTTCACAACTCTACCAGCAATGTATTAGTGTTCCAATTTTTCCACATCCTCTCCAACATTTATCATTCTCCTGTTTTGTCATCTTAGCCAATCTGACTGGTAAGATATGGTAAACAATCTTACTTTAATCAATCAAACATATATCATTTACCTAGTTCAGGGGGAAAAGTCAGTACCCTGAACTTCAGAGAATACAAACAAGTTGCAAGCAGACAGAGAAACAGATCAGCAGACAGGCTTCCAGCTGTCTGACCATTACATTCATACATGGTCAGTTACCAGAGAGGGAAGCACCAACATCTGGGTTTTCAAAGCCAGGGGGGTCTCAACGGCTTCCCAACTCTTCCTAAAGTGAGCCCTAAAACAAAACCTCACATCAGGGCATACACACACACACACACACACACACACACACACACACACACACACACACACATATACATACACACTGCCCAATCACAAAACAACAAGGTGTGGGCATTCCTGAAAAACAAGCCTCTTTGCTACAGGCTCCATGTGACCACATTCAGCCAATTAGGGGACAGAGTATATCTTCAAATCAAGGAAGGTTATCAGAGTCACTCAAGCCCATCAAAGGGCCTAGGGGCAGGGAAAATCTTCAGATTTCCATTCCCATAACATTCCCCCAAACTTAAAACGTTGGTGCTTACTTTTCAATAGTCAGAGGATAGAAAACCAAATGCAAAGACATTTATTGGTATAGCATATTACAATAATTTACACTAGAGCACCCTTGCTCTTATAATCTTAGAGCACACTCTCAAAAAAGCATATAAGGCCTCAATGGTGAGAGTGAGCAGCTATAGAGATTGTATTCACATCTCCAATGCTGCCAGGGCCTTGCTATCATTTTGTGATATGTCAATGCAGCACATTTCTGGGCAAGATGTCTTTGCTAGGTACATTGCTCTGCCAGGCATGTAGCTCTACCAGTTGGCTATAGTATCCACATCTGGCTTCCAGCTAAACTGAATTTTTTTGACTAGGGAACTGCTTGACTCTTTCAGGAAAAAAAGCATATCTTTATCCTGGGACCAGTGGAAACCCTCCCTAGTTCTACTTTCTCAGAATCTCAGCCCTGAAGCCTGCCACCTCCCAAGCAGTAAGACACCCCTTTAAAGGGTCTCTCTTCAAAATTCTCTCTACCCAGAAGGCTGACGTTTAGGAAATAAGGTCTTCAAATTTCCCTTTCAGGCTGCATGCAAGCAAATATCTCCTGTAGCTATTTGCTTCTGCCTCAGGATGCACCTGCTGGTGGAGGAAAGATAGAGAAATCTCCTACTCCCTTAATGTACAAGGGGCACAAGTTAGTCCTCAAGAGGTCAGAAGTGCTTAAAGATATTTGTACTTTCTTCAGAGCCAAATCATAAGGGCTAATTGTCCCAGGGTAAGGCCAGCTTTCTTAAGACTATTGGAGTGGGAGCCAAGATGATAGAATAAGCAGTAAATTGTCATGACTCTCCCATATTCACCATCAAACAATCACAAAAACACTCCAAAACAAATCCTGGAATAGTAGAAACAGCAAAAAGGTGGGGTGAAACAATTTTTGAGACCAACAAACTTGGAAGATTGGCAGGAAAAGTAAAAGGGAGTGCAGTCCAGGACAGGAAGCCAACAGCAAGGTCCACATCAGCAAGCCAGCAGTAGATCCTAAGCCCTAGTGCCATGAAGCAAGAAAACTCCAACACCATGATCCCCCATGTGCCTTACCACAGCCAGGGGAACTTCCAGCCTTTGGCTCTGAGAAGCACCACGTGCTTCAGCATAGCCCCAGGCAAATGGGTAGATGCCAACTAAACAAACAGGCAGCTACCAGCACTGGGCCATGTGTTTCAGCATAGCCCTAAGCAAGCAGGCAATCTCCAGCAATTAGAGCTTCACAAGCTTCTTTGAAGCCCTGGAAATCACAAAAACACACTATGGGCCTCAGCACACATCAAATACCACCACTAGGACTCCAATTCAGCACCAGATAAGCTGCCAGACCCCTATATCCTCCAGCAGTGCCAGCCACCCTCCACCCCAACCCATCAGCCCAGCACCAGATATGAGGAACAATCTCAAGGCAACATCAGTACCAAATCAGGTAAACAACCAATGTGTCTGTAGTCCCTGGCACAAGAAGGCTGAGATAGTGTCCCTTCTACCCAGGGAGAAGAGTTTGAATTTAAAAGAAAGGAAAAAGTCCCAAAAAGATGAGGAAGGAAGGAAGGAAGGAAGGAAGGAAGGAAGGAAGGAAGGAAGGAAGGAAGGAAGGAAGGAAGGAAGGAAGGAAGGAAGGAAGGAAGGAAGGGAGGGAGGGAGGGAGGAAAGGAGGGAGGGAGGAAGGAAGGAAAGGAGGAAGGGAGGAAAGAAAGAAGGAAAGAAAGAAAGAAAGAAAGAAAGAAAGAAAGAAAGAAAGAAAGAAAGAAAGAAAGAAAGAAAGGGAGGGAGGGAGGGAGGGAGGAAGGAAGGAAGGAAGAAAGGGAGGGAGGGAGGGAGAGAGGGGAAGGAGGAAGGGAGGAAGGAAGGAAAGGAGCAAGGGAGGGAGGAAAGAAAGAAAGAAAGAAAGAAAGAAAGAAAGAAAGAGAGAGAGAGAGAGAGAGAGAGAGAGAGAGAGAGAGGGAGGGAGGGAGAGAGAGA